>NC_133411.1:163879642-164186428 GCF_049350105.2 Macaca mulatta | reverse complement strand
TAAAAGCTTGTGGAAAAATCTTATAACCAGCCCCAAAACAATGTTTCTCATTGCATAGTCAAATTTATGAGAGAACTATGCCCCAAATTTGGAATAGGACTAGGGCTTGAAAGCAACTTGATTTAGCAGATTTTATTGGGTTTCTAAACTCTGCAAAACTCTGTGCTCAAAGCTTTGGAGGACGCCAAAATTGTACAACAATGGTCCTCATCCCTGGGTTCATAGTATAGAAAAGTTTAGTCATTAAAGGAACAGGTTTTGTATTCCTTACTGACTCTCCCCCCTGCTAGTTTCATAAGTTTAGCCAAGTTACTTCATGTTTCTTTTGTTTGTTTGTTTTTGGTTTTGGGGGGTTTATTTATTTATTTTATGATGTTCTGGGATACACATTCAGGATGTGCAGGTTTGTTACATAAGTAAACGTGTGCCATGGTGGTTTGCTGCACCTATCTACCTGTCACCTAGGTATTAAGCCCAGCGTGCATTACCTCTGTTCCCTAATGCTCCCCTACCCCTCCTCATCCTCCCCCAACAGGCACTAGAATGTGTTATTCCCCTCCCTGTGTCCATGTGTTCTCATTGTTCATCTCCTACTTATAAGCAAAAACATGTGGTGTTTGGTTTTCTGTTCCTGTGTGAATTTGCTGAGGATAATGGCTTCCAGCTTCATCCATGTCCCTGCAAAGGACATGATCTCTTTTTATGGCTGCATAGTATTCCATGGTGTGTGTGTACCACATTTGCTTTATCCAGTTTATCATTGATGGGTATTTGGGTTGATTCCATGTCTTTGCTATTGTGAATAATGCTGCAATGAACATACACGTGCATGTACCTTTATAATAGCATGATTTATATTCCTTTGGGAGTATACCCAGTAATAGGATTGCTTGGGTCAAATGATATTTCCCATTCTAAATCCTTGAGGAGTCACCACATTGTCTTCCACAATGGTTGAACTAATTTACATTCCCATCAACAGTGTAAAAGCATTCCTGGAGGGGCGCGGTGGCTCACACCTGTAATCCCAGCACTTTGGGAGGCCACGGTGGACAGATCACAAGGTCAGAATTCAACACCAACCTGGCCAATATGGCAAAGCCCCGTCTGTACTAAAAATACAAAAATTAGCTGGCCATGGTGGTGTGCGCCTGTAGTCCCATCTACTTGGGAGGCTGAGGCAGGAGAATCGCTTAAACCCAGGAGGTGGAGGTTGCAGTGAGCCGAGATCGCACTCCAGCCTCGCGACAGAGGGAGACTCTGTCTCAAAAAAAGAAAAAAAAAAAGCATTCCTATTTCAGCATCTGTTGTTTCTTGACTTTTTAATAACCACCGTTGTTACTGGTGTGAGATGGCATCTCGTTGTGGTTTCGATTTGCATTTCTCTAATGATCAGTGATGTTGAGCTTTTTTTCATGTTTTTGGCTGCATGTATGTCTTTTTTTGAGAAGTGGTTGTTCATATTCTTTGCCCACTTTTTAATGAAGTTGTTTCATTCAGGACACAGGCATGGGCAAAGATTTTATGATGAAATTGCCAAAAGCAACTGCAATAAAAGCAAAACTTGACAAATGGCATATAATTAAACTAAAGAGCTTCTGCACAGCAAAAAAAAACTATCATCAGAACAAACAGACAACCTACAGAATGGGAGAAAAATTTTGCAATATATTCATCTGACAAAGGTCTAATATCCAGAATTTAGAGGGAATTTAAGCAAGTTAAAAACAAAATACTTCATGTTTCTAAGTCCATTTCCTCATCTGTAAAATGGGGATGATAATAATAGAAGATAATGCCCCACCATCTGGGAAGTGAGAACCGCCTCTCCCTGGCCACTGCCCTGTCTGGAAAGTGAGGAGTACCTCTGCCCGGCCCCCGCACCATCTGGGAACTGAGGAGCGCCTCTGCCCGGCCACTGTGCAACCCTCCAAGTGTGAAGTGACAGCCTTGTATGTGATCTTTCTGCCCTCCCCAAGTTTGCATTTTTGACATTAAAGTTTACTTTTTAATTAAAGGTTTTAAATTGGAGAATATAAAAAATAATAATAATAGAAGATAATGTATCTAAAGCACATTGCACAGTGTCCCAGGCACAGTGAATTCTCAATAAATATGAATTTATGTATTCATATATGTTATAAATGTTATAAGTAGGGAGGCAACAAATATATATACAGATGTAGTAAGCAGATAACTATAATCAAGGACAAGATTGAGTGAGCATTCCAGTAAAGGTGCAAGCAAATTGTCAAGAGAACACAGAAGCAGGGGAAAAAAGCCAACAAATTAGAGTAAGGACTCAGAAAACAACTAGAATTGGTGGAGAAAGTACAGGACAAAGTTGTGGCTTATTTCTTTTCCTGGGACCCTAGACCAAACTTCACGTTATTGCAATATTTGCAAAATAAAATCTCTCTAGCGTCAGAAAAGTTTTCAAAGTCATAATTGGCAAAGGAGTTTGGGTGACATGATGACTAAGAGAGATCCTGGTGCTTTTCAGGGTCAAGAGGCTAACTATGCCATGTAATTAATGAATAAGGCATGTTAGCTTATAGTCAGAGAATAAGTTGGTTCATGAAAGCCTAAATATCAGGATGAAAAATATCCTCTACTCCCATGACCTAGTTAATGCATTTGTTCCTATACGTAGTGATAGTGTCTTTGCTCCTATATTCAGCTGGAGTGATATAAGATCTATCCCTACCCAATTTTACAAGTAATGGGTAACTACCAACAATAGCTATCACCTTATGAAGCAGCTATTATTAGCAGTTCCATTTCACAGATGTGGAAAGTAAAGCTCAGAGAGAGTAAATAACATCCAAGATTACATAACCAGCACATGGCAAGAGGGCCTTGTCAATGATTCACCACTTCAGCATCTAGATGAGTGATGTCTTAGTCCATTCAGACCATTGTAAAAAAAATTCCTTAGACTGGGTAATTTATGAACAACAGAAATTTACGCTTCACAGTTCCAGAGGTTGGGAAGTCCAGGGTCAAAGCGCCAGCAGATTCAGTGTCTGGTGAGGGCTCACTCTCTGCTTCACAGATGGTGCCTTGTTGCTGTGTCCTTACGTGGCAGAAAAGAGAGGCAAGGGAGCTCATCCAGGCATCTTTTACAAGGGCATTTTTAATCTCATTCGTAAGGGCTGAGCCCTCATGACTTAGTCACTTCCCAAAAGCCCACCTCTTGAAACCATCATATTGAGAATTAAGTTCCAACATATGAATTGGGAAGGGGGTGGGGAAACTAACATTCAGAGCATAGTAAGTGACCCGTATGTAGTGGGCCCTGGACAGAAATGTGTTGACTGAATGAGCTGAAAAAGTTAAGAGCCACATTTGGTACTGTTTGGCTTGCCTACCACATTTACTATAGATAGTCGTGTGTTCTCAGCAACTGCTTCCAAGCCCCAATTAAAGATATACAGACCCTAAATTTTGGTCAAAGGTCAACATTTATCTTTAGTTAGGAAAAAAAAAAAAAAAATAGCTAACACTTAGTGAGCACATACCACATCCCAGGCACTGTGCTTAATGCTCTGTGTATTAATTCCCTTATTCCTCACATCAAGATCTTGATTGGATTACTATCACTATTTCCATTTTTAAGACAGAAAAGTGAGGCACCAAGGGATGAAGGAAAATGGCAGAGCCAACATTCAAACCCAGGCTTTCTGACTCCACACTCACAACCACCACAGCACACACTGTACTTCCTTTGCAATTTCATCACGGGCATCAATCAACTTGACTTTTAGTCCTTGACTGGAGAAGTAACAAACGGTGTGTCTTCTGTCCTCTTAGAACAAATCTTGATGGGACTCCTCAAGTGGTGACTTCTTGTGGGGAGCTTTGCTGACCCCAACCATAAAACTAGTTTCCAGTAGGAGGAAGGAAGTGTAGCCAATGGTGAGTGATAAATGGGTGGGTTATTGAATGTGAACAGAGCATTAAGTGAGTGACAGCAGCTGCCTTGTTCATCTTTCACCTGCTTCCTCTCCTTGTAAAGTACTCGCCCTACTACATTTTAATGAAAAACCTGGCTTGAGCCATGATTTAGTGGCTTTCTTAAACATGTGTCTCTCAGAGATGTGCCTGCAAGATATCCTTTCTCCTGACCTTGGAAGTTCAAAAGCAGAGTCAGGCTCATCCCTGTAGCACTGAAGGCAGTTGCTAGGAGATGGGATTTTGGTGGATAGGAAAGGTTTTTCTCTGGGAAAAAAGGAAGGGGAGAGCCAACTCTTCCTGCTCAAGGAAGCCTGAAACTCCTCTAAGAGGGAAAAAAGAACTTTCACTCCACAATGACAGATGAGCCGTATGTGCAAAAGCTCACAAAAAAAGAAATGTAATGACTTCAATTCTCATTAAAGAGCTAATATCAAAGCATTTCCTGATTGTCATTATAAATTGAAGAGTAAACATGGGACTAGGGCTCCCACAGAAGAAGGGGAAAGGGTAGGATATCACCCAGTTCACAGTTAAGGCCTCAAGCACACTCCCTCCCTCACCTCAACCTCAGGACTCAGTACCTTGCCTCTAGGTCTTCCTACGATGTTCCCTTTACCTGGGACCCTCTCCCATCCCAGTCTTTACCATGAAAATTTCTCCTGCTCATCCTCCAGTGCACTGCTTGAACACCTGTTTGTGTATCTTCCCACACTTCCTGCATAGCCCACCCATTCCTTTTCCCGTAGCACTTTTACATCCTTTTATCAACGTTATTCATATTTTTAAAAAAGAGGAGAAGGAAAAAAAGAAGGGGAGGGAAAAGGCACCACATGCCTTATTTCATGTCAGTATTATTGTGAGGTACACACTATTATTTCCAAATGACAGGAGCAGGCTTAGAGATGTTTAGTAACCTTCTCAAGGCCACGGGGAAAGTATACCACAGAGCAAAGACTCTACCCTGTAAACCATTTAATCCAGCCTGGCCCTTAAGCCCTCTTCCTTATCAGAATTTATCATCTGCACTTCACGGTAGTCTTTCCTGGCAGATTATCAACTAACTGCTTGGAGCAGAAATCCTAATTGAGAGCTTCATTTCCCACCACATCCATCTCAGTGAATGGCACATGGCACAGACTAGGTAAGGTTTGCTAAAGGGAAGAGGAAGGAGAGAGAGGAGAAAAAACAAGGAAAGAAGCAAAGAAGGGAAAAAAAAGTGACTCGATGAACAAGGAGATGGGGGAGGGTGTATCTCAGTGCTACAATCCAGGGTGAGCTCGCAAAAGTAAACCCAGTGAATCCACGCATAGGTGCCGAAGCTCTGTCAGCAGGCGGGCTCTAAACTGCAAAGAGTAGCAGAATCGCATTAACCTGAAATAGTGTCTGATATAGATTATGCCTCCTATCTACTACAGGCACAACTCTTTTAAGGATATTATCTAATAGCTGGGACAATTTTGCTCTGCGAGAAATGCTGTTTTTTAACAGTCACTGAGTTAGACCCATTTAGTGTGCTTAGGGCTGTGATTTCCAATTGCTTTGCAATTTTGACGGCCTATCAGTGCTTGGCCTCAGGATAGCAGAACCCATCTTTACCGGCACTGTACAGCAAGAGTTTTTATTGTTACTGCTTTTGCCGATTACCAACATAAAGTCAGCTCATTGCAAGATTCCAAATGATGCTGAAATGTATACTTTATAAAGTAGAAGTTCCCCTGCCTGTCTTGCCCAGCTTCCATTCCACCCCTCCCTTGGAAATAACCACAAAGAACCATTGGCATAAATACTAATACATGTATAATCCTTTATACAAATGGGATACTACACTTATATACAATCCTAGAACCAGCTTTCCTCATTTGCTGATTTTGGACACCTTATTGTGCCAGTTCAAAAACTTTTTCATTATTTGTATATTCCCCTATGGAGATGCACCATTGTTTATTCAACCAATTGCCTACTGGTAGTTATTAGAGTTGGCTCTACTTTCCTTTACATTAAAAATAAGGTTGGCTGGGCATGGTGGCTCACGCCAGTAATCTCAACACTTTGGAAGGCCAAGGTGGGAGTATCACTTAAACCCAGAAGTTTGAGATCAGCCTGGGCAACATGGCAGAACCCCATCTCTACAAAAAACACAAAAAATTAGCTGGACATGATGGTGCATGCCTGCTGTCCCAGCTACTTGGGAGGCTGAGGTGGAAGGACCACTTGAGTCCAGGAGGTGGAGGTTGCAGTGAGCTAAGATCACACCACTACACTCCAGCCTCGGGGACAGAACAAGACCCTGTCTCAAAAATAAATAAATAAATAAGGTCATGTCTCTCTAGAGGTGTACATGATGATGTAGATGGTGGCATGGGTGACACAGATGTAGACATAGATGAGATTATATATAATCATTATATGAATATATATTATATATGTAATCATTATATGGTTATAGAGGACATACATACATATCTTCAAATGTTATGCAAATATTCCAGAGTCTAAATTTCTGGGGTGAGATTTTTGGGTCAATGTGCATGCACCTATTTAGTTTTAATACATATGTCGAACTACCCTTGAAAAGTTGTACTAATATACACTCCTATCATTTGCTAAAAATGATGAAAAGGACATTTTTGAAAGTATGATCCAGGCAAAGAACTTCTTTCCTAAGAGTTTTGGTTTTCTTTGTTATAAAATTAGAATATCTCTAAGATTCCAAGTCTATGAAGAGAAGGTAGAGAGTATTAGAAACCAACTTGGAAATCGCTCCTTTAAGATCGTAACACTAGTGTTCTGAAGGAATTCAGCTGAACTCCAAATGTGCCTCACAGGGTTCCCCATGTTTAGAAGCAATGGGGAATACTTTCTGGTCCCACTTCTCCCCCTCCCAACCACCCACACAGCGTTACTAAAATGGCTCATCAAACTCCAGGGCTCCAACCTCAGATAGCTACAGGGGCCAGGAGGTGAGGTCAGGAGTAGAGTAGGTCAGGGTGCCCCAAGTTGAGTGATGTTTCTATCATTATCATCCCAAATCCCAAGTGTTAAGTTGCATCATAGACTTTAGCATTTGTGTTATATTTTCATGTTAACTGGCCAAGGAGAAGCTAACTTTCTAGAGAGAAAGAACATGGTAGGGGTTGTACATCACTTCAGGCCATAGGTAAAAACTAGAAGTCAGTATTAGCTTGCTTGGCATTAGCACAAATTGTCTGGCTCTGCTCCTTCCTCTGAAACCTGAAGTCATTTAACTTACTCCTCCCCAGCATCTCCATCACTGTTCCAAGTTCATTTTTAACTCTGATGCTGAGGATGAGAGAAAGGTTCATTCATGTGGGTAATAAATGAACCTCTGACTTTGGAAGAGGGATAATTAGTGTACATTATCACTTGGGCTAATGAGATCAGAGTGGTGCTGTCCGCGCCCAACATGCCTAATCAAGAATTTAAATTAAGAAGTCCCACTCTCTGTGATTAAGGAGATATTTACTGAAACACTGCACTCTTAATTCTTTTGTATTTTCATTCACCAGCTCGGTATCAAATGTTTTATGACACTGAAAATATGCTTAGTTTAAAAGGAACAGATGCCCAAATCTCCTTGTGCTCATTTAGAGAGACAACCTGATTTTTCTTTATCTGGGTTGTTATCAGCCAGGATTACACACAACACAGAGGCATACAAGTGATTCTAACTGAATTTTGGTGAAATTGTTTTTTATGAGCTATATAACCAGAGCTTTAACAAAAATCCTATTGCCATGGGGAAAAAGAAGAGGTTAGACATGAAAGAAGGTAGAAAGGGATGTGTCTAAATTCTACTATCATAAAACCTCCTTATTTTATTTGAACAACCATTCTGGTAGGGGCAGGGAATAAAGTGCCCTTGAATTACCTAAAAATGCAATCCAACAAAACTTTCATGAACTTCTATTCTATGTCTGACCTTTGTAGACACTGATGCATAGAGACAGTGCAATCTGGTAGAAAGAGATCAAGGTTTTCTTTCAGATCTGGATTCAAATCTTTCTCAACTACCATCTACAAAAAGGTCTTACATAAGACACTCAAATATGCTAAGCTTCAGCTAGATTTCTTACCTCTTATAAACTAGACTGCTTTAAAATTGAAAACTTCCCATCAGTAGACACCATCAAGAGAGTAAAAGACAAGCCACCAATGTAGAAATGCTATTTGCAACAAATACAATAACAACAGAAAATAATATGCAGAATATATTAAAAATATCCTGCAAATAAATAAGAAAGAGACAAATGATCTAATAGAAAATGGACAAAAGCCTTGATCATTTTATGAAGAGAATAAATATAAGAAAAGATGCTCATCTTCATTAGAAATTGGAGAAATGCAAACTAAAATCCCAAGATACTATTTCGCATACATCAGAATGGCGAAAAAAAAAGTCCAGCAATATCAAGTGGTGGCAAGAATGTGAAGCAATGGACTAGTTGCCCACTGCTAATGGGAGTGAATTTTGTTATGATCATTTAAAAATATTATTTGGCATTAGGTAATAAATTTGACCATAGGTGTAGCCCATAACTCAACAATTTTCAAGCTTCAACTTTAGATATCTGCTCCTAGGAAATTCTAGCAAATGTGCACTAGCACTCAATACATGTTTATAGCAGGACTACTCACAGTAATAGAAAATCTAGAAACTACTTAAATGTCTATCAACCATACAGTTGATCATGTGTGGCATATTTACCCAGTGGAATATTATATAGCGGGAAAAAAGAAATTAAAGATACAAGACACAACATGTGTGAGCCTCAGGAACATAATATTCTACAAGTTGTAAAAGCAAGTTGTAAAATAATAAATATAGAATGATTTCAATTATATAAAGTTTTAAAATATGCAAAATTAAATCATATATCAAACCCACTAGTCTGACTTCAGAACTCATCACTTATAACACAAGCCTAACACCTCCAGTGCAGAGTAAGGGAAGTAGAACAAAGGGATACAAAAGTGACCATAGGTGAAGATTCACCCCAAAATCACTTGGACCTCATGAAGAGACAATACAGAGGTATCTACAGAGTGAAGAGAGTGGATAAGGAGGCCAGGGAAAGAGACAGTAGTGACCTATATCTCAGAAAATCATGCATAGTAAGCTAGTCTAGCGGTGTTTTGGTGACTTTTCTATGCAATATCTTACTGCTCGAGGCCCATTAACCAGAGCGGAAGCAAGCAAACTCTTCCAGACCAGCATAATGAGAGAAACATGCCTACCAAAAGCAAGCCTCTAGAAAGCATTAGCTTGTGCCACTCCTTAAGCCCCATGCTAAGTCGCAGTCAGGATTCTCACTCACACCTAGCATGAGAGTCCTTCCTTCTCTTCTCCAGTGAAGAAAAGTAGAGAATAAACAAGCAGGCATGAAGCACCTGCTATGCTCTGGACATAACACATAGGACCACATCTAATCCTGATGGCAACCCTGTGCTGTAGTTAAGATTATCCCCACTTACCAATGCTCAGAGATGTTAAGTAACTTGCTAAGAGCCACAGAGCTACAAATTGACTAGATTGGCATTTGAATCTAAGTCTACCAATGCCAGAGCCCCATAATAATCCTGGGCAGTACAAAACCATCTGCAGGCAACTTAACCTCTGGAGGACACATTGAATGAGAAAGAATGGTAGAATAGGCATGGAAGAAAAAATAGAAGAGTATAAAGTGTCAGAAGTGACATCAACTGCACAAAACAATGGCTTGTGGCTACAGGAAAACCAGTCTCCCCAAAGTGCACCAATTGGAAGAGAATAAACACACAAGTAGGAGATTTTCTTATGGGAGATTTGTGAAAGGAAATAGAAACTCAAAGCCAAAAAAGAAAAAATAGTAATAAAAATTATGGATCTCAGAAAAATTATATCCTCTTAATAAATTTTGAGGTCCACAATACTGTATTGCTAATTATAGGCACTGTATTTTATAGCAGATTTATAGAACTTAGGACACTTCAAAATTTGTTAAGAGGGTAGATCTCATGTTAACTTTTCTTATCATCAAAAAAACATAAATAAGCAGAAGGGATACTAAGAAACTTTGGTTGGAGGCGTTGGACATGTCTATTACTTTGATTGTGGTGATGGTGTCACTGGTGTTTGCATATTTTGAAATTCATCAGATTGTACATATTAAATATGTAAACTTCTTTGTATATCAATTATACTTCAGTAAACCTATTAGAAAAGAGCACTCCCACCGTAACCTTTGTTGAGATCAGGAGAAATCATTAATCTTTCTATTTAGATCTGGGTCCCAATACCATTCACCACTGAGCTTTCTACACCAAATCCCTCAAAATAAATCCAAGCACCTCAGCCTGCTCCACTCCTTCAAATTGGAGAAGTTAATAAATTAGCTATCAGAGGCTGTTTCTGTCTCCCTGCTCACCCGATTAATGATAATCTACTGGGGATGAACACAGTGTTCAGGCCGATGTCAGGAGAACGTTAAGGGAATTCCAATTAATTCCTCAGAAACTAACTTTCCTTTGACAGGTTCCTCTGCAGAAAGCCCCTGCATTTATCTCAGCCTAACAAAGCTGTCATGTGATCCAAAGTCTTTAGAAAAAGCTACCTTTGACTCAGACCCAGTACTGTGAGTAGAGCCAGTCATGGCAACAGGGTGTCTGGCTGGGATAGGGAGGTGGGTATGGGGTCTTCCTGACCACCTCACATCCCAATACTAAAGCCCACCAACACCTCGCACATTTCCATGACCAGCCAGTCTCTCCATAGCCTTCATTTATTCCCAAGTATTGTTCATTGCTATTATTCGTGGAGGGTCTACTCTTTCCCAGGCACATGAGGTACTGGCTTTTAAGAGCACTGCCTCTGGGGTTAGACTGCTCAGATTGGAAAGCTGACTCTGTCTTTTATTAGCCAGGTGATCTTGAGCAAATTGTTTAACTTTTCTGAATCACGGTTTCCTTATCTATCAAATGATTACTATAGTAATACCTCTGTGCACAGGAGAATCACAGGATTGAAGCCCCTCAGGCAATACGGAATGCAAAGAAAGCTTCATAGATACTAACAATTTGATTATTATTCTAGTGATCTTGTTTAAACCCATAATCCACTTTACACCTAAAGAAACCAAACTCAAAGAGGTAAAGCCATTTGCTACCTAAGTATATATAGCTCATTACTGAAAGAGCTGGGTTTCAAATCTACTTCAGGATGATGTCAAGAGTAGGATACATCTTTCTCTAAACTTGTTTTTCTCTTGGATTTATTTGCAAGTTGTCCTTCTGAAAATGAAGGAAGTCTTCATTTCTGGACTCACTTCTGACACCCTCCAGAGGGAAGCTCCTCTCCAAGAGGCTCAGGATAGATTCAGAATCCAACAGGAGAGAGATTCTCCCACAAGATGAGAAGAGCAAGAATGAAGTGTGGTGGCATCACCCAAGAGCTGGGTCACTGCCTGGCAATAGGCAGATCTCATTCACCTCAGCCATTGACACCCCACCCCTAGCATGAGCTCAGATCGTCACATGGAACAGCTCAAGGAAGTAGACTTTCAGAGCACAACGTGGGTCCCAATTTCAGAAGAGTACAATAAAATTTGAGAACATCCACAGATTATGAAAATCTGATTTGGGGAATGTAGGGTCTCTAAGGACAGAATAAAAAGTTTGAAGGGTAAGTTCTTAGTCTTTAGATGATTTGAATATAAGCCAGTTTTTCCACGGGAAATTTATCCTTAGAATAGTTTGGGGCCATAGGGAGGCAGCCTGGTATTTCATAAATGGTCAACTGCAATATTCAGATATTGGTTGTCATCCTTGTAGGAAGTGGCTACGGCAACTCTGATTCTACAACTTTGGAAGGAAATTATTACCTAGTTTTAACATCAACTTCAAAGGCTAGGAATGGCCCCCAAAAGATCCCAGTTTCCTTGAATAATGTTTATGTTTGGGAATCATACACTTATGCTAAATGTTCCAAATACCCCTCTACTCTTGGACATTGATAAACTCCCTTCTCACAAAGTGGCCAGCTCTTTTAGGTCTTCTGAGTGACTTTCTTAATATAAAGGGCAATAGCATCGTATCCTAAATCTTATATGGGAGGAAGCTAAGCGAATCATGGCCGATACAAGGGAAGAACTCTATCCTCTGCACATAGTCTCTTCAGTTTATCTTTTAAGTCCCACTTTTAAGTTCCATCTTTTCCAGAAAGCCTTCCTTAATGACCACAGGCATGACACCAGCCAGAAGAGACCATGAAAACTCTTAGAAACTGACTCAGTTGGCCCCTTATTCTTTACTATTCTATTCTGTGATGATAACTGTAACTCAGCACTTGATTACATCATCACTGGATGTTAACAAATACATTTATCATGTTCTAGAGTTCGCTGTTCAACTGTCGTGTGTATCTTTTCTCTTTAAATTGATTGTAAGCTCACTGAGGAAAAGGGACCATATTTTCCTGCTTTATTTGTTTTCCCTTTTGCCTACTAAGGCTTATGAAACAAAACTGCAGCTTAGTGAGGACCTGCTGATGGGTCACTTGAAAATGACACCATTTGTGTTATGTCTCGCCCAACTGATGGTAGTTTTATTAGCTTTTATTGGTCCTATCATGAGTCAAGAAAACATAATGAAACCATTATACCTAGGCTGGAGCTTCTGGTGAAAAAAAAAAAAAAAAAAAAAGGAAGAAGAAGAAGAAAGAAGAAATAAGAAAGAATAAAGAAGAAAGAAGAAGAAGAAGAAAAATTTAATTTTCTGTCCCTGATAATTCTAGGAGGCCCTTCTCCTAGGAATTCACTTTTACCTGAGTGGGACCAAAGAAAGAGGAAATAAGAACAGTCGTGTCTGGAAAGTGCTGGTGTGGGCCTTACAATAACAAGCTTTAAAGGATTCCTAAGATTGAAACCAACTTTGCAAAATTATAACAGTAAGAGAAATCTGACATAGTTGGTTCCATCTTGTTTCTGACTTCCAGACTGTCCTTGGTCATTCCTGGTCATAAGCCAAGCTAACTTTAGGAGGAATTTCATTTATAGTTTAACTTGAAAGCAAGAGTAACAAGCTACAGGAGAATCCATGAATATTTATGAAAGTAGAAATCCATGCATGTGCAATTGAGCTTCATGCCACTTCGTGGGACCCATGCTCAAAAAATGGTAGTGTTAATATGATCCTAGGGTGGAGTTTTCAGCCCTCTGATGTCAAGTGGTGAAGCAGTAATTAGACCTAAAACTAATCCCCTCCCTATTTGGGTGCTGAAACCACCTTTGTGAGACTAATGAGAGGTTGCAAGATAGGTGTAGTTTCTATAATCCCTTACTGCTCAGGGGTCATATGCTCCTATAGATAACATCACTCTTGTAGAACCTAAGACTGGTTTCTTTTGAGATGTTTTTCAGACTCACCCCACCTGGATTTCTGACTCATGACTCAACTGATCCTGCAGCCCCACCCAGAGGCAGACTCAATGCATGAGGATTGTTTTCCATGCCTTTATAATTTCATCCCTAACCAATCAGTAGCACTCATTCCCCAGCCCCTGCTCACCAAATTGTCCATAAAAATTCTAAGCTCCAAGCCTTCAGGGAGTTCTAAATTAGGACCATTCAAGCCTGGATCTGGTAGCAACCATCTTCCCTGATTATATTAAGGAAAGTAAAGCCATGAGATGGTGGGAGAAAGATAGTCTCCCTGGCATCATTTGAGCCACTAAATCTAGGTATGACTGCATCCTTCTCCAACCCTGTTCTTCCCAGTTGGACCCTCCAGTTTCTAAAGCCATTCATTCTCTTCTCACTTAAGCCAGTATAACTCAGGCTTCTGTCACTTATACAGAAAGAATCCTGACAAACACAGATAGAAGGTCTAACAAAAACAGAAAATGTACTCCATTAGAATATGAACCATATCAGTCTTGTTGTTGCTATATCTCCAGTGTAAGAAATAAAAATGAAATCCCAAGCTCCCCCTGGCTGAATGGACTCCCTCTTGACCAAAAGAACCCCCCTGTTGACCAAAGGAACTTGAACACTGAGTTGTTGGCCATGATGAGATGGGAAGTCAGACATGCCTCATTATGTCTTCTCTCTTGCTAAGCAGCATTAGGCTTTCTTCTCTAAGGGCTCAACAGAAACCAACCCTGTCAACAGACTCCAACACCACCGATATCAACCTACTACCTGAGTCTTGCACCTCCCTTTTGTGGTTTCAACAAAATAGCACACCAGCATTTCTTTCTGGTAAGAGACCACCAACCATGGAGTGGTTCTGGCCAGCTGATGGAGGATGCATGTAAGTGTTTCCAGTTCTCTGCTTCGCTTTTTGACATCAGAGGGCCGAAAAGTCTCCCTTTGGATTATGCTAACACTGTCATTTTTTGAACATGGGTCCAATGGAGAGGTATGAGGCTCAATTGCACATGCATACGTTTCTGCTTTCATAAATATTCATGGATCTTCCTATAGGTTATTGAATATATGTATCTGACCATCGGGCTCAGCATACACTCCAGTTCCATTTGCCCCTCCCTTGATGTATCTGTTTCCAGCTTCTGGCTGGAGGCTCTGCTTCCCAGCCTCTCAGAATGGCCACTGCATGCTGCAACCCTTTATGAGAAATAAAATTCTCCTTTCCAAATTTATGAACTTCATCATTCTTCAGTTTACAAGTGTTTAGCTTGATAATTATTTGGTAAATGAATGCATAAATGTCTTAGAAATCCTAAATACCTCAGCAGGTACTTGTTCTGCAGAAATGAGGCAAAAGGCCCAGCAGGCATCTGAATTATCCCCATTTATTCTTTGAGGAAGAGTACACATTTCTTCTCTTTATTATAGTCTACTTTATGAGATTGTCAAGAAAGCATCTGACAATTTATTGGTTAAATACTGCAGCTTCCTAACCTAACTCTTTCTTGGTGATTTACTCAGTTTTTAACTATGCATTGTGATTAGAATGCTTTTTGTAGTTTCTATAAAATATGGCTCCAATACCTTTTGGTTCCTTCTTCATCCATCCCCATTCTCCAGCACACTCCAGACCCTCACCAAACTGTAAGGAAGTTTTCTGGTAGGATGTTCACTAGATGTTTTAAAATAACTTCCATTCCCCAAAGTAGAACCCTTCAGCATGGTAACTTAGCAACATGACAAAACACCTCCACAAGCAAAAAGAAGCAGGAAAGAATTGGTCTTTTGTCATACTTACTTACTTGCAACAAGTGTGTTACTTACTGATAAGCAAAATAAACAAAGAATTGCCACCACTCATATGTTTCTTCTGCTGGTGTTGACAGCGATGTTTGCATACAAAGAGAAGGCCAACAGAGCCCATGTATGCAAGTAGGGTCTGGCAAATCTGCCGTATATCTGAATTCCTCAGTGAATTTTTCATCTCCACTCATCCATATAAAATACTAGAGTCTTAAGAAGACAAAAATTATTTGGAATAAATTTTTAAATGTGATCTTTTCCCTGTGCCTTGGCATTAAGCTATGGAATACGAAAGCAAAATGTTCTTATGTATTCTGGGCACCAGCCATGAAGATCTTGCTGAGGTGAGAGTTAATGTTTCTGATGGTACCGATACAGTGCTTGGAATTAAGGAAAACATGCTGAGGATGCTCCCTGTGTTTTAGGTCTGCATCCAAAGTTGCTAAATGGCCTTAATGAGACACTAGGTCATTAGTAGTGATGATGAGGAAGCATGGCAGAAAGTTGAGGCAAACATCAAGAAGCAGGTACTCCAGATAAGGAGAGTTTGTGAGGCAATGATATTTGTGCCTTCTGAGTTCACAGATCCTTTCGGATGTCACTCCATTGTACCATGGTTATCAGCCAATGAGATCACAAGTGCCATCTCAACGTTTGCTCAAAATCACATTACACTGATAATGCAATTCCAAAACATCACCAGAGTGATCTTCCTTCTGAGCGAATGACTCCATATCACTTCACTGTTGAAAGTTTTCAAGGAATGCCCACCTCCTACAGGATAGAGGCCACATTTCTTAGCATGGGACACCAGGCCCTTGGTGACATGGGACCTCCACACTCAGCCTTGTTTCTCACCTGCATAGTCTCATGCTCATATCTCTAAAAGCACAGGCTTTCTCAGCATTTCCACTCATCTCCCAGTGATTTTTACTCTAATGCGTTTATTCATTGTCTTCCTTCTTCTTGGCCACCCCACATCACCCTCAGCCATCAAAGTCATACCCATCTCCTCTGAATCCTACCCTGACCCCTCTTTGCTCCACACATCCACAGGTTGGGTAATTTCTCCTTCTTAGTGCTCTATAATACTCTATACCTGCTGCTCTCATTGCATTTGCCATGGGTCATTATAATTTTTCTGTTTACAAGCCAGTCTCCTCCACTAGACTGAGATCTCTTTCTGAGCAAGAACCACATCTTAGGCAATTCTGAATCGTCACTGCCCAGCATAACAATTGATATACTGGAAGCACTCAAAAAGTATTTGTTGAATAATGAATAAATTAACTTCTAATTTTTCCCCAAAGCAAATCATAATTCCCCTTAAAGCACACCCACAACTGTGTGTGTGTGTGAGAATATACACATACACATGCATATGAGTGTGCAGGCACACATACACCTTACTACAACTTTTCAAAAGGAAGGAAGGAAAGGAATTATAAAACAATAAAATCTCAGCATTAGAAAGTATAATATCTTGTTAAAGGTTAACCTTTCTCTATATGTGCACTAATTCCTTCTATATCCAACGCAATAATTCATGTCCAACTTGTACATCTTCAGTGACTGATGGAGAACTTACAACCTCCAAAAGCAAGCTTTTCTATGCTCAGGCTCCTCTGAGTGTTAGCAGGGTCTTGCTTATCATGAGCTGAAATTGGCTTAACTGTAAGTTCCACTGACTTCCTGGTCCTAGCTCTGTTTCCTAGAACTACACAGAACAAGTCTAATCCTTCCCACATGGCAGCCCTTCAAATATTTAAAGAAGGTAAATCTTCTCTTCTTCAGGGTAAACACCACAAATTCTTTAAACTAACACCCACACATTTGAGTTTGGAGTCCCTCTCACAGTCCTGGTCATTCTTCCTGGACATGCTCCAGAATCATCCCTCAGGATCATCTGTTAAAAGCTGTACAAGTACATCTTGATATGTATTCTAATTCTTTAGCTTTAGTGAACATTAAAATCACCTGGGGCACTTGTTAAGAATGTACCTTGGGGGACTCCACCCACAGAGCTTCTGATTTCATGAGCATGCAGTGGATTTTAGGAATCTGCATTTTAATAAGTTGCTCAACCAATTTGGATATGGGAGGTCCACAGACAACTCTTCAAGAAGATGCCACCAATCTGTTTCCTCTTCTGCAAATGGGGGTCAAATCAGTCTTCCTCTCAAATCACAAGGTGAATTGAGACCAAACTCCTAAATTGTTTACAAAATGCTGCTAAATATTGAATGCACATTAATAATAAAGAAATGGGAATCAGATATCCACTAAGTGTTCACATTTAAGCAAAAAAAAGAAATGCCAGATGGTGTCCCTTCATCAGAGACTGAGTTAGAGAGGTTGGTCAAGGGCGTAAGAGAGCAGATCTGATGTTCTTCATTCTTCCAAATGGCAGTCTTTAAAGCAACATAAAGATAAATGACCTGCTCTCTCTGTTTTCTGAATGTGTCATGGGAAGTCTTTTCCATTCCATAAATACTTATATTAGCAAATCAAATAAGCTAGAGAAGTAGTTAGGCGGAATCCCAGGGAAAAAACATACCAGTGCTGTTTCACTTCACTAACGTTATTATAAATTATTAATTGCTACTGTTGATGAAATCTACTTAAAGAATATCTTTAACGAGGCATGGTGGCTCTCACCTGTAATCCCAGCACTTTGAAATGCAGAGGCAAGAGGATTGTTTGAACACAGGAGTTCAAGGCCAGCCTGAGCAACATAGCAAGACCTTGTCTCTACAAAAAATATAATATATATAAATATACATATTATAATTAGCCAGGCATGGTGACATGTACCTGAGGTCCCAGCTACATGGGAGGCTGAGGTGGGAGGATTGCTTGAGCCCAAGAGGTCAAGGCTGCAATGAGCCATGATCATGCCATTGCACTCCAGCCTGGGCAACAGTGGGAGAACCCCATCTTAAGAACAAAAAAGAAAGAAAGAAAGAATATCTATTTCAGCTATAGAGAATGAACTCTAGAGAGTAAGATGGCATAAAGACATTTCCAGGCAGGGAGGCAGGACTCAAATGCTGCTAAAAACTCAGACTCCAGAATCAGAGAGTATCAAGTTTGAATCCTGGCCTTTCCATTTACACCTTGAAGAAGTTACTTAACCTTTAAAGCTACCATTTTCTCATCTGTATAATGGGATTTTTAATGGTACCAATATCATGGGGTTGTTATAAAAATCAAATGATAACAAAGCAACTGGTGTGGTAGAAGGTCCCAACTTATTAGGTGTTATTTATTTCCATATCTATGTATGTATTTATGTGTTTATTCATTAATTTATTCCTTTTTCCATCGCCATACAATCCTGTATGGAATCAGTCGTCAAACTCCTACTCCATTTCACAGATGAAGACACTAAGGCAAAGGTATGGTAAATCACCCTGGAAACAAAATCCAGGTCATCCAGCCACCAGTCCAAAGTTCCATTTCCCACCATCCTCCTGTCACAGTGTCACCCTGATGTCAACAGAGCAAGGGGAGTTTTTCAAAGCAAAGTGGACTGGTGCCCACTCTGGGGGAGCTAGAACAACACAAGAAGAAAAACTACAGATGTAAATTCCATTTTCTTCTGTGCATTCATTTATTCCTTCATTTCCCCATTTCATAAATATTTATTGAGCCTTTTTCCAGTGACTTGGGGACACTGGTGAGTGAAACAAACCAGATGGTCTTTGCTCTTGCTTTACTTATGCCTCTGCTCAAATGTCACCTCATCAAAGAAGCTTCCCTGGCCAATCATCCTATCCAACAGAGCAGCCCCCTCCCGGCCACACTCCATCCCCTTACCTGTCTTGTTTCCTCCATTCCCTCAAATAATATGTGTTAATTTGTTTTATTCCCTCATCACCCACTATCGAATAAGCTCAGTGAAGTCAAGGACCTTCTCTAGCTTGTTCATTTTTGTATCCCCAGCTTCAAAATGGTGCCAGGCCTACTGTACATGCTCCACAAATAGTTCTTGACTAAATAAATAGAGTGAGCAATCTTGAAGCAGGAGAAGACAAGGAGGGAGAGGAAGGATGAAGTACTAAGAGGAAAATCCACTGAGGTCGGGCTAGGAAAGATAACCAGCCGTGGAGACACCCCTGAGGTAAGAGTTAATCCAGTGGCCATGCTCCTCCATGCACAGCCAGGGGGAACTACAGTTTAGCCCCCTGAGTTGTCTTATGCCTGTCAGTGACCTTTCCAAACTGTGGCTGACTCCAGATTCAACAAGCAGAAACAATTCTCCCCTGTCAGATGCCTCCCAGGACTTAGCATACTGAAGATGCTGAAGGCCGAAATCACAAGATAGGCCTGGCTGGGACGTGATACTTAAACAAAATTCCCTCATAAAACCCACTGCACACACCACTGAAATTACAGCAGAGAGAGGATTTAAACCTTGGCTTTCAGCTTGAGAAGCCGCACAGCTCTGCAATAGTTTGGTTATGCTCTAATTAGTCATTAGCATACAGTGCAGGTGTCAGGTAATCTGCACTTACTAGAAAGAAATCTGCAAGCAGCAACAAGCATAAGGAAATACCAGGAAGCCATGGCAGCCCTTGGAAGAAATCTGCCATTCCCTGTGCCAAATGCAGATGGTGCATTGATATAGAACTCAAAGGGTCACAGTGTATTAGAGGCGAGGGTAGGGAACGGAGATTTGATGATCAGCTAAATAAGCGAAGTCAGTTTCCAAGCCAGCATGTGCAGTGCAGCATCTCTGGGAAAGGCTGCCTTTATACTCCCTATGGGGTGTACCAGGAGAGGGAAGACCTCCCCCACATCTCCCATTTTACTAAAACACCAGAAGCCGTAAAGGGATCACCACAGGCTCATAGTAGAAAAGCAAAGCAGGCAGAGCTGGAAAAGCGGCTCAGATAGGGTCAGAGTTAACCATGCAGGGACTATGACAACCTCTATCACCACCACCTCCGCTCCCATCTACCTGAAAATACATTTCCTGAAGTCTTTACCACAATACGCCATACTCCAACAGCATTCACAACCTGAGATTAAAGACACCACACTCTACGCCAGAGTCCAAGGATGGTGCCCCCACTCTGATCAATGGTGGCCAACTAGCCCAGGTGACCCTCCAACTCTGAACCTCCATTTCCTCATCCCTCTCATCACTGGTAAACAGCATTATAAAAGCCAAAGTACAGAGTTTTCAGGAGAGATAATAATTTCATACAAGATAATTCATATTAAGCCATCAGCACTCTACCTGGGATTCATTTATAAGATTGCCTTTGAAAAACCTATGCGGTTGAATAAATCAAGAACAGGCAAGTTTTAATGAAAATTCAGAGAAGGACTAAAATGTGGTCCACTGCTGGGGAGAGCAAGCCTAGGCACCAGCCCTAAGCAGTCTTAGATGACAGAACAACACTGAGAAGCTGGAGATGGGCCCAAAGAAGGAGGCACAAATCAGAAAAGCATCACCTTCTTCATTGCTTTGCCAATAGCACGCCCTTCCCGCACACCCTCTTTGGGCCTCAGTCTTTTCATCTACAAAATGGGCATAACACAAACCACTTGTTAAGGTTGGGTAAAGATTAAGTTAAGGAGCATTTGTCAAGCTGGTAGAGAGCTTGGTACAGAGTAGACATTCCATAAATAAGGGCCGCCTTCTCTTTCCTTCTCACAGGAGTGGCTAATTAAAAAAAAAAAAATCATAATAAGACGATGACAGAGTAAGCACACAGAAAGAAACCTGAACCCTGAACAATGAAGACTAATTCTTTTTTTTTTTTTTTTTTTTGAGACGGAGTCTCACTCTGTCACCCAGGCTGGAGTACAGTGGCACGATCTCGGCTCACTGCAAACTCCGCCTCTGGGGTTCACATCGTTCTCCTGCCTCAGCCTCCCGAGTAGCTGGGACTACAGGTGTGTGCCACCACGCCCAGCTAATTTTTTCTATTTTCAGTAGAGACGGCGTTTCACTGTGTTAGCCAGGATGGTCTCGATATCCTGACCTCATGATCTACCCACCTCTGCCTCCCAAAGCTCTGGGATTATAGATGTGAGCCACCATGCCTGGCCAATGAAGACTAACTTTATATATGCAGCCCAAGATGCAAGACACTTGCTTTAAAATCATTCCTCTGGAGAAGGCAGGCAGTTTAGAGATGGGTAGATGGAGCCTCCCCCACACTGAGTCAAGGTATCTGTGGGTCTGAAGCATCTCAGGCTTGCCTGAGGTAGACGAATGTTCCTACCTTATCAGTGGATTTCTCTTCTAATTAAAATGCATGAACTCCTGTAAGCTCCAGATGCCCAGGGGAAGGTGGGGGGCAGCAGAAGGGGAGGAGGAGAGAAACAAACTCCAAAGATCCTCTTTCGTTTAAAATCCAACTTAAAAAAAAGTGTATTGCTCAAAAATGTAAGCAACTGACCTCGCCAGAGCATTCTCTATGGAGACACAGAGACACTAAAGGGGAAGGGAAGATAAAAGACAGGAATAGATGCCTAGAGGCACTTCCCCAACGAGGTGGGGCTCCTTATGGACTGGTGGCACCCAGTTCCTTAAGAAAAATCTTTCTATCTCAGCTGCACTTCCCAAGTGATAGCATGGTAGGGCGCCAAGAAGTAGTTTCCATGAAAGGACTATGGATTATAATAGTACTAGTTAACCTTTACTGTGTAATCCCTTTGTGCCAGCACTTTGAATTCATAATCTCGTTTAGTTCTTACAATTCTTTTACTATTATTATCCCCACTTCACAGATGAGGAACCTGAGAAACGAAGAAGGTAACTTTCTTAGCCCTCGTAGCTAATAGATGGTGAAGATGGGATTTAAACCCTAGAAACGCAATGATAATCACGAACATTTATTGGGCACTAACTAAATGCCGGATGATGCAAATACCTCAGTACAACATTTCATTTAATCCTTATAACAAACCTAGGAGGTAGCTGTTGTCATGACATCCATTTTACAGATGACTAAGCTAAGTTCAGAAACTTTGGTGACCCACTCAAGGTTACACAGCTGGTAAGTAGTAGAAACAGGACCCAAACCCAGAACTCAAATTCGTCTAGTCAAAGGTCATACTCTACACACCACACCAACTAGACAAATACCTGAGTTCAAAGAAGAGGATGCAGGGTCTTACAATGGAAATATTATGGGGTGCAGAAGCCTAAGGGGCTGGGGGAGATGAATTTAATGAAGGCCATTATATGAAAGGCTGCATTGAGAAATGACCTTTGTTCAGGACCTTGAATTATGCCAAGGGTAGCAAGCCTGTTGGCATAAAGCATTCCAAGCAGAGGAGCGTGTGCAACAGGTGGAGAATGCCATACCCATTGAACAAATATGGAGTCATCCAGGGCAGGCTTTGGCCCTCATCAGAATCATGTGCAGGACTTGTCAAAGCTCAGACTACTGGACCCCATCCCCAGAGTTTCTGAATCCAATAGATCTAGGACGGCACTCAAGCAGCTGCCTTCCTTACAAGTTCTCAGAGGAAAATGATGTTGCTGGTCCAAGAATCACACCTTCACATAAGAACAGGTGATCCAGAAAGCCTGGCATGAAAGATTAATGTGCAAGTAGGAAGATGAAATGGAGATGAAAATGGGAAGGAAAGAGATGGAATACTTAGAGAGCAGCTGCTCTGTGGCACACACTTTATAAGATACTTCATAGCACAAGGCAGTTTGAGGCTCTGACATCACCCCCTGTACAGATGAAGTACTTTTTGACCCAGCCCCTGTCTTCTGACCAACCCAGGAATCTTCTCTCCAAACTCCTCTGAACTTGGAGTTAGATGTGCTCTCCCCTCCAAAACCAGCTTCACACTGCATTATAAAGACTTGTTTTATGTGTGTTTCCTCCTCTGTGCAATGTTAGGCTTAAAATTAAGGACCAATATTATGTGCCCCTTTGACATCTGAAACCAGGAAGGCTTCAAATGATCAATCACAAATTAGCCTCCCAACTCTGCTCCTCCTGATCAAGGGAGACCAGACGCTGTTCTTCCTGATTCCTGAGTAGTAGCTTCCAGTTCCTGGCCAGCCCGTGGAAATATTCAAATAAGCCAATCATATCCTCCTATGGGAACCGAGGGGCACCACACCCTCTTGATACTACAAAGCCTGCCTCTCATAGACCCGGTTTTTCACTCTTTTCCCAACTACAACCCCCTCAATGAGTATATGTGACTAATAAAATGCTGTTGATGCTATTTGTCCAGTGTCAGGTGTTATGCATTCACTCATCTCCATAGCCCTAGGGTGGGAATCCTTCCACTGGGGTGAAGAGGAGCGGATTAAAACACCCTAGATGATGAGCCCCATGAGGGGAACATTCTGTCCATCTTGCTCATTGTCCTCTCCACAGCCTGACACAGCCCCACAGCATGGCAACAGTGCATTAAAAACACATGGAATTAATTGCTTCAAAACCTCATAACCACCCTCCCAGCTCTTTTTTTGACCAATGGAAGAACCGAGACTGGAGGGTTGACATGAGTTGCTGGGCCTGCTGTCAGTCCACAGCTGAAGGACAATGTCGGGGGAACACACAGTTTCCCTTGCTGGTAAACAGGACCCTGGGGGCAGACCCATTCGCTCTGTGGGCAACCCTGTCACACCAGCTGCACAGTTCAGTGGCTCAGTGGCTACAGGAAGCTGTCCAGTGTGGTTTCAAATCACCTTCCCTTTCTGCCTAAGCAAGTGCAAACATGAGCAGTTGGGCCTGATGCAATGAAAAATTTCATCTCCAGGAAGCCCTGTAAAAGGCACATGACCTTTGTGTATATTCTCATAATTCCAGAAGTAGTACACAGTGAGTTATACGAGGGTTGGCCAACGTGCAAAAGCATCAGGATGAAGTGCTTTGAATCTGAGGTGTCCTGATTGTACTCCAGGAGTGATGCCAGGGAATTAGGGATCTACTCAGACCTTACCGAGCTCATACCATAAAAATCATGCAGCAACAACCATGACCTCCACTTCCTGCATCCAGCTCTGTAGAAGGCTCAGTGTGTACAATATGCCGTTTAATTTTTTATGTCTTGTTTGTTTGTTTGTTTTTTGTTTTGGGGGTTTTTTTTTTTCTTCTTCTTCTTCTTTTTTTTTTCTTTTTTGAGACTTGGTCTCGGCTCTGTTGCCCAGACTGGAGTGCAGTGGTGCAATCATAGCTCACTGTGTCCTCGACATCCTGGGATCATCAAGTAATCTTCCTGCCTCAGCTTCCCGCGTAGCTGGGACCACAAGCGTGCACCACCAAGCTCGGCTAATTTTTTGGTTTTTTATTTTTTATTTTTACTTTTTGGTAGAGACAAGGCCTCACTTTATTGCCCAGGCTGGTCTCAAACTCTGGCCTCAAGTAATCCTCCCACCTTGGCCTCCCAAAATGCTGGGATTCCAGGCATGAACCATCATGCCTGGCTGCCATTTAATCTTCATGGCAGAGCTGAGCGGAGGGTATAATTATTCCCCTGTCACAGATGAGGATTCAGAGGCCAAGAGGCCTTCGTTTTAGAGGAAGATGAAGGTCAAAGCACACACTGAGTGGCACAGTTAGGGTGTGAACCCCAGATTTTGTGGCTCCAAAGCCTGGGCTACAAATGTTCTCTTTGTGTCCTGGGTATGATGGATGGAGGGGGATCCAAAACAACAGATGGCACAAAGCTTGTCTGCTGAGAATTTACAGCCTACACAGAGAAGAGAGAACACACACAGGGAAAAACAACTTAAGAGATCTTATAAAGCAACATACAAGGAGGTTGGAAGTCTCTTTTCCCACTATGGAAACGCTGCGTTTGCTCACACCAAGTGACTTCTCTTTGGGGATAAAAAAGATTGGTGTGAAACTTGCAGGCCCATTTAAAATAACATCAATAAGAAGAGCAGCTAATATTTAGTGTGTTTTCCTATGTAACAGACACTGCTAAGTGTTCCTAGGGAAAACTGAAGGCCCATTTGGAAAAATAATACTTTCTTCCATTCATCAAGCACTTCATTATATACCAGGTATTGTGCTAAGGGCTTTACATACACTTATATATAGTCTCAAATTTACTCTAAGAGATCACGGAAGTATTTGTTCCATTTTACAGATGAGAGTTAACACAGAAAGGTTGAGACTGGAATTTCAAACCAGAGTTTGTGACCCATTTCTGGGTTTTGAAATTAATTCTGGAGGTCATGGCAAGCATTGTTTTAAATAAATAGATGAGAGAGGAAAGACTATAGGAGGCGGGAGGGGAGTGAAATGAAGCAGAACATATCAGAATGCATCACATGTGGTAAGGGTGTTATTTCATCAGTTTTATCCGTCTGTGTATGTAAGTGTAAAATGTTGTAAAATGAAATGAGTACAGTGGGTCTCTGTGGAAGGTCTGAAAGCCACTTTGCCAGGGGTCACACAGGCAGTGATTTGGAGCCAGGGTTTAAATCAAGATAGACTATCTCCAGAGCCCACACTCTTCACCTCTAAGCCAGTGCTGTACAGTAGATATATAAAGTAAATCTATACATGTAATTAAAAATGTTCTAGTAGCCACATTTAAGAAGTTTTAAAAGCCACATTAAAAATTAACTATTAAGGCCAGGCCCTGTGGCTCACGCCTATAGTCCCAGCACTTTGGGAAGCTGAGGGGGTGGATCACAAGGTCAAGAGATTGAGGCCATCCTGGCCAACACAGTGAAAACCCGTCTCTACTAAAAATAAAAAAATTAGCCAGGCATGCTGAAGCGTGTAATCCCAGCTACTTGGGAGTCTGAAGCAGGAGAATAGCTTGAATCTGGGAGGTGGAGGTTGCAGTGAGCCAAGATCGCGCCACTGCACTCCAGCCTGGTGACAGAGCAAGACTCCATCTCAAAAAATAAATAAATAAATATTAACTACTAAAATTAATTTTAATAAGAACACAAGGACACATAGAGGGGAACAACACACACTGGGGCCTATCAAAGTATAGAGGGTAGGAGGAGGGAGAGGATCAGGAAAAATAACTTGTGGATATTAGGCTTAATACCTGGGTGATGAAATAATCTATACAGCAAACCCTGAAGACACACGCTTATCTATGTAACAAACCTGCACATCCTGCACATGTGCCCCTGGACTTAAAATAAAAGTTAAAAATATTGATTTTAATAATACATTTTATTTCACCCAACATATCAAAAATATTATTTCAATATGTAAAAACTAATTTTGAAATTAAATCAAAAAATGAGGGTTCTTTTAAACATTTTTGTACTAAGTTTTGGAAATTTGGTGTGTATTTTACATTTTCAGCACATCTCAGTTCAGACTAGCCCACCTCTGAGTGCCCAGCAGTCAGAGGTAGCAAGTGATCACCACATTGGACAGTGCAGCTCTAAACTGTGCTATCTCCAATATCCCCTTGGGCCCAGGTCCTCGTCCTCAGATTTCACCACAGTGGAAAATTCTCTGTTTTTTTTTTTTTTTTTTTTTTTGAGATGGAGTTTCACTCTTGTTGCCCAGGCTGGAATGACATGGCACAATCTCGGCTCACTGCAATCTCTGCCTCCCGGGTTCAAGTGATTCTCCTGCCTCAGCCTCCCAAGTAGCTGGGTTTATAGGCACCTGCTACTATGCCTGGCTAATTTTTTGTATTTTTAGTAGAGATGGGGTTTCAACACGTTGGCCAGGCTGGTCTCAAACTCCTGACCTCAGGTGATCCACCTGCCTCGGCCTCCCAAAGTGCTGGGATTACAGGCGTGAGCCACTGCGCCCAGACTTCTCTGTCATATTTCATTCATGCCTATTAACTTCCAGTGGCCTCCTCCTTCAAGTAGTTCTAGAATATTTAAACCCAAATGCATTGTCCATTGTTATTAGTTTCTGCTTACCTTAGCTAGTTTCAGATGTCATATCTTTGCTAGGCTTTGAGGGAGAAAAGCTGGTGGGAAAGGCGACCACAGCAAAGGTGTGCTGGAACAGGGTGGGGACAGAGACCCCAGATAGTAGCAACTGTGTGAAGCATTGGTCTCCAGTGAGCTGTTTGCAAAGCTGCAGGCTCACTGGCAGCCGAACACTAGCTTTTAATAGCACATTCTCCTGTTCAGTTTTGCAGACACACTCTTGATACTTCACACTCATCTCTGACAGAAATCAGCTGACCCCACTTCCATTTGTTTGCCAAAATAAGCAAATTGTGGAATTGCAAAAAGACTGGCGCCTGGACAGTCATTAAAAGAGGAAACAGCTATAGAGGGACTTGAGAATTACCCATTAGACACTCTGATAAATATCACTTCTAAATATACTGTAACCACGGTTCACGACAGCCCTGCCAGGATCACAGTGCTCCAAGGCCCAAGTGGCCATGACCTAAGGGGCTCCTGTGAGGTGAGGGAGCTTCGTGCAGACATGTGGAAGGGTAGTGCTTCGGTGTCCAGCTGCTGCCAGGGCTGGGCAGCCAGAACGGACATCCTCCTGCTTCCTGCACTGAGACCACCATCATGTATTGAGGCCAGAGTGCTTGTCAGTCTATTGATCTGGTTTTCAAAGGGACTGGCAATCCTGACACTGGATGGGAGAGGGGCAGCCTCACCATGGGGAAAACAAAGCCAGGACTGAGAGAAAACTATCAGTCACGCCTGCCTAGATAGTGTGGTATCACTCCCTCAGACTGAGAAATGACATTGTAAGTCATGAGGGGTTTCTTTATGGCAGTGGAAGAGAGCAGAAGTTCTTCTACCTTTCACTGGCTTCCCATTTACTGAGCAAATTCTGTGTGTCAGGCCCCCTACCTGGGTCCTGGGTGCTCAGATGCACTGCTTGCCCTCCTTGCAGCTGGGAACTCCCACACCAGCCAACAAAATGGACTGCAGAGAGCACAGCATAGCTGGGGCTGTGGGAGCAGGGGCAAACCATATAGGGTGGGGACTTGGAGGAAGAGATAATTAATGTGCCTGGGGAGGGTCAGAGATGGGCAACTAGTGCATAAGGGATCCTACAGCTGGTGCCTTACAACTTAGGAGCACTTCTGAGCATTGTATTTGAGCTTCGTAATTTCATTAGGTTCAATAGGATATACACTTCAGCATTGAGGAAGCTGAGGCCCAGGCATCAATGTACTCATTCACAAAATAGAAATAAAGCTCATATGAGGCACAATTGGACACTGGATAAGGGATAGCCAAGCATAATTATGTGATGATAGAGATGCCTGACCTGTCTACTCCGCCCTCCTGCATCCCTGTAAGAGAAGCTGCCCCACCCCCACACCACAGAGTCTGCCTCACAGCCTCTGCACAGGACAGCTGCCACATGACCGTATCTATCGGAGTCTCTTCCCCAGCAACTTGGAACTGAGACCAGACACTTATTTTACTGTCTATGGACTACCTGGGCTGAGATGTTATGGAGAATTACCTAGACAGCTCTTTCCTCCACATTCGTGAAGAAGCAAAATTTAATAGTCTATTTATAATAGCCAAGTGGAAACAACCCAAATATTCATCAGCTGATGAATGAATAAACAAAATGTAGTGTATCCATACAATGGAATATTACTCAGCCATGAAAAGGAATAAAGTACTGATATCTACTATAACACAGATGAACCCTGAAAACATTATGCTAAGTGAAAGAAGCCAAACACAAAATGCCACAAGTTTTATTTCATGTAAAGGATGACCTTTACATGAAATGCCCAGGATAGGCAAATCCAAGAAGACAGAGAGCAGATTAGTGGTTCCCAGGTAGTAGAATGAGAAGGAATGAGGAATACCTGCTTAATGGATGTGGGGATTCATTTTGGGGTGATTAAAATGTTCTGGAAGTAGATAGTGGTGACATGCCATTCTTTTGGGGAAAAAAAAAACTGGTTCAGTAAATTTGTGTCCCTCAAAACTAAAAATCACTAAAATATAAATGGATATATTAAATGCCTTCTCTAGGGTGCGCAGCTGTTAGAATCCACAGCCTGGACTCAGAACCTGTGTCCTGTGTCCTGCTGACTGCCAATCTAATTCCTTCTCCAAACCACTTCCTTAATTAGCCTGGAGGGGACTTTTGCATGTCTTAAAGAGATCGCTGGCTACTTCCCCAAAGCTACCAATGGGTGGTAAGCGCCCATCCAAGTGCGGTTACTTTGGGTCCTGTCAGCAAAAAACAGATTTTATTAAGAGGATGTTAGCAGGCCTCTTTGCTTCCCTGCTTTTGTGAGAATTCTTAATGGCTCCAATGCGCATATGTCGTTTTTCAGCAAAATCTAAGATTTATGTCATTTCCAGGGGAAGAACATTTGCAGCCTTTGTAATATATCACTTTCTCATCGTTTTGCTGCACAGCACAGGACGGACAAATTGCTCAGGTATGTGTCAGTACACCTTCCCTCACCCACCTCCGAGGTGCAGGGTTAGGCACGTGGTTCACAGAGACAGAAAAGGGAGTGAGATGCCAGGACAAAAACTGAGCCAACATGGCCAACACTTCCTGATCTGGCATTTTTTAGAATCCTGGATAGAGAAGTAAAGATCTTGACAGTTTAAAAAGTCATAAAACTTTTGTATTTTTTTAAAAAAAAGTCAAACCATTGATTTAGCTATAAAGTTTTAATGTTTAATATTTATGTAAAGTCAGTGATTCCTGTTGTTACAGCTTAAATTATAATATAAATAGCTAATGTTTAGAGGAGCAAAGATGGAGATAAAGATGGTGGGGTGAGTATATATAGCCTGCTTCCGAGTCACTTACAAGAAGATGAGGGTGTGTGCATATGAGTGTGTGGTACCTTCTAGGTACACACTTTATGTGCATCATCTCATTATCTCATGATCTTATCTCACTTTATGTGCATTATCTCAGTACCAGTGAGTGGTATTGTCTTCCCTTTGCAGATAAAAAAACTGAGGCTAAGGTTTCAGGATCTGCCCCAGGTTGCAACATTAGATTAGTGAAAGAGACAGCTCTGATCTCAAAGCTCCATATTCTCAATCACCGTAATATAATAAAATGATTATATCATAAATATTTTAGAGTCACATATTGAGCGGAAGACATAGTGCTTTTTGGCACTTTATAATTTGCAAAGTGATTTCACACTTAGATTGCTTTACTGTACAGACCGTGAAAGCTGTAGCACTTCTGAGATGAAAGAAATGATAAGGGGCTAGAGATAACACCTAAGATTCTATAGATGGCATGGCCTTCGGAGGATGGGTTATATTTTAATAATTAGCAAGAGAGTGACGAAGGCAACATAGGATTGGGAAAACAGCAAAGGCAAAAGCATGGGAGGTGGATAATAAATAGCTGTTTGGGTGAGGAATGATTCTAGTCTCTTAATTCCCAGTATGGAATATAACCACTAATTAAGTATTCCAAAGACACTTGTTTTGGGCTTCCTTCTTCATGGGCAGTTGATGATGATGATGATGATGATAGTGCCAGCTACCATTCACCAGGCAGTTTAAAGTTCAGCCAGTCACTAGGCTAAGCACGCATGGTGAATTATCTGTTTTGATTACCTCCTCTGGTAACCAACCACAATTCTCCTGTGGGTAATCACAGGCACACATTTTCAGGCTACATGGTTCTCTCAAAGCTGAATACAAGCCCAGCTCCTAGGGTGACTTATGGGACCCAGGTCTATGACAATGGGAGCATCATATATGAACCAATACTGGCCTCGATATTGGTTCAGAGATGGACATGATAACCAATCAGAGCCAATGATATGACTTTTTCCCTGAAAGGAAACAGGGGTTGGAACTACCACTGCTACCTTATTAAAGGTACAAAGTTCAGATAACATTGTCTGAGCCTGGAATCCAGCCCTCGCCCCAGACTTTTGCATTTTGGTGACCAATAAATTGCCTTTTTGCTTATGCTAATTTGGGTCAGGTGTTGGTCATTTTCAACGGAGGAAGTCTTAATCAATATAAGCACTTACAAACTCACAGTTAATCCTCACAAAAATACCATGAGGTAGGTATTATTTATATGGTATTGTTTTCTCTCCCACCCCACATTTGTTAGATGAGGAACTAAGGCCCAGGGAGGTGACATCAACCTGCCCAACTGGTAGAGGCAGGATTTGAACCCAGACAGTGTAGCTCTAGAGCCAGCATTCCCAACCACCTCAACAGCTGTCTGGAGTCTAAGTCTGCTCTTATGAAACAGGACTCTCCATAAGCCCCAAATAAGTCTTTTTGCTCAAAATAGTTCTGAAGGCTTAAAATACCTTAAAGGGTGTAAATTTTCTCAAGCTCCTTTAGGTTTGCAATGATCCCTTTTTGGCTTCCGTTGTCTCCCTGAAAGGAATCATTTAAGCAATAAAAATGTCTCTTTCCAAGTCATCCTTCAACTGCTGATACTTCACTTTCCCAAAAATTACAGATAAAAATAACAATGCACAGAAGCGAAGACTACATAGCTGCTAAAAGGGATAGGAGGGAAGGAAAGAGGAGATCCTGACCAAATGTTTTCTGTGTTGGCATACAAGAAGTTTTGAACCACTCTTCATGGTCATTTTAGAAATCTGTTTCTTAATTAAAGTGTGTTTTTGTCCATCACAAAAAAAAAAAAAAAATCTTACACTGGTGGCATAGTGAGCCACAGCTGCTACTTCCTAAATGCTTTGGAAATTTAAAAATAAAATAAATACTGGCAACAAGGACAGTTTGACATGCATACCTCATCTGGGTAATTTTCTCTCTTTGTTCAGTTTCGAAGCAATTTACCAGAGACTCAGGAACTTCCTGATGAAGGAATAAGTAGCAATCTTGAAATGCAGGGAAAGCAAGGAGACTCTGCCATGCTGGAACCATGGCCTCAAAGTACGAAAAGACCTATTGGTATTCCCAAGGCACATCAAAGGCACACACTAGTCATGAGTATTGCTTGGCTTAATCAGTTTAATCAAGGGAGAGAGCTTGGAACTGGGAGCAGAAGTTCTAGTTCAGACTGCCACTAACTAACTTTGAGCCTCAGGTTGGCAATTATAAAATGACTTGAGAAGACCATATATATTTGCTTGGAGTCTAATAGTTAAGACTTTATATAGCATAAGGAATAAAACCATGGGCTTTGGAATCAGAAAGAGCAGAACCCACACCCAAAGTTCTGTGATTCACCATCGATGAGACCTTGAGCAAGTTACTTAACCTCACAAGTCTTAGTTCTTCATCTGTAATGTGAAATAAATACTGCCTACTCCTTAGAACTATTGCAAGAGTTAAGAGAGTGGGGGTAAATACACTTATCACAGTTCCTTGCCCAGTATGAGGAGAAAAGTAAAAAGATTAACCTTCACTATTTTCATTAGCATTATTAATAAGGTTTAAATTTATGTATAACTACAAAAGCAATAATGTCCTCATCAAAGACCATATCACAAAGCTTCCTGGAAAATGTTGGCAATATAAAGATTTAGCCATGAAGAGCAAATCTTTTTTTTTTTTTTAATCATCACTGTTCTTACTAAAATGCAGGGATGTGAGGATATCTGACTAGTCCCTAGCACATGTTGACATTATAAAGACTTGGCCTCAATTTGACTCATGTGAAACTTTGAGTGCCAACAGATGGGCAGGTTACACTGAAATCCCGGCAATGCTGCTGAGCCCAGCCACTTTCCAGCGCAACCTTCATACTACCTTTAAGCTGACCTTGCAAGAAGTTTATACTTCAGTTGCATATTGAGTCAGGACTGTTCTCCCTCAAGGACCATCCGTTATCATCTGGACTCTGGCCAAATGATTAAGAGAAACATGTTTTGTCATCCACAGGACTTCATTCAGCCTAAGAGTAAGTCTGACAAACCTCAGGACTTTACAGCATCTGCTTGGCCAGAAATTTGATTTTGACCAGAGGGTATAAAACTCCCAAGATAGAGAACATGGCACGGGATGTGGCACTACCAGAGAAGTGAGATAAATTAAATAATTGTAGCTGTAGGTACAGGGGCTCCTTTGTCACTTGGTTTCTTGGCCTCCAGGTGGCATATCTCCCAAAAGAAACTGGATCTAGTTGAGTTATCCACCCAGCTGCCTCCAGTCTCTGAAACTCAGCAGCTCTCTGTGGTTGCACTTGACATTTAATGCTTAATTATACACCATCTGATGGTAGTCTCTGATTTCTCATGAGTTTCAAGGAAGAGTGAAGAGAACCCTAGAGTAGGAATCAGAACGCCAGACCCCAGGCCCAGCTCTGAGCTCTTCCTCCATCAGACATCCTCCATGGTGCTCACATGGCCAAGGGCACATACAACAGCCGTGAGGTGTGCCATGTGGATCCCCTTTCAGGAAAGGAAATATAAGGAACGCAGTTATTTGAGTCTGCAGTGGCAGCACCTCTGGATCTGCTTCAGCTTTGAAGCTGAGGCCATGTTTTTGTAGGAAGCCAGTGACTGAACATGGCATAGATCCTAGGGCCTCGCCATTTCTGCTCAACATGGGGCTCCTCTACTGGGCCATCTTTGTTCTGGAGCTCTCCACCTGTTAGATATGCACTGTGGTCTGAGGCTGTCACTCCCCCAAATCCTGCCCCCTCCCTGTCTTCCTTCCATAGGCATCAGATGGGCATGCTGATCTGACAGCTTGCCCTGATCCATCAGCTTCCTTTCCTTATACCTTTTGCGGGAGTCACCACTCACTCATGCTCCTATCTCAGTATCAACATCTCTTTCCTGGAACACCCAACTGACACAGTATTCACTTTTCTAAACCTACTTACTCTTCTTTTAAAATGTACCTCCTCTTCTTCCTCCTCCTCCTCCTCATCATCATCATTAAAAGAGAAGAGGATGAAGAAGCAGGAGAAGGGACCAATAGTTTTGGAGGATAATATTTTGAGGTATAAACAGAACATACCCTCCCAATTTCTTCACACCCTATGATCACTCCACCACCAACACCATGTACCCTGAGGTATGCTTTGCATTCGGGGATGGCTGAGAGGGCAGAAATGCAGAGAAACCGTTTCTGAGTTTCTCTGTTCCACCTTCTGAGTCATAAGAGCCAGGCTTTTTGATGTTCAGGCATTTAATGTCCCTAAAGCATTAGGAACAAAGTTTGTGCCCTAGTGAAATAGATTTGAAAGAGAAATTGCTACAGCTAGTGATCCTCTAAATAAGGATTAAATGGACTAAGAGGAAAGGGGAGGATGGTAGGTTGAGGGGCAGGTGTGAGTGGAGCTTGGCATTTTGAAGGCAATGGGCCTGGAGGAACCACTTGAGGGTGATTGGCTGCAGCATCATGCAGACAAAGCTTCCCTTTGAGAAAGCACCAACCTTCTTCCTGCCCCTGGGGCCCAGAGGGAGCCAAACCAGCACCACTGACTTCCCAGTCTTCATCTAGGGGAGTCCCGGGCGAGCACTGCCACTGACTAGTGCAGCTGGCAGGAGCGTCACCTCTCTGGGCTCTGAGAAATTGCTCAGTCGCCATCCAACTCACATGAGCAACCTCTTCCTCAACAGCTTGGGGTGCCCATCATCAGCCTACAGCTTCCTGAAAGGATGAACCCTAAATACCTAGAGGAATAGAGTTGACGGTGGTGTGGAAAATAAAGCAACTGTCACCCCAACTTGAGACAACGGTGAAACAGAAACAGTGCTAACAATAAACTATTTTTATATAGTTCTCTAGATAGCTGAATATATGCCAGTTACTGAGAGCTGTTCTTTCCAGACATAACTCTGTGAGTCCTCACAACAACCCCCTGAGATAGGTAACAATGTCATCCTCATTTTACAGACACAGTAACTGAGGCTCAGAGAGGCTCACTGAATTGCCCAGACTCACTTAGCTGTGAATGGAATAGCAGAGTTCCATGTAATTCAGATTTCTTCCAGGTCTTTACACTAAACTCCTTGAGGACAGGAAATGTCTTAGACTTTGCCACCTCCCACCCCCAGTCAGCCTAGTGATGGGTAGCTAGAAGATTCTCAGTAAATGTTTTGTGCTTTTACCAACTGATTTAGATATTTTCCCCCTACAGAAGGAAAAAAAAAAAAACTGCTTGAAATGTGTGTCTCCAGTTCCTTAGCACCAGGAAAACTCCTGGTGCCTCAAAGGAGGTGGGAGGCAGTGAGTGTACATCCACAGGAGAGATCATATTTCAGTCTTTTCATTTCATTTGACAGGAGAAATACTGATTAAAATCAGCGGAACATGTCACAAAAGGGTAACTGGGTTCTTCATTTTTTTCTGTGCAGAGGCAGCTGCAACTGTACTTTTAGGAGATAACTCTTCATGCATAAAATTACTAATAGACACCATCTATCTGATGAATGTCTTCTCCTTAATAATTTACATCACTTGATCTATTTTCAAAGGTTAGTCTTACATTAAAATTACAATTCTGAATAGGTCAGCCTGTTATTTAAGGATAAATTATTTCACCTCTTCATGTTAGTGTTGTGTTTGGATAATGATGAGGTTTTTATTTCTAGCCCCCAGTGAAACCATGGAAGAAATTGCTTGTTTGACCTAACCTCTGTCACTCTGATTCCTATTCTTTGATTCATGCTGACTCACTGACAGTTCTTAGCCTGCATGTTTCAAGACACTTCATTCCCATTCTTGTCTTCTTGTTACTTTTATACCTTTTTCTCACCTCTTTGACCATCTCTCCCCATTTCCCCTCCACCCCCCACCATCTCACCTTTCCAATCCAAGAACATTCTTGAGTACTCTCACTGGACACACAGCCCTGTATTTGTGTCATCATTGGTCCATCCCATTTCATTTCTAAAGAGGTAGTATCAGGCCAGGCGTGGTGGCTCACGCCTGTAATCCCAGCACTTTGGGAGACTGAGACAGGCAGATCACCTGAGGTCAGGAGTTCAAGACCAACCTGACAAACATGGAGAAACGCCATCTCTACTAAAAATACAAAATTAGCCAGGCATGGTGGCACATGCCTGTAATCCTAACCACTCGGGAGGCTGAGGCAGGAGAATCGCTTGAACCCAGGAGGCAGAGGTTGTGTTGAGGTGAGACCACGCCATTGCACTCCAGCCTGGGCAACAAGAGCAAAACTCCATCTCAGAAAATAAAAATAAAGAGATAGTATCTTTACAGAAGGTTCACAATACCTCCTCTAGCTTTTCCCAGACTGAGACTTATTCATTTAACAAATAAGAACATGAAGTTTCTGGAGTTAATGAGAAAAGGACTAGAAAGAAGCCAGTTTGAGCCCTAGAAGATCTAGGTAAGTCAGTGAACCATTCCTTGTTCCCATTTTTTTTAATAGGATGGAAAAAGCACAGGCTGTGAAGTCAGATAGTATAATCCGGGGTTCAAATCCAATATTCCTCATTACTTAGCAACCTGGGGCAAGACAATCTTTAACAGTTGTTTTCTTTTCCTATAAAATGAGGATAGTAATCACTTAGCGATTTGTTGTAAGAACTTATAAGTTAAATAGAAAAAATATTCCACAATACAAATGCAACGAAAGGCATTTAATAAAAATGTGTTAAATGAATGAGTGTATAATCAATAGGTGGCAACTATTATTATTGAGAAAATCATTTTTAATGAAATGTTTGCTTAGCAAGAAGACTAGAAATGGTAAGTTGAAGGAAACTAAGTTGGCCAGGTGAATAGTGGTTAAAAGAACGGATCCTTCAGGCCTAACTTTAAGCTCTGACCCCACCAATAACCAGTTACGTGACCTTTTGACAAGTTGCTCAACCCCCAGTTTCCTAATCTGCAAATGTGACAAATAATACCCACTTCATCAGCCTTGGGGAAGCTTAAAAAGGAAAATGCCTAGAAAAGACGTGACGCAGTGCCCATCATAGAGTAAGGTCTTTATACAGGGAAGATCCCATTGCTAAGGTGAATATCAAAGAGAATGAAGAATCTCAGTTGCATCCACTTCATGGTACAATTATATAAGTCGACTGGGAAAATTCTTTGTTACCAGAAAGTATATAAACACATAAGGAATTGTCATTGTTATTAGGAAAAATAATGATGCAACAAATAAATGACTTGTATTGGAACAAGTGCAAACCCCACAAGGCCCTGCAATTGACATGTGTAAATGTGCACATGTGCTTGAGAAAGGTATGGGTTTGGTTTGTTTAATTAAAGGATAATTTTTGTTATTGCTTTCTGAGTGTACAAAGTCATAAAGTGTGGATGTTTAAAAGGGAGGCTGAAGTAATGTGTGGAGAATGTAATTGATACTCTAAAGCTGTTGATTGTAAATATGCTCAGGAGGTAGATAAGTTCACACTGTTTTCTAGCAGGAAGGCTTTTATTGGTAATTTCATGTAATTGTGAAACTGGAAGAATTACTGGACTGGAGGTTTTCTATGTTTCCAGCAGGGAGTATTTCCTGCTTCACAACCCTGAAGAGCCCCAAGCCCAACCCCACCCCCACCCCCCAAGACCTACAGCCACTGGCCATGACTATCCATTTCCTGGGTACAGGGTTTTCTCTGAAGGGACCAAGAGAAGGAAACCAAGAAAGCTCTTCAGATGGAAACAGCCCCATTGGTTGTTTTCCCAGGCTGGTTTCCACATTCCCAAGGGTGTCCATTACCTATAAGCCTGTGTTTCTTAAGGTTCTTTCAACTACAAATATCAGAAAACCCCTCTACGAGGCTCTGCTGGGGAAGAGCTAATCTCACTGTGGTCAGACATTGCAAACTGACAGGAACCAAGACATACAAAGCCTTCATGACCCATGAGATTGGCTTTCTCATTCTCATGCCCTTACTTCACACTGTGTCCCTTCCCTCTATACTGTGTCTTTTCTGGTGTCTCTTCTACCTCATCTCCTTTATATCTGCCCCATTGTCTTTTAGTAGACTGGTTCCTCCTTTCCTCCACAAATATGGTGGAAGATTATTGCATCCCAGCTCTCAAGTTTGACTTATGCCCAAACATCTAGCAAAGGATTGGCCTCCTAGCTGAGAGCCCTTTGGGCCAGGTGTCCACCATCTTTGTCTATTGGGTCACATAGTAACAACATGGCTGCCATGACGTTCTGAGGCAGTAATCAGAGAAGGGTCACAGGTGGCACAGATATCCTAATAGGTCTCTAATGCACTGAGGTACAAAGATATGACAGTAAGTTTTTAATTCCTAGAGATGAAGCCCAACTATTGAATTAAAATGTTAAACACAGAGAGGACTTAGCCATGCATGGTTTACTTTCTCCTCAGGCCTTAATGGAGCCAAGAGGTATATGATGCTCCCATTTCAAAAACCATCTTTCACGTACTCAAAAGAGGCATGCGGTGGAGTTAACCTTTCAATTCTACCTTAATGAGTCAGTTTGGCATACTCCCTTTTGACGTCAAACAAGTATTTTGATTACCTATGTATCACAAATTACAGCCGAGATGGAAGCACCCATTTGAGGTCAGTGTAGGTTTGTTTTTTTGCTTTGTAACAAAGCCACAGATAAAATCTGAGGAGCTCACTGTGACTTAATTTATATCTACACAACACAGAATAAATAGGATTAAATGCCAGATGTGTTGACCATAAATTTTCATAATGGCCTCTTTCTACAAACAGCATTGTTCTAAAAGTATTACCTTATCACTCATTTGGTATAACAAGCCAAGGGCTATTTCTTGCCATGTTATAGCTGACAAAACTGAGGTTCAAAAGGATGAAGCGTTTCCTAACGTCGACTGACTAGTAAACGGTAGTCAATACTAAAGTTCACATCTTCCCAGTTATAATCCAATTGCCATTGTGCTATATCACTTTGCTTCTTTATGAACTACTGGATCTTTTTCCCTTTGCCACTCCAGAGCTACCCTCCACTCTTCTCCATCCTGTTTGGTGCTCCAGGGGGATGACTTTATCAGTTGAATTCAGAGAATTCCTTGGCCTCTGGCTTCTAGTGAATTCAGTCAGTAGGAAGCACCAGCAGAAATCAGAGCGAGGTCATTTTTTGGACTCTTTCTTGCAAGATGTCTCTCTCTCAAAAGCCACAGCTCCTACCGGGTGGCCCCTACTTTCTCTGGGTTTCAGCAGCTCCCTCTTCCTCGTGACCTCGTAGGGATAACTGTGGTAATATCTCTCAACTCCTGCTAACCCTAAAGTGCTATACCACCCCTTGTTGGTTTTCCTTACCCCTTCCATCTCTTCAGCTCATCTGAATTACCCTGAGCGCCTTATCCTTTTCCTGCCAAAACACTGATCAACACACGGTACGCATTAAACTCCTAATTATTGTGCAATTAAAGCTTATGTAGATATAATTTCTAATAGTGTAAATAATACCCTTTAAAAGAACAGATTTTACAATCTATTTACTTGCAACTCACTACCCACAAATATTCTTTTGATTGACTCAGAGCTTGCAAGTTTTTCCATCCCACATTCTAGCTTCTTTCCATCCATGCCAAAGGAAACATCCTTTACTGATCTGAGCTTTAAGCAGGTAGTCTGGGCAGCTGGAACTCACTGCCATGGTTCCCGTCTACCACATTTGGGATTATCTCTACTCCTCCACAAAGGAAGCTCAAAGGAAGAGGAAATACGTAAAGGAATTGCCTTCCTTGAGGGACACGTGGGAAAAAAAGACTGAGACTGAGAGACAGAAAAGAGTGACCAAAAAAACAGAGACAGGAAGAGAACTTGATAGATTGCACATAAAACTACAAACTTGCACAACCACAAGAGACAGTCCAGTCCATCCTGACTGTGTATAGGCAGGAATTGCAGCTGACTTTCAGTCAACTGTTTATTTTCTGACATATTTGATTCTGCGTAAGACTAAATACAGAGGGTGTTAAGTGGGTCACCATATTCACCATATTTCTCTCTCTTCACCCAGATATACATACATCATAAGTCAATATTCCCCATGCAAATTACTCTGCATGGCTATTTTGGTGTTTACTGATCCCTGTCAGCCAACTGTGCTCAAAACACTAGCAACAATCATGTTCCAAATGACAAATTTGTTCAATCAGAGTAGCTTTCCTATGTCTCATGACAGCCCCAGGATCCAGCACGGTGCCTGGTACACAGTGCACATTCAGGACATATTTTAGATAAAAATGAATGCCTGCAGGATTTTGGAAATGCTAGAACAGTGGAATCATGTCAGAATGGAAGAATGTGGAGGGGCTCTAAGAGAAAAGAGACGATGCAGGATGTGCTGTGAGATGGCTTTCTGTGCTCACCATCCTGTTCTCTCTCCAGCCACCTTGGGAAGAGTCACCCTCTCAGAAGCTGCTACTTCTAGAGCCCAGCAAACTTAGCTGCTTTCCTAATTCTAGCTGTAAATGAGCATTCATGCAGGCATTTCAACTCAATTTGTGTCAGGTTTGACCAAGAAATGCTTAACAATGGAAGAAAATAAGTCTTAAATTATTCTCAGAGGAGAGCACAGCATAGAGCAAGCTGAGAGGGTGGCTTGCACTGCATTCTGCCCCTTCACACCAAGGAGCCACAAACCTGTAAGCCACAAAGGCTGTAATGAAAGACACCTCCAGCCCTTCTTGGCAGTCAGCACCTTGGTTTTTCCTGGGTAACTGAAAGACTCAAAAATAGTTTTTCAGACACCATTTTGAGTCTCCACAAGAAATTCAGAATGTTGCTGAAGGTAAAATATTCAGCTCTCCAGAAAAGAGGATGGCAAAGTGAATTCTTTTCTGCTGCAGCAAAATGTTTTATTTTATCCTGTCTGGTAAAGAAAAGAGCAGGCACCACCCCCACCACCTTCTGCTGCACCCCCCTCCATAGAAATTTTGGGCACAGTCACACCACAGAACACTTCCCTATGCCTGACACTTCTTAATCCTCAGGATCCGGAGATTTCACTTCAACTAAATTTAAGATACTTTTTCTGGGTTCTAGAACCTGCAGAAAATGCTTAAACAAAGTTGGTTCTTACCTTGAAGGAACTTACAATCTTGCATTTAATTTTATTTTCATGTATTTATTTATTTGTTTTTCAGCCTGAAAAGGATTGAGGTGGCTTACAGAAATGCAAATCCTACAAATGAGATAAAATGAAACTCAGAATAAGCTGGTGAAGAAATCAGGAAAGAAATAAAATGAGGACAAGAAACATAAGGTGAAGCTAGGAATGAAATTAACACCCAAATTACAGCCTGTAAGATTCTGTAGCTTGCTAGGTGTGATCCTCAATTTGACTCTAGGCTCCCTAGAAGACAGGATACGGTCTAGGAGAATAGACACGCCAGGCCTCCAAATAACCACAGAGATGAATGGTGTGAGCTCTGGAGCCAGATCGCCTGGGTTCCACATCCCAGATCACAGTTATAGGATCTAAGCCAAATCACTCAATTTTTCTAAATTGCCCTTTCTTTATGTGCGAAATGGGGATAATAGTGCCTACTTCATAGGATTATTTGAAGAATAAAAGCATGTGTGCCTATAAAAATACAACGTACCCAGTACCCAGTAAGCACTTGCAGGCGAGTGAATATTGGCTTCCTTACTCTCTACTAAGTTCTTTGGCTGTGTTATGAATTAAATTGGCATAAGACAGAAGAAGAACCATATTAAATTATATATGTATGCAATGGAGTCCCACAAAATATGAGACTTGAAGAAGGGTCAGATGATTGAAGCTTATATAGCAACCTGAGCTACCCCCACAAAGGAACGGGGGCCAAGGCTTCTGGAAGCAGGTAGCAACAAGTTATGGAAGGGTCAAGGGAGGAAATGTATGTTGAATAAAGATTGTCTCATTATGCAGATAAAAAGTCTCTCAGGTAATAAAGGTTGAATGAAGCAGCCCTTTTCCCAATACAGATACAGTTACTAATGTAGATTTCTCTTATAGTTATAAATTTTCTTTTATGACAGGGCAGCTTTTCAGAGCCACTCTTGTGTCTGCAGTTTCTCAGAATAACCAGCTCAGAATATACCAAAGAAGTATATTTTGGGGTGGCATATTTGGACTCTTACAGTCATATTTTGGGGTGATGTGTCCAGAGCCCTGATATGCTCCATAAGCGCTGCCTAGTACAAGACAGAATATGACAAATGTTATAACAGAAGTCCAAGTTTATTACCAAACATAGGAGAAAAAGATGGATTTTAACTAAAGATAGGAAAGGGATGTAGATCAGGGAGCATTTTGCACGGGAGACAGTAAGCAAGTTTACATTGAAGGAGAAGTCAGATTTTGTCCACCAGATGGAAGAAAAAAAGAAATGGAAGGTATTTTGAGCAGAAGGAATAGTACAAATGTGAAAACAGAAGAGCACAGCATGTGCTAAAGGAACAATAAGTATTTGAGAATTCAGACATGAAGACACTTTTATCATCACCGTATTAGTCAAGAAACTTGTAGGTATCAAATGGCAGAAACCCAATGCAAACTGGCCTAAGGAAACAAAAAAGGCGGGTTGTAGTATTTCACATACCTTCGAAGCCCATGGGTAGCTTCGGGCACAACTGGATCCAGCACCTCCAACAACATATCATCAGAATTCTATTTCTGTCCTTCTCTCAGCTTTACTTCCTCACACGTTCAATTCTCCTAAGGCAGATTCTCCCACTGGAATACTACCCAGCACATCCAAGTTTTCATGTCTCCAATCTCAGGTCAGTGGAAATGGCCACATGATCATCACTTAAGAGATGCTACGGGAATTTTAGAGAATTTCAGAGAATATTTCTGTTCTTCTGGGCAAAAGACAGGATGGTCCTGTGGCCATGTGGCTAGTGTTAGCCAAAAACATATGAGTGGAGGTGACTTTTCCACATACTGGAGTTGTAAGCAGCTGTTAGCCATATTCCCTTCACTTGTCATTGTGATCCTGGTCCTCTCGAGTCAAGATAAGATTTCATCAACCTGGTGAGCAGAGGTTCTAAGCTTCATCTCCTCTCCCTCAGGTTAACCTAATGGTTTTCTCTATTCTACAGAAAGAGCTCGTTCATCGTACTTCCAGCATTGGGCCACTTGCCAACCAAGGCATCACTTTCCACTCGTCCTGTCCTGATCCTTCTACAGTGTTGGTGAACTCTCTCAAGGCATGTCTTCTAGAAAAATCTCTAAACTCCTTTAACACCTTCTTTTCCATAGACCAGAGGCTTGTATTTCCTACTAGTCAGATACCAATACCACATGGCCTACCGCAAAATGCAGGGCAAGAATTAGTGGCTTCAACTCTGTAGTCAGGTAGATTCGTGCAAATCTCCAGGAGCTGCTTATCCCAGCCCTGATTTGACAAAGTTTCCTTTCATCCGTGAACATCGGCAGGTTTTGTTTTTCACCGTTACTCATGAGTAAGTGAATCACCTGGTTATCCATTTTTCTGTATCTAAAAAAGGCAAATTTTCAGCCCTTCTGGGTTTTTACCCAGGAAGCAGCCTCACGATGTGTATAATAGTGCACTGGCATTCAGCTGGGTCCAGTACATGCCTGCGCTAGGTGCAGGTCATCCGGCAGCAAAGGAGTTATCAACACTTCCTGCCCTGCCCAAATTATAAAGTAGGCAACATCACCTTGACTCACCCAGCACCTGAATGTCCTGAGCAACTTCCTTCTTTGCCGTCACAGCCCTCCTCACCTTTACTGCTCTCTGCTGACAATTTAAGAACCCGACATGTGTTAACTCTCTCCCTGTCTTCCAACCCACCCACTTATCACCTCAGTGCCACGCTCCCAGGTGGTGAGCAGAGAGGACTGTGGCTTGATGAGTTCATTCATACCATGGCTTTAATTACTGATAAGAGCTTGATTATACACATTCTCAAAGGCATTGGAAAGTTAAAAGGAAGTTCTTTTACGTAGCAGTCCATGTCAAATGCAGCTTATGAAATCTGTGTCCTTTTCATTTCCTTCTGAGTAATTCCTCTCTGTCTCTATTAACAAAGCCTTGGATACTCCATGGTTTACTAAGCAGAAACTTATCCATCCAACACAGTCACAAGGATACAGCTTTGTGCTTTTAGACCATAACTACTTGAGAAAACCTGACCTTTTCCCCAACTCTTCCATTCAGCCTTTGTCCTGCTAAAAACAAAAGGACATCCTCCCCCATTGTCATCCACTGTGCCCTACTCTTGAGAAGTCTAGTGGGGAAAACAGGCCCTATAAAGAGAGACACTGCAATGCCATGGGGTGAGGATAATAAAAGTGATGGCAGCAGAGCACTGGAGAGCAGAGGTGGGGACACCAACTGCCCAAATGGCACTGTCCCCTCAGAACTCTTGCATTTGCTTTTAATGCAAAAGGGCCCACAGCAAATTATCACCATCCAAGAAAGAGACAGTTCAATGGGAATCTGGGCTGCCATGTTGCACAAGTCCAGGAGCTACACCATTCATCCAAGGGAATGGTGCTCCTGGAGGTGTGCCACAGAGTGATGCTGTTAGGAGGAGACGGCGCAGTTAACAAGAGGCTCTTTCAAAACTTAGCAGTCAGTTCCACCTACTCTGCTGGGCAGGTAAACCCACTCTGGGCAGTTGGTGGAGATTCTTCTACACTTCAGAAGATTTTCTAGAGATCTCTGAGTGAAAAACAAATTAAGAGAGAGTACCAAGTGGACATGAAACTTCCATATGTGACCTAGTCCTGAAGGAGGGGTTACTCCCTGACCCATCCAGCCATCCTGACTTCTGATACCCTTAGTTTCTAATATGAGTTGCACTCATCAAGGCAAAGGTATTATTTTGCTCTATGACATCTGTTCCTTAAGGTTAACAAATATGTTGTGATGGAGTTAGGGTTGGAAATTTAAAACTCTTTCCCTGTGATTCACCACATACTACCTAAAAGTTTCTGGAATTCTTTTTTCAGTTCTGAATTTCTCAGGAATCATTTTTTAAAAGAATGTATTGTTTTCCCTAACAAAGGAGTTCTTTCTCCTCACTTGCCAATTTGTGTTCATGGCATATTTTCGTTTGGTGCTGCCCCCAGCCATCTGAGCCACCCACGCTTCTGCTTCCTCTTTCCCACAGTTTAAATCCCCTCAATTTGCCCAGTTTGTTGATTCTATCTCTGCAAGTTTGTTGTAACCTGTTTCCTCATTTAGTCTCCCAAAGGCACCATCTCTCTTTTAATAGGTGACCTTGACTCCAATCGCTCTCTCCTCCAATCCTTCACAAACATTATTTCCTCCTTAAAAGGAAACCCCAGGCCGGGTGCAGTGGCTCACGCCTAGAGTCCTAGCACTTTGGAAGGTAAAGGTAGGCAGATCTCTTGAGCCCAGGAGTTCGAGACCAGCCTGGTTATCATAGAGAAATCCTATCTCTACAGAAGATTTTTTTTTAATTAACCGGAAGTGGTGGTGTGTGCCTGTGGTCCCAGCTACTCAGGAGGCTGAGGGAAGAGGATCACTTGAACCCAGGAGGTCAAGGCTGCAGTGGACCGTAATGTCATTGCCCGCCAACCTGGATGACAAAACGAAATCATGTCTCAAAAAAAAAAAAAAAGAAAATAAAAGAAAAAGGAAACCTCAAAAAGTTCTAGTGCTGTGTTTAAATACCCTTAATGGCAATTACGTACAAATTATGGACAGGTCGTCAGTCCGGCATGAAAGCGTCCCTACAATGTGTCTCCAGGTTGTTGCATCTCCCATCATCCTCCCAGACCATAGCTTCTCAGAATAGGGCCCATGGAAATAAGGACCAGGAACTGATCCGAAACTACTAGTCTTTTCCTCAGACCTCAAAAGCTAATTATGAGCAATTTCACAGATGATTGTTTATGCCTATAACTAAACATTTTTACTGAAAATCCACTAAGTAGGCAAAGGGACCAAAATTAGGTAGTCATAAGTTCTCATGAACACCATACAGAGTTTCTCAAGAACTCCAATGCAGTATCCTAAACAGTCTGGCTGTTGTACAAAAGCCACCTGCACACATGTGGATAAGTGACATTCCTGTGGATAGGCAATGGGTGGACTGTGAGGTATTTTGCCTAAATGGTCCCTAGTTTTAAAAAGTTTAAGTACACTGCTCTAGGAGTAATCTAAATTCCAGTCAAACTAAGACACTCTGTTCTCTGAATAAGCCTGTATGCTTTTCTGACTATCTACCTCTGTTAACTCGATATCCTCTGCCTAGGATACCCTTCCTATATCTGACTATACAAATGTACCTCCTTCTGGGTTCATTTCAAAACCTCCTCATCTTGTCAGATATGATGCTAATGTCTGAACCCTAGGTGGTCCTTGCAAATTCCTGTGAAACTTAACTCATCCTATCATGGATTACCATATTTGTATCCTTGCATTAATTCCTCTAACAGATTGCAATCTCCTTGAAGGTAAGTATTATGCTTACGTGATATTTGCATCCCTTCAAGCACCTAGCATAATACACAACACATAATGATCACTCACAGATTTTCACTTAAAAAAAAAAAAAAAAAATCAGCCACAAAGATATAACTCTACAATGAATTTACCTTGGAGTAACAGAATAGTTTTGTAGAGTTGAGTTACTTTGGCTAGTGTAAATTGAACTATTCAATTCACAAAGATAGTTATCACACATATAATTTTAAAATTTAGCAACAGGCAGGATGAAGCATTTTAGGAAGGAAACGGTAAATATATCTAAGCCTGGGGCCTATTGAGAATTAAAGTACCCAAAAAATTACCACATTTTCCTGAACATGAATCCTCTCCACTACTGACCCTCTGCACATTCCCAGAGTCATACTTTCTGCTTCCCTCTCCTCTTCACTTCCCTCTGCCACACACATGCACACACACACACACATACACACATGCATGTACACACATACATACAAGTACATGCACACACATGTTGCTCCCCAGCCCATTTAGGGAGCTCCCCGAATGTTGCTTTTTCCTCATAATTTGCCTATGCCTTTAAAATTTCTTACATTAAACTACAAAAGTCACACTTTCCTAATGGGCCGATATTTAAAACTGTATGTTCCAACTTGAGTTCTAGAAGGCAGCTGGGATGTAACGAAAAGAACACTGGCCATGGACTCTCATTACTGGGGTTTCAATTCCAGCCCTGCCTCTTTCTGGCTGCCTGTCCTTGGGAAAGTCATCCTCTCTGAATCTCAATGTCCTTATCCTGAAGATGGGGATAAAAATCACTACATAATTCACAGGGTTCTTCTAAGAATTCAACACAATCATGAATATGGAACAGCTATGGAAGCTGTAATGTGTTCAGGAATCACCCTTGTTCTATAAACTTACTGCAGAGAAGTTAACCTAAGCCCAGGGATTTTATCCGATTTTCACACCAGTGCAGAACATGTCAAGTTTCAGTTTTTAGTGTGACTTCAGCCCTTCTGTAAAGCAGAATGACTGCGAGTCTGGACTTGATCAGTGATCAGAGGAAAAGAGACACAGGGAAAGGGGAAAAAATCAGATTTTTTCTTGATGTTTCTCAGACGCTGATAAATGACAGCCTTCAATCCTGTGAGGACACATTTCCGGTCCTCTCAGAGTCTGTGTATCACTGCCTTAGTCACACGGTTAACTTGTCATGTGCACAGAGGTGGCAAGGCTCGAGCTAGAAGCAGAAGCCTCCCTGAATTCACAGACACCTTCCACAAGCTTCTGTTCTCAGGAAGTTCAGCCCCTGTCTCCTGAACAGCAAAGAACTCCTAAGGCATTTCTGCCCTCCTGACTCCCCAACGAAGAGGCAGAGGAGAAGTCAAATGACAAACATTTCTCAAATAAAGCGTCATTGAGGCTAAAGCAGGTGCAAAACAGGGACAGCCAGTTCCCCATATTATTAATATTTCAGGTCTGGCGGCATGGCTCTGTGGTACAGAATGTGACGCCAATGTAGATGCAGTTCTTAACGAGCCAATTATTTTCTCCCAAAGATGGGGAAGACTGGTCAAAGACAACAGATGCTGGACGCCTAGTACTCAACAGTCATCCGGCAAACATAATTGGGGGGAAAAATATTCATTCCTTTATTCACTCAACAAATATTTATCAGGCCCAACTATGTACCAGGTATTGTTTTAAGGGAGGAGACCACCCTTCATATTGTCTTATGCCCAATTTCTACCTCCAAAGAAAGAAGAAGTAAAAACTAAAAGGCAGAAATGAAATCTACGAGCAGACAGCCTGGTGCCACACCCTGGGCCTGGTAAAGATCAACCCCTGACCTAATCGGTTATGTTCTCTATAGATTACAGACATTGTACAGAAAAGCACTGTGAAAATCCCTGTCCTGTTCTGTTCCGTTCTAATTACCAGTGCATGCAGCCCCAGTCACGTACCCCCTGCTTGCTCAATCGATCACGACCCTCTCACACAGACCCCCTTAGAGTTGTGAGACCTTAAAAGGGACAGGCATTGCTCACTCGGGGAGCTCGGTTGTTGGAGATGTGAGTCTTGCTGAAGCTCCCGGTTAAATAAAGCCCTTCTTTCTTTAACTCGGTGTCTGAGGGGTTGTGTCTGAGGCTTATCCTGCTACAGTTTCAGGCTGTGGAAACTTAACCAACAAGAGCTCCACTGCTGCATACTATTCTTTCTGGGGCATGTGTGTATGTGCACGTGGTTGTGTACGCATGTGTGTGTGGGTATGTGTAGGTGTAGGTGTGGGGCTGCGGGGGTGTGTGTGCACGTGCATTGGGGGGCAAGAGGGAGAGAAAAATGAATTGAGAAATTAATTTTAAAACTAGGATAATTTCAGACAATGCTGAAGGTCATTAAAAATGATACAGAGTAGGACCAAGCATGGTGGCTCATGCCTGTAATCCCAGCACTTGTGGAGGCCAAGGTGAGCAGATCACCTGAGGTCAGGAGTTTGAAACCAACCTGGCCAACATGGTAAAAACCCGTCTCTACTAAAAATACAAAAATTAGGCAGGTGTGGTGGCGGGCACCTGTAATCCCAGCTACTTGGGAGGTTGAGGCAGGAGAATCACCTGAACCCGGGAGGCGGAAGGTGCAGTGGGCCGAGATCACACCACTGAACTCCAGCCTTGGCAACGAGAATGAAACTCCATCTCAAAAAAAAAAGATACAAAGTAATATGATAGAGGTTTTAGGGTGTAATGGGAGAACAGCTTTAGTTGGAGGGTAAAGGAAAAGTGCTTCAAAGAAATGACATTTGAACTAAGATCTAATAAGAAGGATCCAATTGTGCAAAGTTCTGCCAAAAGAGCCAGGGTGGAAGTCATGCCATCATGAGAAACCCCACCACGTCTATTTGAAATAGTGTTTCCATGGTAGAGTCTCCATACACAGCTCATTAATACTTCGGGAATTATAGTATCAAAGTTGCTTATTCCTCTAATCTCCTGGAGCCCAGGAACACTCTTGGGATAGATCAACAAATTATCAAGAGCCTCATTTTGCCTCTTCCACATAGGATGTTCCTTAATCTTTTCAGAGTCTCTTTTCACAGAAGATCCCTGAAATTTACCTTTAAAAAGTAAGACAATGTATATGCGTTTGTGTGTGCCTACACACACATGCATATATATACACACATGCATATATACACACAGAGATGTATGTACACACCAATACATATATATACACATGTACACATGTACATGTGTACACAGTTTAAACCCAACTTCTAAGCATGGCTGTCATAGACTTTGAAATGGACCTCAGAAGTTATGATGCTTGAGAGCACCTAGAGGAAAACACTCAGTCAAGTAGGGGAGTAGGTGTCTTTGTACCCCTTGACCTCCACCTACCTCAATACCTACCCCAGACTTGGACATGGATTAGTGTCTGAGCAACCTGGAGATGGCAGAAGCTAGAAGTGGTTTTAAACAGTGCAGCAAGCTGATTTAGAGACCACGCAAAAATAGGCAGTTTAGCAGGGGAATAGGACATTTGAGGCAGGAAATATAGCCCCATTCAGGTACGGAGAGGATGTGCAGCTTTCTGCATCTCAAGAGAAAACCTCTTCAGGGACATGTTTGTTTAATGTGTGCCTCCCCTCACTAGAATGTCCATAAGGCTAGGAGCCCTGGTGCATTGAATGAAATGTAACGGATTCATAATGAACTCTTATGAAGGTCACTGCCAATAATGACCAAAGATGGACATCACTGAGGAGTGTGAAGACAAAAGGGAAAAATGGGAGGGGATTATTTGTAGGCACAACAGGCAGCTCTTCATACACCCATGAACACATGGGGGCAAATTATGCAAGTTAGGAGGGGCCCAAGAGGTAGCCAGGAAGAAGTAGGTTATTGCCATTAACTGGTTCCCCTTGTACCACACGATAAAGGAGTCTATAGACGCAAACACTATCCAGGCTAATGTGGCCTTTTAGGTCCTTGGAAGACCATCTAGATTCCATGGTCAAATTATGAGATCATTTGAAACTGTAAGGAAATACTCTGAACACAATCCCAAGTAGGCACTGTATTCAACACCAAACCCAGGCAAAAAACCGGTTCCACTTGTCCACCCTATTTTCCTAAATAGTTGTTACCAGGCTCACCACCCTATTAGGAAATTCAGGTGATGTGGACATCCATGTTTTCTCAACAATTCTGATGTATTGAGCTATAGCTCTGTGCTCCCTGCTGAGAAGGCAGTGCAAGTTATTTTGCCAAAGAAAATTCACTGTCCTGTATGTCAATGCATTGGCAACCTGGTCATATGTAGTTAGGAATCCTTTCCTGGAGAATTTAAGCTTGATGACTGTGAGTCTCACCATGAGTCCAGCCGAGGAGCCAATAATTTTCCTTCCATCCACAGCAGGGTTTTCCACTAAATGTATTTTGAGCCCTCTAAGTGCTTAACCAGACAAAGGTAAGCCTTTGGAGGCCGGTGTACCAGCTTGGTGCTCAAAGCCTAAATATATGCACACTTTACAAGGAATATTCATCCAAAACTTCAAAGTTATTAACTCTCAAAATCCATAATATTAATAATGCTAGCTTTAGACATAGAGAACGAGGAGCGGAGGTCTTCACAGAGAAAGGAAGATTTAAAGATTCAGTACTTCCATTGATGATTGGATTAAGATCCCTTACTAAAGGGCATAAGGATCTCTCTCTCTCTCTCTCTCTCTCTCTCTCTCTCTCTCTCTCTCTCTCTCTCCTCTCTCTCTCCCTCTCTCATCCCTCACCCCCACCAGTAAAATGGGCATAACAAAGCCTACCTCCCAGCATGGGTAAAAAGATTGAAATAATGTGTGAAAAAATTCTTATCAAGAGTATCTGGCATTTAGCAAGCACTCCATAAATATTAACAAATAAAAAGGAATATAACAGAATTCAAGCTAACCCAATAAATTCCTTCCCATACCCTAATAAAAATGACCTGGGCGGCTGGTGATATGCCAGTGTAAAGCACTTGGAGATTCCAAAAAATTGTTGAGTGGGGGAGAGCAGAAGCCAGTGGTACCCTGGCTTTAATTATTCGGATGACCTCATGAGACTCACGGGCTGAGTCATCTAGGGACACAAGCCCACATAATGGAGTCAACGAATGGTACCCAAGCCCAGTGACAGAGGCCATGTGTCCTTGTGGAAGCCCTACAGCAGTTTCCTCCTCTAGCCCCGCACAGGGCACAAAGAAAACACATTTCCACCTCTCTATTTACCAAAAAAGGACTAGAAAACCTCCTGTCCCCAAGGCCTCCTCTTGCTCGAAGACTTCTAGTTCCCCTCTTACAGACACTGCCACCTCCTCCTAGTAGTGCCAGTTCCTTGTCACTACAGCTCATGCTCACTGTAGAGTATAATATAGTGGTTACACATACCAGCTCTGGAGAGATGAGGCCTGGCTCAAGTCTCAGATGTGCCAGCTTCTAGCCAAAGGATCCTGGGCAAGTCATCTAACTTTTCTGCACCTTCACTCATCATCTACCTGTAAAGTGGAGAGAAAAGTTAATATCCACTTCCTAAGGTTGCTTCAAGTATTCAACAAGATGATGAATAGAAGCTGTTAGCAAGGGTCTAGTATACAGCAAGGGCTCAATGAGTAATATCATCCCCGTCACTCTTTATTGAATCAGTGCAGGGCCAGAGTACCAACGAAGAGTCTAGATAGAGCCCGACAAACCTTAGTGGCCACAGTGGTAGGTAAGGGCAGGCACAATGCAACCTCCAAAATCACTCTTCTTGCCTGCTTCAGCAAGACAAACAGGGAAAGGCCCCTGTGCCTGCCAAAACTTTGCCTGGTAAATAATTGATATCCCACCGTGTGTTCTTTTATTCAGAAATGCCTTTGAAGTTTCCTCTCGCCCTTGCCGCAGGGATTTGGGGGATGGGAAGGATGTGAGGGAAGGAACTGCAGAAGAGGAACAAGCAGTGTGTGATCAGGAAGATGGAAAAACCAAAGCCATTTCTGCTACAAGTTCAAGTCTGAAGTCAATAATTGTAACTTTTAATCAAGCAAGGATTCCTAGCAGCCAAGTGCCAAAAAAAGGGAAGATCAGGAAGAATTCAAAAGCGATTCCTAGTAACAGCTGTGGGTGCTAGACCGACAGCTCCCTCCTGGGGAGGTGACAGTTGGTGAAAACAGTCTGCAGCAGGCAGGAGTTTACCTGGGCGAGAGCAGCCAGCAAGCCTCGCAGGGACTAATTATGAAAATATGATTACAATGGATTAGTAATCTTGTCAATCAAAGCCACATGCCAGGTAGCACCTGGCAGTGGGTGAAAATGCCACTGGACAGAACAACGTGATGCTGTGGTTTTTTGAACAAAACGTTCTTCCCCAGGAGGGAAGGCCTTCCGGGGTCCAGGGGATGAGAACGTGCAGGAGAGGCACTCACAGGCCCTCTGGGGAGGGGGGGGTGGGATGCTCAGCAGGGCGGCCCTAGCATGTCTGCAATCAAAATTCTGCTTGGCGTCCCTTTATTGCCACCCATGAGAATTAGTCCAAAGCTTGCTTCCTGTTTTACATAAGCCTGAACAGAAATTAGTATTATCTTCCCATGGCAGTCAAGGAGAAGTAAACAGATTTTAAGAAATGCTGGTAATTGTAATAATAATAACCACAAATACCTTTCCCTGAACACATAAAGTGTGCCTAGTTTGGTGTCCAGCATTTTACAATCTTTATCTCACTTAATCCTTATAAAACCCTGTGAGACGGAGTTATTATTCTCTCCCTATGAGTAGACAGAAACTCATGTGTGTTTTGAATTGACCAACATCACACCATGAGAAAAGCAGATCAGCCCAACTCCAGAGCTCACTCCATCATCACCAGGTTCTGTTGCTAAATGGTAACCCAAAACCTGAACTCTTCCCCCTCCCTTGAATGCAGTCACAAAATACCCTGTGTCACAGTGACAACCATGAAAAAATGAAAGGCCAGAGTCCAGAGGGCAAGAGGCATAATTAAGAATCAGAACTATGTTTCTTTTTTGTTTTGTTTTGAGACAGAGTCTCATTCTGTCACCCAGGCTGGAATGCAGTGGCACAATCTCAGCTCACTGCAACCTCTGACTCCCGGGTTCAAGCGATTCTCCTGCCTCAGCCTCCCACGTAGCTGGGATTACAGATACTCACCACCATCCCCAGCTAATTTTTGTGTTTTTAATAGAGGTGGGGTTTCACCATGTTGGCCAGGCTTGTCTTGAACTCCTGACCTTAGGTGATCCACCCACCTCAGCCTCCCAAAGTGCTGGGATTACAGACTTGAGCCACCACACCTGGCCAGAACTATATTTCTTAATAAGAACTACTTTTGATTGAGCATTTTCTATGCCTTGTCATTGGATTTGTTAAATTTAGTTTAACCTAAAGCTGCCTCCTTAACATATTTCAACCTAAAGTGTTCTCCATGTGTAGTAGTAAACTGTAACACTGTAACCTAACTGGATGTGTAAACCGACTGCAACCCACTCTTGTGCCAATCACTAAGTTTTGGCCAATCAGAGATGGCCAGCTGTTTAAACTGGGTTCAAATAAGGTAAATATTGACCTGTAACCAATCCAGCTATTTCTGTACCTCATTCCTATTTTCTGTAAGTCATTTTCCTTTTTCTGTCCATAAATCTTCTTCCACCCCACAGCTATACTGGAGTCTTTCTGAGCCTACTCTGGCTCGAAGGCTGCCCAATTTGAGAATCATTTTTTGGTCAATTAAACTCTGCTATAGCTCATTTGTCGAAGATTTTTCTTTTAACAGATTAAATGCTTTGGTTGTATTTTGATATTAAATCCCTGATGTAAATGTACAAAGGAGGTATTATTATTCTTCTTTCCAGATGAGAAAATGGAAATCTCAGAAAAGTTGGAGAAATTGCCCAAATGCCATAGAGCTGGCAAGAGTCAGAAGAAGAACTCTAGACCAGGCTGCTCTGATCCCTGAGCTCGGCTTCTCAAGTTCGCTCTGTCCTGTGAGACACATGTGGGAGCTTTAACAAATCCTCATCAACCCTCACCCTGAACTTGTATGCAGAGCAGTCCACTAGAGACTCATCAGTTCGTGCTTTACCTTCCCCCTCCACAAATAGGGATAACATTTGTCAAGCCATTTGGGGTGGGGAGACACAATTCTGTCCAAATTCATAGAATTACATTTGTGAAAATTGTTAGCGAAAAATTCTACAATGACCTAGATTTCATTCATTACTTCTCAATGCTAAAGGATCAGAATGAAGAAGAAAACAGATCTGTTTTCTAACTTATGATTGTTAGCATATGAAAAATGGAGGCATACTCAGCTAAAATTTGAAAAAAAATAAAAATGTTTCTGTAACACTGTTACAGCCAAACCCCCCCCCCCCAAAAAAAAAATAGTACCTCAGTGGAACGTGGCTTGGGCTGCCATCTTTGCTTTACTCTCTTCTTTAAAGCACTTACTATCCACCACAGTGATTTTTTATTTAGATGGTTTACAAACCTCCACCACTCCCCTGCAGGCAAGGGCTCAGTTTATAAATCATGTCTTGTGCATCTCTGTGTCCCAGCCCTGAGCACAGAGGCTGGTATGGTGCTGAGCAGCTACTCAGCCCAGCATTGTATTATGGGTTCCCTCTAGCTAATCCTATGTGGAAGCAGAGAGATAAAAGGATCTCTTCTCTTCCTTTTAAGGATTGACATCCCCCAGTCCTGGGGAGAAATTGATATAGGTGATGTATAAGAGGTATTCACCCCTCAGACTTACACTCCTTCTCACTGACCTGGAAGAAACAAACCTTTACCAAAAAAACAAACAACAACAACAACAAAAAACACCATGGGCACACTGGCCTTTTGCAGTGACGGATGACGTTGTCAGAAACTTGATAGATAGCATGAACCGCCATGAAAAAGGATCTACACATAAAGTACACAACGAAATAAGGGGAGTACACTCCAGCAACATTGATAGATTCCCCCATTTCAAAGATGCAACTCCCAGTGTATATGCCACAAGCACAAAGACCGAAGAAAGAGAATTCTTATAAAGAGAGCTGATGAATGAATACTAATGCCTTGAATGAGACATGTGAATCCTGGGAATCAGAGGCTAAGTCTGTTGACAAACTCAGCAGATGCAGGAATGTGCCCATAGCTCAAAAACAGCCTTGATCCTCAATGTCTTCTCAGTGAACAGCATCTGGTTGGCCTTGAATATATGATTCACTATGTGAACCTAACTATTTCTGTACCTCCTCGTAAGCCTGCAGGATGAAACCATTGTGTTTCAGGGAGGGAAGGGGAAAAAAAAAGAAAGAAATCCTTAAGAGAGCTGAATCATCCCTTTGCAATATGCTGGTACCTTATCCAGACAGCAACTTCAAAAACAAGGGTGCTTTAAGAAAAGAGAACCCTCTTTGAGTTATGAAGAGATGAAAATCATGCTGTTCTTTAGGTCAAAGGATATGACTCGTGAGATTTCCTGGCAGTACGTAAAGCAGCTGAGTAGCTTCTTCTTTCCTCCAGGAGGAGGTCCTCCACCCCGTGAATGGCCTTTAACTCTCTGCCTAAATAAGCATTGCCACCATTCACCCCTCACTGTCCTGAATGATGGCCCAGGTGCAGTCTTGCCATCACACCTCTATTCATATCATCATCATCTCCTGGACTCCTTTCCATTCCGGGAATATCTCAGCTATCTATCAAAACCATATCAGATGCTTCCTTCCCAAATGTCTTAATCCACATAATCTGTTTTCTCTTGGAGTTACTGTTTAGGCTCTGAATCCTCCGGTGGGTGCCCCTGTGATTTAATTTTTCCCTGTGTCCACGTATTTAATCAACCCAACAAGATAAGAAAATCAATAGCTGATATTTACTGAGCACTTCATATATTTTGAGACATTAAACTAAATCTTTACAAGCACTATCACATTTATTCCTCACAATCAACCCATGTGGTAGTATCTGCTATTATGTCCATGTTGCAGATGAGGAAAACCGAGGCACAGAAAGGTTGAGTGTCTTGCTCAAAGTCACACTACCAGGCATGAGTCTGGGCCTGTCTGCCCCCAGATCTTGTAATTTTAACCATCATAATGATCACAGCCTATAATCCTCCTGGATCTCCCACAGTACTTTATACTGTTCTACATTTCATTCATTCTTAGTGAGAGAAACTTTAGAATTACCTACATTTTACTCATGACTTCACAACACTATTCACTTATTCAACATTCGTTGAGAATTTTCCATGTACCAGGCACTGTGCTAGGTCCTGGCACATGGAAATATGATGTAATATGATGATGAACAAGACACAGCCCCCGCCCTCCAGGAGCTCATAGTCACAGAGTAGGGGCTCAGTAACTATTGAAATCAAATTACCATAAGTAAAAGCCAATTACTGGTAGCCTTAACCAGGTATGTGTGCAGTGGCCTCTTAGCTAAAGGAAGCATTAAGCTGTAGGAAGACCACTGGACTGCTAGGCAAGAGTGCTGAGGTTTCCCTGAACTGCCAATAATATGCCGTGTGACATCCCGCAAGGGATACCTTGTCTATCAGCTCACGTATAAAATTGAGAGGCTGGACAGCATCAGTGAACTCACAACTTGCCCTACCATCAGAATCACCTATTCAATGATTTTTTTTATTGCTGAATAAGTATCTGAGGAGATGGATTAGGGAATGAATGACTGACTTGGCTGATCTATTGTGAGATTTGGAACAACCAAGGCAGAAGGAGGGTCTCTTCAACCATTGCCCCTTAATGAGGTCCAGTTGATCTTTGTTATTCACAGACTTTATAGAGAAAAATTTGCTTACTCACTAAAATGTACTTGTAACTTCAAAATCAATACAGTGGCACTTTCACAGTCATTCAAAGACATGCTTACAGTGACAAAAAAAATTTAAGTTGCCCAAGGTACATGATTCCAGCAGAGGTCAGACAAAGAGATGCTCTCGGAACTCAGAATGTGATGGGGCATTTTGGCATGCTGAGTACTTTGAACTGAAGGACATTGGGAGGGTCAGCAAGTTCTCTCTAACCTTCTCCTGCCCTTCTGTCTCCCATCCCTCCTGTAAATTATATACACCTCAGAGCCTCAGTTTCCTCTTATAGAATACAGGGGTAATATCTGCCCTGAACAATTGTTATGAAGATTAAATGGGATTGCATTAGTCAGGTCCTCTGAGAAGTAGATGTCAAGTCAGAATTAAAGTACAAGAAATTTATTAGGATGGGGAATGTTGCTTGATGAGTAAAGAGTTTCTGTTTGGGGTAAAGAAAAGAATTTAGCAATAGATAGTGGTGATGGTTGTATGACTTTGTCAGTGTAACTACAGCACTGAATTCTGCACTTAAAAATGGTTCAAATGGCAAATGTTATGTTTTACATATGTTGCCATAATTGGTAAGAAAACAATTTATAAAGGGAATTACCTACGAAGTAAAATGGAAAGGGACCCACTGGGATAGGGTGGGAGAGCCATCAGACTATGATGCAGATCTGACCCCAAGCTGAAGGAGAGAGGAGAGGAAGGAAGGAAAGTGTGTTGGGAAAGTTTCAGACTGCAGTGCAATTCTAAGGAAAGTTCAGCAAAGCCATTGGTGGGACCATTGCCTCCCAGGAAGAGGCTTCCATAGTATCCCTGCCATGCTCAGTCACTGCCTGGGAGCAGCCTTCAGAAAGTATGTCATTGTCAAAAAGGCACTAATGGATTTCAGTGCACAGAAGCGAGGGCTATTAGTCAAGTACGTTTCCTGCAGATGGGAATCTGAAAAGCACATTCTTACAGCTGCCCCAGGGGTCATGCAGGTCAAGAAACTTATCACCCTGAAAAGATGGTGGAGAATAAAAGTAGTGGTGATTTCTATACCAGCCATCAAAATCACCACCACTGTCATCAAGTGTCAGCACTATAATCTTTATCTCAGTAAAAGTTTGTTCAAAGTCACATACAACCCACTTTAATTAAATCATTTCCATTTTGTGCTAGTTGTAATAAATCTTGTTGATTATGATACTCTCCAGACAGTTTAAACTACATTGTAAACATCAGAATGCTTAAACCTTTTTATCTCCTACAGGTGCAGAAGGAGAGTAAGCTATGACTCAAAAGTAACACATGAGTCCTGGGTTGAATGGAACCTAGGCAGAGACTTCAAATCCCACAGCCTTCTACTGCTTTATACACATGGTGTTGGCCTCTGCTGGCTTGGGGATTGCCATATTACTCATCTATCATCTGCCTATATCAGTTCAGCACCTATAGGTGAAGTAACCAGAAGACGGAAGTCAGCATGGGCTTTCTTTCAACAAAAGTAAACCAGTATTCCATGGTGTATATGTGCCACATTTTCTTTATCCAGTCTACCATTGATGGGCATTTAGGTTGATTCCATGTCTTTGCTATTGTAAATAATGCTGCAATAAACATACATGTGCATGTGCCTTTATAATGAATGATTTATTTTCCTTTGGGCATAAACCCGGTAATAGGATTGCTGGGTTGAGTAGTATTTCTGTCCTTAGGTCTTTGAGGAATCGCCACACTGTCTTCCACAATGGCTGAACCAATTTACACTTCCACCAACAGTGTAAAAGCATTCCTTTTTCTCCACAGCTTTGCCAGCAGCTGTTATTTTTTTTTTTTTGACTTTTTAATGATAGCCATTATAACTGGTGTTAGATAATATCCCACTGTGGTTTGCAGGGACATGGATGGAGTTGGAGGCCATTATACTTAGCAAACTTATGCAGGAACAGAAAACCAAATACCACATGTTCTCACTTATGAGGGGGAGCTAAATGATAAGAACACATGGACACATAGAAGGGAACAACACACACAGGGGGCTTTCAGAGGGTGAAGGGTAGGATGAGAGAGAGGATCAAGAAAAGTAACTAATGGGTACTAGGCTTAATACCTGGGTGATGAAATAATCTGTATAACAAACCCCAATGACACAAGTTTACCTATATAATAAACCTGCACTTGTACCCCATAATTTACAATGAAAATGTTTTTTTAAAAAGACATCTTGGTTGCTTCTGAGTTTTTGAATTTTTTAAATAAAGCTATTCTAAACAACAATAACAACAAAAGTAAACCAGGAAGCAGTTTCAAAACATATAATCCCAACTTGCTATTCATGGAAGCAAGATTATAACCTTGCAATGCCCCATTTAGACACTTAAGGTGATTTCTTTGCCTGAAGACAATACATGTCTCCTTGCCATATTCCCTTCAGAAAGAAGACTGTGATACTCGATCAAATGTAATGGGGAAAAAATCCTTTCTCCGTCTTCCCATAAGGAGAAGTTTGTCAATTTTGTGTAAAAGGCAGAGCAAATGACTAGGAGAAAAAGGTAGACAGAAAAAGGTAGGCTTAGACAGCATTTTCAATTTTGAAACTGTTGTCTTTCCCCAGTAATTTAATTAGGTGATTCCTTTGTCTTTTATCTATTCCTTAGGAGAAAAATGAATCTATGAGGATAGAGTAAAATCTTCAGTAATACAGGTGGATGCTCATTTCTATTGCTATTCTTTCCACCAAGTAAAAGCCGTTGCTTGTCTTCCCATTATGACTCCCCTTGCTCCTCCCCATTCTTATGAAATACCCATCTCCCTTGCCAAGGGGGTTAGGTCCTTGACTGGCCAAAGGCACAGTCCTATCACTCAAGCAGGTCAATGCGAGTCCCTCCCTGGTACGTTTATAGACAAAGGGAAGAGTAGGAGAAACACAGAGCTTTTTCTCTTTCCTCTAAGGTAACTACCCTTGGATTATTTACCATTATACTACTTTGGATTATTTCCCTTTACCACCTGAAGAAAAACCATATGGTTTTTCATGTAAAAACCAAAATGACACAAAGTAGAGATGGAGGAAAAAATAGAAAAAAAGAAAAAGATTAGTTTGTCCTGATGACACTTGAATTATTGGTTTTTATCATCCCAAAGTCTTTCTGACACTAACAGATGGGCTGTACCATGTAAGATGTCAAGGAAAAGAGAGACTACCAGATAAGATACCTGAGGACAAATGTCCCTGATTAGGGAAGAGGGTTACATGTGTGGAATGTATTCCCTGTATCTCCTGATAATTGCCCCTCTGCTTGTGATAGAATGCATTAGCAGAGAGAAGGGAGGGGACTAAGGTGCTCCAGGACTGAGAAATGCATTGCAATGTGGAGAAAGACATAAGCTATATAAAAGTTGGTCAATAGTTACTCCTTTGAGATGAATTAGAAATCTAACACTGCCCAGTCCATTGGTACAAGTGGAAATAATGAGGACAGTTAAGTTTCTTAAAGATCCTGCAAACCAGACTGGCCCTGAGGTAGGTCAGACTTATCAAGAGAGCCCAAGTCAAGTAGAATGATCAATCAATTGTGATCACAAGAAGCTGTGAATTCCAAAATTCTTAAACCCAGGATTCAACGTAACAAGTCAAAATAGGAGGCTGATGCAGGGGCTCAAAGGCAGAAAACTATTGCTCACCCCTTCTCCTATGAAGATAGCACCTGGCAACCAGTTGTCTCTTTGAATCATTGATCTATAAGGCAGGTGCAGAATGATTAAGGAGGTTTTCAGCTCTCCAGGTAGGGAGGGAAGTAGAACCTTAGCAGTCAGCTGTCTTCATTCTCACCCCAAGCAGGATATGGTACACAAAACCAATGCTGTGCTGAGCAGTGTGGGCAGAAGAAGGTCAGAATTGTGCCATGCTGAGCACTCAGGTGTAGCCAACCTAGTGGTTCTGGTGCAGGTGCAGCTAGAAGAGACACACACTCCAGGAGCCCCTCAAGGAAGATGGTCGCGCCCACTTTCTATCCCTCTCTCTCCAGAGTGATCACCTGCTTTGGAGCTGGCGGCATCCTTGGGACAGAAAATTGTCCTGCCCTGCCTGCTGGTTACATTGGATGACACCATCTGCTACAAAGCCAACTCCAAAAATAGATCCCAGACCTTGTCTGGAAAATGTGGGCTAGACAGCACACCATCAAATAATGCAGTTATAGGAACCAAGAGATCTGGTCCAATTGTTGGAACACAAACCCCATCCTGCTCTCCATTCCAACACTAGCTCTGCTATTTATCATCACAAAGCCATTATCTTGATTACCCCACAGGTGCCTTGTAGGTCACAAGAGGAAATGATGAAACACCCCAATTTTCATAGTTATCCAAGTATAAAAATATCTTTCCTGAGCAATCTGAAAGGTATGATTTCTTACAGGTTGCACAAGCATATGAAACTCATGAAGCATGGACTTGCTTCCTTTCCTTTGAACCCCTACTGCTTTCCCTGCTCTGGGTCAGAGAAAAGCACTGTAGGAGAGAGACAAAACATGCCTGATGGGATCTACCACCAGTCCATGCTGGCCCAGCTCTCCTGGGTCCTCACTGCTTTTGGCAATGCAAGGATCTCCTTATTCACCATCAGACCACAAGGAGGGATGTCTTTACCTTGAATCCAAATCGGGCTTCTATTTGCAACTCCTCTAAACCACTCACATTTTTTTCAAGCCTTCACCACGATCTTATCCTTTTACTCTGAATACAAGACCTTCTTCCAAGACCATCCGATACGAGCTTCCTTATCTCATAGCTGCCCCTACTTCACTCTTCCCTTTGCCATCATCCTACCTACCTCCTACTCACCTCCCTAAGACAGTCAGCACTGCAGCCTCTCAACTATGCTCACTCTCCAGCCCCTCCCCACATCCGATCCATCCTGAAAGCTGCCTGCCAGGTTAATACTATTATAGCACCTCTTTGATCATTTCATACACATACTCAATTTCTTTGGCTCCTGATTACCTAAAGAAAGAATTTCTTAGTAGCTTGACACTCAAAACCTTAACCACAACCTGCCTTTTCAGAACTGCATCCCATTGTTCCCCTATAGAGAGCTTGCTTCAGTCACACCTTGCACTTCCTTGCATCTGAACCTTTGCTGAAGCCATTTCTGTCACCTAGAGCACTCTCTCTCCTCACTGCCAACTATTCCAGTCCTCCCTCCCCACACGCTACGATCCAGATTATATGCCACTGACTATATGAAGCACTCCCTGTCTCCTCTGTGCTCCTGGAGCTCTTTGCAACATTGTGGATTTATACATGAGCAGATAATTATCAAGAGATGTCCACATAACAGACACCATGTTATGTACTAGGATCATAGAAGTAACAAAGATAGAGTGTTGGGGTGGGGTGGACAGTAAATAGGCACTTTCATAATATAGTAAGGAGTAAGACAAGGGCAAATACAGGATGTATCCACATATGTGATCTCATTGAGTCTTGTTGGGTTCGGGTATGGTTGAGGGTCAAGATTTCCTGGAGGAAATGACATACATACATCTAAGTTGAGTCCTTCAGGAGAAGTGGTAGTTACCCAAATGAAGAAGTGGAGAAATGAAAGACAAGTTTAGGCAGATAAAGAATGGTCTATTCAAGAAATCATACATTTGATGGTTCAGTGTAGCTGGAGCAGTTAATTCAAAAAGATGCTGAAGTGATATGAGACAAGGCTGAAAGGGGAAACAGAAATCAGCTCATAAAGAGGCTTGTGGACCACATGAAAGAGTTAGGACTTGATCCTGAGGACACCAGGGAGCAGCTGAGGAATTATCCAGGAGTACCTAGCCCTTCTTGGGTGTGGTAAAACCTTTCTGCAAACAGTGTGGATTAAGAGATCAAACTACTGGAGTAATGTAGACAAAAGGTGAAGGTGGCCTCCACTAACAGTTTTGTAATGATAGGAGTGAACTGGTTTGAGAGCTATTAAGGAGGTAGAACCACCATGATAAGCCATTGATTAGGTGAAGGTAGGGGTAGGAGTAAAGAATGATGCTCAGGTTTCTGGCTTGGGCAACTGTTTGGATGGGAGTACCATTTACTGAGATGAGGGAAATGGGTAGGAACACTTTGGAAGGAGTTAATAAAACATCTTTGGAATTTTCAAGGCATGATGTCCAATTAGCCCATACTTAGATAGATGGGGATAGAGCTGAAACGAATAACCTGGACTTAAGTTTTCAATTTTGGAATAATCAGCTACAGGTAAATGGTAATTAAGGCACTACAAATAGAGTGAATCAACCTGGAAGAAGTGTAGAGCATGAGGATAAATGAGGGCCATGATGAATGCAGATATTTAAAGGATACACAGGGGGAAAGTTTCAGAAACAAGACAGGAAAGAGGAAGCCTGAGATCCAGAAGGAATACCCAGAGAAGGTGATGCCATGCAGGCCAAGGAAAGAGAATTTCGAGGAGAGACTTCTAAAAGTCAAGCAGAACAAGGGCAGGCATTCATCCTTTGGATTTAGGCACAAAGAGGTCACAGATGACCGTGGAGAAAGTGTTTTCCATGGAATGGTGGAATCAGATCCCAGTTGTGCTGTTATGATGCATATATGCAACTTGACACAAGTTAGTCCACAAGTCTCCTAGTGCTCCTTCAAGAACCCCAGCTATGACTGAGGGGCCACAGAACCTCCACCTGTGCACCTTACACAGCATCCTCACACACAGAAAGCACTCAATAAGCACTTGTGGAAAATAAACGCAAATTGATATCCCCACTTTTAACAACTTCATTTGGAAGCCTAGTAAAAGTTACTGGAGAGAGGAGAGGAAAAGATGCTTACATCTGCTCACTGACCTGTGTGGCATTTGTCTATCTCTCCCACCGATTTCCAGGCGTTAAATTAATTATGGCTTTTCTTCCCACCTCTACTCCTGGGTCAATAGACAAGGCCTTTCTGGTCTAATTAGACTCTTAAATGAGCTCTAGATGCTTTAGGAAGAGCGTAGGCCAAGGAATCCAAACCACCCTCCTTTCTTCTATCTAGTCCTGTTTAGTTGATGCCACAAAAAAATTAGGCTGGTTTTGCATCTGGTTATTTCTGCCTGGGCCCTTTGTGATCTATCTCAGAGGGTGACCACTCATCACTCAAATGACACAGAGGAGATCCACACCAGCAACAGTCCAAGTAGCCAGCATTTATTAAGCATTTCCTACGGGCCAGAGATAGCATGCAGATGTTCCTACAGAACTTCTTCAATCACATCACAGTTCTGTTCAAAATCCTCACTGGCTCCACATTGTCCAAAGGATAAATGTAATTTGTATCTAATTCTTATTTAATGCCTTTAATTCATTCAAAACTAAGCAAAACAAAGAAAGGATATATTAGGTTAAAAGGCTACTATTAGGCCAGGTGTGGTGGCTCACACCTGTAATTCTTGCATTTGGGAGACCAAGGCAGGAGGATAGTTGAGGCCAGGAGATTGTAGACCCACATGGCAAGACCCTACCTCTATGTAATACAAAGAAAAAAGCTACCATGAGATTGCAGGAACACATTTGGGCTAAAAGTTACCTCTTATTTGTTCCTCCAACAAGGTCACTCTAAAAGAGTGTCCTCTCTGATTAAATAAAACAGCAAATATATCTATATATATAAAGAGAATATATATATATATATTCTCTTTCCCTGGAGTAATCAATTTGTTAATTATGGCAACAACCACATTCTATTACTATTGGAGCTCATTCTCACGAGAGATTACACAAATAGTCTTCAGTGCAAATCACCTTACAGAGGGAAGACATCACTTAAAACTGTAAGCCTAAACATCAGGGGGAAATGGAAGTATTTCACAGGTGATGCCAAGCATTAGCTATTATTGTGGATTATTTAGCGGTCTCACACCAGGGGAGCAGAAAACTGCACACGGTGAGAAATACTCAGAATTAAGAATTTGTTTCTTCACCATTTGTACCAGCTATCACTTTATTGCCTTTCCACTCCGAAATCACCCAGCATTGCCTGCTCTGTGAAAATGAGGTTTAGTCCTTTAAATAACTCATTCGCCAGCTGGCATAATGCTACACTTTGTCCATGGAGGATGCTGAAGAGACATTTGAGCTGGAAGGGTTCTTCTCCATTGAGGGCAGGCTTCTGCAGCACAGGTGGCTTCCCACGCCCAGTTCCTGCTGTGCGAGCAGCTTCTTCAGTGTCTGGCTTCTGCAGCATGCACGGCTTCTCTCAGCATCCAGCTCCCGCAGTGCAGGCAGCTTCCTGAGCACTAAGCTTATGAAGCGCATAGTAGTTAGTAGTACTTGGGAAGTTTATAGTAGAATACTCTAGCAGAGTAGGGAGACACTTCTCCGTGACAGTTTTCCTTAGCACCTTAGGACACATTGCCTACAAGCTCCAAGGGGCAGATTCTAGCAAGGTCCACCAGTGCAGCACCCCAATAACATCTCTGCCATTCAGTAAGTCACAGCACTGTCCTCTCCAACAAGGACTGGGTCTCAACCTAGAGGGTCTCTTCCTGTGATGTCTGTCTCAGTTGTATGGGTAGTGGCTGGCTGCACCTTATGTCTGATATTCCTATCTTCTTTAGAGCTCTCTTTTCTTCTTACTAGTCAATCCCTCATGACTTTAACCCCTGTAACAGTAAATTATTTATATTAAACTCTCCTTACTCAAGTTACCATATGACTGCTGTCTCCTGATTGGTCCGTGATTGACATACTGTTGTATATGCACAGACTCACACACACACGCACACACACACACACACACACACACACACACAATGACTTATAAACTGTAAAATGGGTACAAACTGCTTTTAAACCCTCCAGCCCCCAGCTCCCAAAATCAAACTTTCGCTAGGCCGGAGATGAATATATTAGCTTATTTTATCCTCATAATACCCCTAAAAGCTGGTATTTTTAATCCCAAGTTTACAGATGGGGAGCTGACATATTGAGTGGTTAGATAACTTACCCAAGTTCCCAACACCATATAGAATGTTTTATACATTAGTAGCACCAAGACTGTGCTATGCAGAACTCCTATTAACCTCAGTAGGGAAGGCACCATGCTCAAGTGGCCAAAGAAGAGACCCGGAGCCAGCAAATGAGACATGGGGTTTTACTGGGGGCTTCGATGCAGGGGAAAGAGTCCAGTAGTGGTGGGCTGGATATGAGAACTGCCTTATGTACAGAAACGGTCCGGGGTGGTGGCCTGCACAAGATATCAGCTTTACATATAGTCCAATGGTGGAAGGCTAGGCAACATAACCACAGGACCCAATGGCAGTGGGTTAGGCAGGAAAACCATAACTGCCTGCAAACAGCATGAAGTTTATATACAGCATTTTCACTTAACACCATCCCCTTAACGACCTCCACCTGGCAACCTTCATTTAACCCAAAGCCCAGGGCCTCAATCTCCTGTACAGCCCATGTTCCACAAGATGGGCTGGGGGCTCAGATGTTCATACATAAGGAAAGAATCTCCAGGCTGGCCATTCCCAGAATCCCTAGCTCAGAGCACACATTCAGGGGCATCTGAATACGGGGTGATTCTAAGAGTATGCTTGGATTATTGTTATCAGGTGCGTTTATGCACTACACTGCGAACTATATCTTTCTAAAACTGGAGAAGTTATTTACCTAAGATTAAGGATTGTTCTGACTTGTTTTTTCTTTTTTTTTTTTTCTTTTTTTTTCTTTTTTCTTTTTTTGAGACAGAGTCTCACTCTTGTTGCTCAGGCTGGAGTGCAGTAGCACAATCTCGGCTCACTGCAACCCCCGCCTCCCGGGTTCAAGTGATTCCCCTGCCTTAGCCTCTCCAGTAGCTGGGATGACATGCACATGTCACCATGCCCAGCTAATTTTTGTATTTTTAGTAGAGACAGGGTTTCTCCATGTTAGCCAGGCTGGTCTTGAACTCCTGACCTCAAGTGATCCGCCCCCTGCCGCCTCGGCCTCCCAAAATGCTAGGATTACAGGTATGCTTAACTTCTCTCTTAAAAGTCAGGATTCAAACCCAGGTTGATTCAGAAACACACACTCTCAACTGCTGTAATACACACACAACCTTGATGCTCCAACATTTTATTGCTATGTGATGGAGAGTGTGGGGGTAAAAATAATTCCAATAGAGACTTCAAGCTTGCCCTGGACTTCTGGGAAATAAACCGTTCATAAAATTCTACCCACGTCAAACTTCGTGGCTGCTGCAGTGAAAGAGGCATAGCCAGAGACCAGCAACTGAGGAAGGAGAGATGATGTCAATCAAGCATCTTTTCTGTGTTTATGTTGATATCCAATATCAAATTAGCAGCCAGCATTTTCAATACAGGGGACAATTAGTAGCCATAAGACTGACAGATGTGTCTCTTCAAACCTGGGTAAGATATTTACCTAAGATTAAGGGTCATTCTCAATTTCTTTTTCCCTAGCCTCTCTCTTAAAAAAAAAAAAAAATTAAAATCCACCTGCAAAACATTTGTTGGAGAATTTTTAATGACTTATTAAATCCCAAATCATTATCAAAAAGACTCGCATCTGCAAAGGCTTAAATATTGTAATCCATTCTCCTCTCTCTAGAACTCACATTAACCCCTAAAAGAGTGGTGCCAACAGATAAACAGAGGAAAAGCCAAACAAACAAGAATGTTTTAAAGCAAAATCCTTCCTTGGAAAAATAGCTACATCTTTCTATTTCAGTTAAGTCCTGGCTTAGAACTCTGTTTTGCTTGAATCGAAGAGCAAGGTGGGCTGCCAACACTGACTTCCCGGTGCCTACTGGAGGAAGTCCAACCCCACAGGCCAGAACTCAAGGCCTTTAGAGACTAGCTTTGCCTCATTGGCGTAGATGCATCTTCTCCACGCCCAAGGCTAAGATTCAGCCAGGACTCACAGGACTAGCTCCTCCACTTACTAAAATATAGCAGTACTTTTGTACTAGCCCCTCCCCCATGACCTCACTACCTCACCCATCCTTCCACCATCCAGCAACTAATGGGGTAAATGCTGGCACAACCAGGAGAACTCTAGGGCCTGTTCCAGGCCTATGCCAACATAAGTCCTTGGTCATCAGTGTTTCTGCCAATCAGCCCCCAAAACTCCTGCTGGTTGTGTGGTCTTTGCCAGAGTAGTTGGGAACCCCAACAGAGGAAAGGGCATTCCTGACACTGGCATCTGTTACTGACATTCTGGTAGACAAATACATGATACCCACGTAGACCCCTGAGGCTGTGATCTTTCACTACCAGCCTGCTCTTCTGGGGTCGATCTCATGCAGCTACTGGTGGTAACTGCAGCCTCTGGGGACTTCAGCTATGAGACATTATGGGTTCAACAAAGAAAATGGAAAAGCAGGAAGGTTGGCGGTAAGAAGGCCCATCCTACATACCAGCCAAGAACTATGGGTTTTGTCCATCCAGTGGATTCTAGTAGGCCCTCCAGCAACAGGAGTGAGACTATAAATAACAGAACCCAAGGCAGTGGTTTAGGTCAGGTGGCATCCTAGGCATGGGCCCCTAGGAATTTCACCTTTCATTTAATGGAATGTGTTGTTAAAACCTTCTGGATTCTTACCCATCATAGGCAATAACAACATTAATTGTATTCATAAAAATGAGAATTATCACATATACAGCATGAACCATGCTAAAGGCATATTAACTTATTTGAGTACTATAAACATCAATATAATTATCCCCATTTTACAGATAAAACTGAGGCACAGAAAAATTATTTAAATTTAAGATACAGAACCAAATTTGAACCAGGCATTCCAGAAATAGGGCTGTGTTTCCTCTCTTCTAGCCTGAAGGATTAAGGCCTAATCAAAGATGACATTCCAAAAAACTGTTTTCGTGACACATTTCATAATAGAGATATTGAATATTTTAAAGCTGCAGAAAGAACTATTAATATAAGAGCTGGGAAATCTTGAGTGTAACTGGTGTGAGTTAAGCAGATGCTGAGATTATTTAACCCCATGAACATTACTGGGAGAGTCATTGCAAGGGTTTGATGCAGTCCCCCATGTCAAATTATGACTCAAATACGGGCATCATTTAGCTAGGGATAGATCAAATGAAGGATCCCAATAATTTGTCAAATTAAAAAATTGTATGGAAGTGATTAGAATAATATCATGATTGATTTTTACTAAAAACTACATCGCTTGGCAAACAGTTTTATAATATAAATGTGATTTAGCAATATGTGAAAATCAAGGTGATATGTTACTTATTTTTGTTTACATTAATGTATTACCACCACATCAACAAATGTGTTCTCATTCCAAGCCTGTCCATGCCCCAACATCATATTCCCCACCAAGTCAAACTGGTCTATGCGTGTTCACTAGCCTTCATTCCTGCGACAACCCCACCAGCCCCAAAACATCCACTTCTTTTTTAAGATGGAGCCTCACTCTGTTGCCCAGGCTGGAGTGCAGTGGCGTGATCTCACTGCAACCTCTGCCTCCTGGGTTCAAGCAATTCTCCTGCCTCAGCCTGCTGAGTAGCTGGGATTACAGATATGTGCCACCATGCCCAGCTAATTTTTGTATTTTTAGTAGAGATGGGGTTTCACCATGTTGGTCAGGCTGATCTCGAAGTTTTGACCTCGTAATCCACCCGCCTCAGCCTCCCAAAGTGCTGGGATTACAGGTGAGCCACCACACCCGGCCCCACCCACTTTTTTCATCCACTCACATCAGTTCCTCAAAGACATCCCTAAAGCTCTTCCCTTGAGTTCTACCTAACCTCTCTTCATCTTAACTGCCTGTAGTGGGTTGAATAGTGTTCTCCAAAATTCATGTCTACCTGGAACCACAGAATGTGACCTTATTGGAAAACAGGGTCTTTGCAGATACAGTTCATTAAGACAAAGTCATACTGGATTAGGGTGGGCCTAGAATCCAAAGAACAAGAGGAAAGGACACACAGAGAGTCACAGAGAGAAGAAGCCATGTGAAGATGGAGACAGAGATCTGGGTGATACAGCTGTAAGGCAAGGAATGCCAAGGGTGGCCTGGAGATGCAGAAGCTAGAAGAGAAGCATGGGACCAGTCTCTTCCTCAGAACCTGCAGAGGAACCAACCCTGACAACAGCTTTATTTGGGATTTCTGGCCTCCTGAACTGTGAGAGAACAAATTGCTGTCGTTTTAAGCCACCCAGTTTGTGGCAATTCGTGTGGCAGCCCTAAGAAGCAAATCCACTGCCCTTAACAGCTGTGGTCTACCAGTGGTTCTCACATTTTAGTGTGTTAAAACACACAATCCTGGAAGGATTGTCAAAACACAGTTGTGGGCCCCAACCTCAGAGTCTCTGATGCAGTAGGTATGAGGGGGAGCTAAGAATTTGCTTGTCAGGGCATGCTGATGTTGCTGATCTGAGGACCACATTTCGAGAAACACTGGTTTGTACCATCCATTTGAGCACTTAATTTAAATCTTCATTACGTCATATTTTACATCATGTTTATAATCAGCTCATAAATGCAAGGTCTACCTTCGCAGTGATCCCATGTGTGCACAAAATCCACATTTTAACCTACTTTTATTTAGCCACAAGGCAACACGGTGGCTGGCACGTTACTAAATTGAATAACCCAAGCATTACGGTTGACAGCATCAACTTTATGCTCTTAAATTTCATTCCCTCATTTGTAAAATGAGGTTAGTGGTATTTAATAGGAATCTTTGTGAAGATCGAATGAGATAACTTCAGTAAAATGCCTATTATATTATCTGAATTATAGAATGCATGCAATATATGTTAAGTACTATTCTTTTGGGATGTTGTTTTTATTAATGCACACAAAGTCAGCTACATCTAGGAGGAATTGTCTGAAACAACAGATATGCCAAAACTGAAATCCGGAACTTGTAAGAGTCTAAACTCAAGTGGTTATGGACTTTGTGCATACCACATAGTTGGGAAGAATGCTGGTAGTCTAGGCTTTTGCTGCACACAAACCCGCTCTGCTCCTCCACTGTAACTCTGGATTGGCATGGCCTTGGCAAGGTGTTTATGCAGATTCATGCTTCAGCTAACAGCTATATCACACTTTATTCACTGCATTTATAATATTACAAAGGACCCTGAGTTTTAGAGAAAAACAGGATGTTAAAATCAAAACAAGTCAGGATAAGCTTGATACTGAAGCAACAAATGCTGAACTTCTCCCAGAAGGCCAGCTACTTTGAAGGTAATGAACAGAATTTAGGAGTGGAATACCTGGTTCAGAGCTTAGAGGTCCCCAAGAAATAGTTGACACAGAGAATTTCAGCTCAAGTCAGCAGAAATTTGTTGAACATCTACTATATGCCAGGCCATCTGCTAAATTTGATGAATACAGAAGAGAAGAATACCACCAAGGTTCCTACCCCAGTGAATCTCAGAGTGGAATGAGGTTTAAGTAAACATCCAAAGTCACAGACTAAGCCAGAGGCAGGAAACAGAGTTCAAATAATGAAATTACTGGACTATTGTATCCCATTCCCTGGAGCTGAGTCATCACTACCTCCCAGAAGCCAAATGCCCAACTAACTCCCCAGATTCCAGCCTCTTACCCACCTAGAGACCTCCCCAGGTGCCAACTACCTGTGGCAGACCTCTCCTGGTTGCATTGCCCACATGGTCCCAGAGTCAGTCTTCATCCAGTTTATTCCATTTAGCACCTATGCTCTCCAAGCCCTTTTATGGAAATGTTCAGGTCTTAGTCTAACTGGAAAAGAAGAGACAAAAAATAGAGTCAAAAGGAGGCTGAGGGGTGTGGTGACGCATGCCTGTGATCCCAGCTACTCAGGACGCTGAGGCAGGAGAATCACTTGAACCCGGGAGACGGAGGTTGCAGGGAGCTGAGATCATGCCACTGCACTCCAGCCTGGATGACAGAGTGAGACTCTGTCTCTAAAAAAAAAAAAAAAAAAAAGGGGGTCCCAAAGCCCAGCAATGATGGTGGGTGTCCTCAGGTGGCACCACAGCTACTGACAGCTATTCTGAGAGCAGTGCTTTGTCTTCTAAGGGTGGAGAGAAAAAGAACAATGAGTGTGCTGGCAACAAATGAAGGAAAAACACAGAAAAGGCAAAAGGAGAATAAGAGATGGGAAAAAGATAAGCCCCTAACCCATAACTGTGACATTTGACTACAGAAAACTAACCTCACCCAGGGACCAAATGTCCAAGCTTCCAGAGTCAATTAAATATGAAATATTCTTTCTCAATCACAAAATCATGTATTTTATTCTGCTGCCATTCCCCAAAGACATCGTGTCCTACTGGCTGGCAAATAGTTCACTGGAGTAAATGGAGACCTTTCTGTCACTTTCTCATCACGTGCCACTGAAGGTGTAAGAAAATTCATGTTGCAAGATATGCTGTCACACATTCCCAGTAGCGAATAGTGAAGGTCGATGATAATGAAAAAAGCAAGTACAGACAAAAATCTCAAAGGCAACAGGTAACATGAAGTGAGGATGTGGGTAATCCTCTGAATGAAAGTGCATAGTCATTTTCAGAGTCAAATTCTGGCCACTAAACTAGCAAGATGATACTCAAGAAGTTCATGTCAGGAAAATCACAAGGCAGATTTGAAGGCAGTAGACCCAGGGGTCTGGTCTCTTCAGTGTTTCTGTTAAAGCCAGCAACAAAAAGGGAAAGCGTCTTTCCACAAACTTCAACACTTGTCCTAGTCCCTTTCCTGTACTCACCCAGAACTGAGCTCTCTCGCCCCTTCCTTGACGCTCACTAAATAGAAGCAGGCGGTGAGTGAGCATCTACCCTATAACAGCCACAGAGCCAAGTGCATGCAGGGGACTCAGCAGTGACAAGGACGTATGTGGCTTCTGCCTTCATGAAGACTGGATGGGAAGATGAATAAATATCTTTAAATAATAATTTAATGACACTGATGCCATAGGCTAAGGAAGAAGGCAGGAAGAAAAACGTTAGGGTATGTTCAACACAGCCTGACTCCCCACTTAGCCAGAAAGAAAACTGCTGAAAACTCCTACAGCACCCAAGTCACAATGCTGACATAAACCCTATATCGACATGGGGCGTTATTTATGTCCCCATGAATTTAATTGACTGGTGATTTCTACTGGCTCAGTTCCTTTGTTTTCCAGTTGAGCAATTTTACAGACTGTTATGATCTCTAACAACTTGCAAGGTAAGGTGAGGAGCCTTTCCTTTAAATAGGGCCCTGAGACTTCTCCATGACTTAGATACCGTTTTAGGAAATGCCTAAAGCACAGAACTTCAAACAAAAACGGTAAAGGGAGAAGACTGCAAGAAGCAGACGGTGTCCGAGCATCCAACTGTAACATGCTTAAACTAAAGAAAAACATGATTACATTTTTAAAAACTGGGAGAATAGGCCTTATATATAATAGAGATTATAATGTCATTGTGTGACTTGGGTTTTCCCTCTGCCTCGGTTTTCCCAGCAGTAACTTAGGTTTATTACCTTTATTCGCATCTGGGTTGAAAATTATTATTATTGACTCCACAATGAAAACAATCTTCTATACAAATATTTCTTTTTTCCTTCTAAGGAGAGATTCCATCTAACCCTTGTGGAATATCTAAAGCCACTTTGCAGATAGGACCACAGGCATGTTCTAATCACCATCATTCACAAAAGGACCTATAAAATGGACAGCCCAAAATAGAGACGCTAATTCCTGCCCACAAGGTATTTAATGTGGTATAGCTCAACTTTATTCCTTTATTCTCTAGTCGGTGAGTGAATCCATGAAATTTACTGGGCACCCACAAAGAAACACACCCTAAGAATATTCAAAATGAATAGAAACTTGGCTCCTCCCTTCATCCATGGCCTCTGGCTTCTTAGATACAATTCAACGACTCTTAAGCTATAGAAATTAAAATAGTACAAATAATTTAAGTAGGTTTAGGTAGGATTGCATGACAGCACATAAAGACTTTCAGAAAAAAGACTTACTGAATGAGAAACATAAATCAGTCCAATCTAACCTTAGTTTGAGCCCAGTAGCTTAACACTCTCTTTTCAGCTCAAAGTGGAAAACGGCCAGTGCAAAACATCTTATGTTAAGATGGAATCTATAGCATAATTGCTCTGGCACTCTATGGGCAGTAAAATTTCAGGAGGTGCTATTCAAAGTGCAAGTCTCCAAAATGGTTGTTACCCACGTGGAAGGAGATGAGGCGTTTGGAGGAGGACGTAGAACCTCCATCATCATCAACAGAATTTTGTCTCTCCCCTCCCCCATAAAAACGTCATCTGGCCTAAAGATGTAGTTGATTTGTATGCTAGCTCAAGGTCATTATGTCATCAGGATGGTTACCAGTTTAGACATTTCAGCCTGTCCTAAGACCGCATTTTGAAAGGAACTGATTGAAGGAATAAGAGCTTGAAATCTGGAGTCAGGGAGGCTGGGGTTTGTATCACAACTTCATTACTTCTGTTTATATAACTTTGGGCAAATAACTCCCCCTGCTTCAGTCCATTTCGTTGTAAAATGATAATAATAACACCCACTACAGTGGGTCATTATGAGGATTAAAGGAGAAAGTGTCTAAAACATTTAACAGAGCCTGGCATGTGATAAACAATAGGAGAATGTTACTCAGCTTCATGATTTGGGTCCTTCATATTTTCTTTCTTTATACAGTAGAATGTTATAGTTAGAAAAAACTCAGAGATCAGAGTGTTCCACTCAAAGCAAAACGGATTCTTTCTCCTGTGACTTTTATTTCTTGCTACATAGAGCAAAAGAAAACAATTACACAATGCAGAGAAAGAATGTCTACACTAAAGGTCTCAGAATTCCTAGGTCCTAGTCCTGACTTATGACAGAGTCCCCTGGGGCAATTCATTCCATTCTTTGAGTCACAACTTCCTCATCTTTTAAACTAAAATAGTGAAGGGAGGGATTAATGCTTCAATCACAATAATAATATTACCTCTGCTGCCTACATCACAGTCACTGCTCAAATAAAACTGTGTCTGTGAAAGTATTTTATTAGCCACAGAACATGAATACATATGTGGGTGTTCAAGGAAGATGCCCCAAGTAAGTACTTCAGCTAGGAAGGAGCGTTCGTGCCCTCCTGGTCCAGAATCACCTATTCTCGTGTCTTCAGCTACTTGCCATACAGTATTTTTCTGAATGACTTCCACAGCAACTTCCCTCTGCATCCCTGAGCCAAACAGGGGAAGAGCTGTGAAAGCAATTCCCAGGCTCTGTCACTGCCGATCAGCTCTCCCAGCTGCCTCTGGAAACCCACTCCATGAGTTAATTACCCTTTGTGAGAAAGCCATTTATCCTCAAATCCCTGAGCACAGAGCCTTTCAGGTTGGTGCCCTCTAGTTTTTTGAAACTTGTTGCTTCTAATTGGTTGTGACATCCACCTTCTCTGTATGCCACGGAATATCTTCCCTTGCTTTCCTCTTCCCAGATTTCAGTACTTATTGCCATTGGTATTAATTCCAGGGTTTTCTGAAATCCTTGAAGACTTCATGGACACTTTAGGCCATCTTAAAATGTCAGCTGGTGAGAGGGGTGGAAAAAAGACACACAGAAAAACTGACAGACTCATCTAGAAAGATACTGACCTGAAACTGGAAATACTCACTGAGTGGGGTGGACACAAACAGAATATTCAGATAAGGAGCAGGGACTTGGAAGGAGTCCTATCCTACAGGTAGAAGTTGGTATCAGGAGGCATTAGAAGTGGTATAAGTCAAACTTAAATATGTATAAAAATTACCTGAGCCTTTCTCCTTACACCGTTTACTCTCTGCTGTATAGAGCAACAGAAAACAAATACATTATGAGTTATAGAGGAAAAATAACTAGACCACTATCTTTTTTAAGATACAAAGTCTAATTCAGTCAGTGTAAAGTGGGACCTGAGATTCTGAATTTTTAACCAACTCTCAGGCAGTGCAGGTGCTGCTGGGCCCTAAGCAAGCTACAGAAGTGAGTGGTTTAGAAAATGGAAATGCATGAAAGAGCAGCAGGAAAAGAGGCAGATAGTCTCAAAGACAGCCTGGTCTAGGGAAGAGAATCACATGGAAGGATTTAATGTATTTATGCAACAGATTCTTGTAGATTCCCACTTTTTTATAGCAGATATGCTATACGGTATATTCTCTAAACATAAACCAATGAACAAGACTTTCATCCACATATAGTCCATAATCTAATAGACTCTGATTTCAATAACAGGTGAGACCAGCAGGTTCACAAAGACAAGCACTCTACGTAGAACTCCCACATCAGAAAGTCCTTTCACCAATACCTCAAAAATGAAACTCAAATGCCTCCACTTCTGTTCACCCCCACTGCTGTTGCTGTTGCCCGTGTCTCCATCTACGGCTTCCCCTGGCCTGCCACAGCCTGTCTCCTAACTAGTCTCCAAGCTTCACCCCTCCCTTCCTGCTTCCAGGTCACACTCCATCAACAACTGACAGCAATCTTTTATACATATAAATTGGAACACTGCTTCTGCCCAAAATAGAGAAAGAGAGAATGAATTTACCCTGTTGTGTGAAACAAACAAAAAAAGACAAAATGTATGAACCAATAATTTTGAAGACACTCAACATCAGGCAATGGGAAGAGTGATCCCTGAGACTTGTCAAACAAATGAGGTAAGCCCTGTAATTTTCCCCACTTTTCTATCTTGCGATTGTTTCCAGGCAGCAGCTCAGAGAAGGGGAACTTAGGCAGAGCCCAATGGACTCCTGAGTTGAGACAGAGTTGGCAGTCTGGAGAGACCAAGGCCACCGAAGTCCATAGCACTGCAGACGAGAGAGCTGCATGGACTAGCCTGGATTGATGCACAGAGTCCCCCTCGTGTATTCAGCAGAGTACTGACTGGCAGGTATGTATGAAAAACTACCTGTGGCCAGGGAACATAAACATCCAAAAGGATTAGATGCCGGCTCCTTGTGCTCATCACCTTGGAACTCAGGCCCACACCAGCTACTGAATCAGAAACTCTGGAGGCAGGGCTTAGAGATCTGTGTTTTCACAAGGCCTCCAGGTAGTAGTCTGATGCACATTCAAGGCTGAGAATCACTGCCCTAATACAGTGATTCCTCGGGCAGAATATTGAACCATCTGGGAGATCCGAAAAATTCTCCCACCTACAATGTAGGCCCCGCATAGACACCAATTATATCACTCTGTGGCTTAGTAGGTCTGGGTGTGGCCTGAAAATTTTCATTTCTAACAACTTTCCAGGTGAGGCTTATAGCCACTGGTCTGGAAACTCCACTTTGAAAAACAACTGGTCCAGAGTCTGAGGAGACTGAACCCAGCCCTTAGGCATCATAGAGCTCTAACCATCGTGGGGTATATGGGGAATGGAATGCCACTGCTAGGAAATTGGGCAGAGCCTGACAGGTTGCCTTAAACCCCTCTAAAGAAGGTGGAATCACTATATTCCAAAGTACGCTATTTGGGGACAACTGTAATCATTAAAAATGTCTTACACAGATTGAGTCAAATCTTAGCTTCCTATAACCTTTCAGCTGTTAATCTTTATTAATTCCTTTTCCCTGTTCTGACTCTTCCATTTTTCTCCCTTTTGAAGAAATTAAAGCAAAACTGTTATCTCAAGCTGAAGTTAATTATTTTTAGTAATATGATGTTATTTGTTTTGTCAGTTTCTTAATATTCTGAACCTATTAGGACTGTAGTGCTCAAACTTCAATGTCCATAACAATTGCATAGGAACCTGATAAAAATGCAGACAATTACAGATTCCAGGGAAGATGGCAGACGGAGATAGGGCTATCATGTAAGCTCCCATGTGGACAGACAGAACAGTGTGTGGAGATTCACACTGCAATCTTTTGCTCCAAGAACCACCACTGGAACATACCAGAAAAACCAAAATAATTCACAGACCCTTTGAAAGAAGCGGCACGCCACTGCAAATTCCACAAACCAGGTGAAAAACTGAGTTCCCAAAGTGTGATCAGGGAAAACCTACCTCTGAACACACATCCCCACTGGAAAATCTGAAAATCCAGTTCACAGGAGAAGAACTTAACCCTGCCTGCAGATGAAACTGTTACTGGTAGAAGGTACCTGAATCACCGGTGGTGAATCCTTAAGGGTCTGCAGCAACCTCAGTTCTTGGCTCCTCAGAAGAAAGAATTCAATTGAGGGGCATAAAGCAGAGAAAGAGACCAAGGCAAGTTTCAGTGCAGGAGTGGAAGTTTATTTTTAAAAGGCTTTAGAACAGGAAAGAAAGGAAAGTATACTTGGAAGAGATCCAAGAGGGCAACTTGAAGAACAAATGCAGTGTTTAACCTTGATCTAGGGCTTTATAGGCTGGCCCACCTCCAGCATCTTACACCCCTTTCCCATGATTCTTCCCTTAGAATGGGCTGTCCACATGCACAGGTGCCCTCCTTACTTTTGGGAAGTGAGAAGGTGCAGTGTGTTCAGGAATCTGTATGCATGCCCATCTGAGTCTTTCTTCCTTTTTCTGGTGGAGTGTCCTTGGAAGATCATACTCCACCATTTTTTCTCTTAATGCATATGGCCAGGAAGTTGTTTCTCCTTGGCATCTGCATTTAAATAACACTTAAAGGCAACTGGTGCCAGGAAAGACCTCTCCCTGGCACCAGCGGCCAATTTATCACTTTTAGAGAAGCAATGTGATCATTGCTAAACCATCACCCAGCATTCCTTGTGGGTTGGGGAGAGCCTTGTTCTGCCCTGTTCATGCCTGTCTATCTGTAACAAAATGGGTTTAGAGAGTCATGCGACACATAAAAGTACAAGTAGCAATGGGAAGTGCCTTGAATGCACTCCCAGTCTCCAGCTTGAGCCCCGAGAAGCCATCCCTGACTATATCTCACAGGAGCCTTTGGGGAAGGCAGCCAGCAGATTTGGAAATGGGTCACAGGGCAAAGAAAGCTCTTCCCAACTGAAATTGGTAGTGGTTTCAACTTGGCCCAAATTTTCTTGAGTAGACTCCAGGGAATGAGTGAGAGCTGCTGTGGATACATGACAGGGAGCACAGGGGTGCAGGAGCTGCCTCTGACAGAGTGGGCAGACGGGGAGGGGCAAGGTACAAAAGCCATGCTTGCTTTCTCAGCAGGGTAGCTCACAACCTCACAACCTGGAACAAGATCTGAACAGGGACACTGTGGAAATGAGACTGGCCTTGCCAATGCATGGGAGCTGGGTAAGGCCTGTCACTACCAGCTATCCCCCACTTCCCTGGTGAACTATATAACACAACAGAGGCAGCCAAGATCCCCTCTGGAACATAACTGTATTGGCCTGAGAACCACCCCCCCGCCATTCCCCACAGTGGCCATGGCAAGCCATGCCCAAGGAGAGTCTGAGCCCAGACCTGCCTAATCCTGCCCCCACCTGATGGTATTTCCCTAGCTGCCCTGGTAGCTGAACACAAGAGACATAAATTCTCGGGAGCTTTATAGCCCCACCATTACCTGAGAAACCAAAATATTTACCCTGGCCGTCTTAGGACAGGCTTAGAACCCCCTACTACTACTGCAGCTGGTGCTCTCTTGAAAGCACCACCTCCTGGCTGGAGGCCAACTAGCTCAGGCCATTACAGCAACTCAGGGCAGAATAACCGTGATCCAAGGAAGGAGAATACAACACTTAACTCCACTGCCTGCAACATCCTGGCTAACCAGAGGTCCTAAGGGTATCCACATGACACCTTCACCACTAGCATAACCAACATTCAAGAAAGCCAGCACATTAAACATATCTACAACCAAGGACTCTCACAGACTGTACTTCACTTCCCTACCACCTCTACCAGAGCAGGGGCTAGTATCCATGGCTGGGAGACTTGAAGATGGATCACATCACAGGACTCTTTGCAGATATCCCCCAGCACCAGCCTAGAATCTGGTAGCCCTGCTGGGTGGTTAAACCGGGAAGAAAAAATAACAATCACTGCAGTCCAGCTTCCCTAGGGAAGGGGAAGAGCACCACATCAAGGGAGCACCCCATGGGACAAGAGATTCTGAACAACAGGCCTTGAGTTTCAGACCTCTCCACTGAATTAGTCTATCCAAATGAGAAGGAACCAGAAAAGTAATTCCAGTAATAGGACAAAACAGGGTTCTACAAAATCCCCCAAAGATCACATCAGCTCCCCAGCAATGGATCCAAACCAAGAGGAAAAGTCTGAATTGCCAGATAAAGAATTCAGGAGACTGATAATTAAGTTACTCAAGAAGATACCAGAGATAGTTGAAAAACAACTTAGAGAAACTTTTTAAAAATACAGGATATGGATGAGAAATCCTCCAGAGAAATAGATATAAAGGAAACACAATCACAACTTCTGGAAATGAGAGACACACTTAGAGAAATAAAAATGCAGTGGAAAGTGTCAACAATAGAACAACAAGAAGAAAAAATTTCAGAGCTCAAAGACAAGCCTTTCAAATTAACCCAATAGGACAAAGACAAAGAAAAAAGAATTTTAAAAAGTGAACAAAGCCTCCAAGAAATCTGGGAATACGTTAAACAGCCTAAGAAAAATTGGTATTCCTAAAGAAGAAGAGAAATCCAGAAGTTTGGAAAAGTTATTTGAGGGAATAATTGAGGAAGACTTCCCTGGTCCTTGGAAATCTAGACATCCAAACACAAGAAGCTCAAAGAACACCTCGGAAATTCATTGCAAAAAGATCATCATCTAGGCACATAGTCATCAGGTTATTTAAAGTTAAGATGAAGGGAAGAATCTTAAGAGCTATTGAGAGGTGAAGCTAGTTGGACTTCTGGGTCAGGTAGGGATTTTGAGAACTTTTCTGTCTTACAAGAGGATTGTAAAATGCACCAATCTGCGCTCTGTAGCTAGCTAGAGGTTTGTAAAATGGACCAATCAGCGCTCTGTAAAATGGACCAATCAGCAGAACGTGGGTGGGGACAAATAAGGGAATAAAAGCTGGCCGCCCCAGCTAGCAGCGACAACCCACTGGGGTACCCTTCTGCGCTGTGGAAGCTTTGTTCTTTCACTCTTCACAATAAATCTTGCTGCTCCTCACTCTTTGGGTCCATGCCACCTTTAAGAGTTGTAACACTCACTGCAAAGGTCCACAGCTTCATTCTTGAAGTCAGCGAGACCACGAACCCACTGGAAGGAACAAACTCCGGACACTCTATGAGACAAAAGCATCAGATAACCTATACAGGAAAACCTATCACATTAACTGCAGACTTCTCAGCAGAAACCTTCCAAGCAAGCCAGAAGGGAAGCCATCTTCAGCTTATTTTTGAAACAAAATAATTGTCAGCCAAGGATTCTGTATCCAGTGAAACTAAGCTTCAAAAATGATGAAGAGATAGCCTTTTTCAAACAAATGCTGAGAGAAGTCACCACTACTAAGCCAGCACTACGAGAAATGCTAAAAGGAGTTCTAAATCTTGAAGCAAAACCTAAAATACACCAAAATAAAAACTCCTTAAAGCATAAATCTCACAGAGTGTATAAAACAATAATACAATGAGGAAAAAAAAAAACAGGCGTTAAGGCAATAACTAATGTGATGAATAGAACAGTACTTCACATCTCAATACTAACATTGCATATAAATGGCCTAAATGCTCCAATCAAAAGATACGAAGTGGCAGAATTGATAAAAATCCACACACCAAGTATCTGCTCTCTTCAAGAGACTCACCTAACACATAAGGACTCACATAAACTTAAGGTAAAGGGGTAGAAAAAGATATTCCATGCAAATGGAAACCAAAGATGAGTAGGAGAAGCTAGTCTTATATCAGACAAAATAGACTTTAACACAATAGTAAAAAAGAAAAAAAAGACAAAAAGGGACATTACATAATGATAAAGGAATAGTACAACAGGAAACTATTATAACCTAAATATATATGCCCTAATACTGGAGCTCCCAAATTTACAAAACAAATACTATCAGACCTAAAAAATGAGATAGATGGCCACGCAATAATAGTGGGGGGTTTCAACACTCCACCACTGACAGCACTAGGCAGGTCATCAAGACAGAAAGTCAACAAAGAAACAATGGACTTAAACTACACCCTAGAATAAATAGACTTAACAGATATTTACTGAACATTCTACCCAACAACTGCAGAATACATTCTTTTCTTCAGCACATGGAACATTCTCCAATATAGACCACATGATAGGTCAGAAAACAAGTCTCAATAAATTTAAGAAAACTAAAATTATATCAAGTATCCTCTCAGACCACAGCAGAATAAAACTAGAAATTAACTCCAAACGGAACGCCCAAAACTACACAAATACATGGAAATTAAATAATCTGCTCTTGAATGAACTTTGGGTCAAAAATGAAATCAAGATGGAAATGTAAAAATTCTTTGTACTGAACGATAATAGTGACACAACTTATCAAAACCTCTGGGTCATGGCAAAAGCAGTGCTAAGAGAAAAGTTCATAGCATTAAATGCCTACATCAAAAAGTCTGAAACAGTGCAAACAGACAATCTAAGGTCACACCTCAAGGAACTAGAGAAACAAGAACAAACCAAACCCAAACCCAGCAGAAGAAAAGAAATAACAAATATCAGAGTAGAACAAAATTAAGTTGAAACAAACAAAAAAAAATCCAAAAGATAAGTGAAACAAAAAGCTGGTTCTTTAGAAGGATAAACAAAATTGATAGACCATTAGCAAGATTAACCCAGAAAAGAAGAGAGAAGACACAAACAGACTCAATTAGAAATGAAATGGGAGATATTACAACTGATACCATAGAAATACAAAAGATCATTCAAGGCTACTATAAATACCTTTACACACACAAACTCAAAAATCTAGAGGAGATGGATAAATTCCTGGAAATATACAACTTCTCAGATTAAATCAGGAAGAAGTAGAAACTCTGAACAAACCAAAAATGGTAATTTATATGATTTATATAGAACAGTAATTTTTAAATTGCCAACAAGAAAAAAGTCCAGGACCAGATGAATTCACAGCTAAATTCTATCAAACATTCAAAGAATTGGTACCACATTTACTGAAACTATTCCAAAAGATAAAGAAAGAGAAAATCCTCCCTAATTCATTCTATGAAGCCAGTATCACCCTAATTCCAAAACCAGGAAAGGACATAACAAAAAAAGAAAACTACAGATGAACAACCCTGATGAACACAGATGCAAAAATCCTCAACAAAATACCAGCTAACCAAATCCAACAGTGTATCAAACTATAATACACCATGACTGATATGGTTTGGCTGTATCTCCACCCAAATCTCATCTTGAAATGTAGTTCCCATAATCTCCATATGTCATGGGAGGGACCAGGTAGAGATAATTGAATCATGGGGGCAGTTTCCCCCATCCTGTTCTCATGATACTGAGTTAGTTCTCATGAGATCTGATGGTCTTATAAGGGACTTCTCCCTTCACTGGGCACTCATTCTTCTTCACCCTGCTGCTACGTGAAGAAGCACATGTTTGCTCCCCCTTCCACCATGATTGTAAGTTTCCTGAGGCCTCCCCAGTCATGCCTCTGTGAGTCAATTAAACCTCTTTCCTTTATAAATTACCCAGTCTCAAGTATGTGTTTGTTAGCAGCATGAGAACAGACTAATACAATGATCAAGTGGGTTTCATACAAGGAATGCAGGGATGGTTTAACATGCCCAAGTCAATAAATATGATACATCACATAAACAGAATTTATTTTAATCATATGGTCATATCAATAGATGCAGAAAAAGCGTTTGACAAAATCCAGCATCTCTTTATGATTAAAACCCTCAGCAAAATCAGCATAGAAAGAAGATGCCTCAAGGTAATAAAAGCCATCTATATGACAAACCCACAGCAAATATTATACTGAACAAGGAAAACTTGAAAGCATTTCCCCTGAGAACTGGAGCAAAACAAGGATGCCCACATTAACCACTTCTATTAAACATATTACTGGAAATCCTTGCCAGCGCAATCAGACAAGAGAAAGAAATAAAGGGCATCCAGATTGGTAAAGAGGAAGTCAAACTGTTGCTCTTAGCCAATGATATGATTGTATACCTAGAAAACCCTAAAGACTCATTCAAAAAGCTCCTAGATCTGATAAATGAATTCAGTAAAGTCTCAGGCTACAATATAAATGTACACATCTCTGTAGAACTCCTTTACACCAACAATGATCAAGCTGAGAAACAAATCAAGAACTCAATCCCCTTTACAACAGCTGCAAAAATAAAATAAAATACTTAGGAATATACCTAATCAAGGAGGTGAAAGATCTCTACAAGGAAAACTACAAAACACTACTAAAAGAAATCATTGATGACACGAACAAATGGAAAAACATCCCATGCTCACGGATGGATAGAATAAATATTGTGAAAATGAACATATTTCCATAAGCAATATGCAGATTCAATGTAATTCCCATCAAAGTACCATCATCATTCCTCACAGAACTAGAAAAAGTGTTCCTGAAATTCATATGGAACAAAAAAGACCCCACATAGCCAAAGCAAGACTAAGCAAAAAGAGAAAATTTGGAGGCATCACATTACCCGACTTCAAACTATACTACAAGCCTATCGTTATCAAAACAGCATGGTACTGGTATAAAAATAGTCATGCAAACCAATGGAACAGAATAGAGAACCCAGAAATAAAGCCAAATACTTATAGCCAACTGATCTTTGACAAAAGAAACAAAAGCATAAACTGGGGAAAGGACACCCTATTCAACAAATAATGCTGGGATAACTGGCCAGCCACACATAGAAGAGTAAAAGCAGATCCTCATCGCTCACCTTATATAAAAAATCAACTCAAGATAGATCAAAAAGCCAAATCTAAAACCTGAAACCATAAAAATTCCAAAAGATGACCTTGGTAAAACTCTTCTAGACATTGGCTTAGCCAAAGAGTTCCTGACCAAGAACCCAAAAGCAAATGCAACAACAACAACAACAACAACAAAACTGATGAGACCTAATTAAAGCAAAAAGCTTCTGCGCAGCAAAAAGAAATAGTCAGCAGAGCAAACGGACAACCCACAGAGTGGGAGAAAATATTCACAAACTATGCATCCAACAAAGACCTAATATCAGGAACTCAAACAAATCAGCAAGAAAAAAAAAATAAAGAATTCCATTAAAAGGTGGGCTAAGAACATGAATAGACAATTCCCAAAAGAAGATATACAAGTGGCCAGCAAACATGAAAAAATGCTTAACATCATTAATTATCAGGTAAATGCAAATTAAGATCACAATGAGATACCACCTTACTTCTGCAAGAATGGCAATAATTTAAAAATCAAAAAATAATAGATATTGATGTGGATGTGGTGAGAAAAGAACACTTTTACACTGCTGGTGGGAATGTAAACTACTACAACCACTGTGGAAAACAGTATAGAAAGTTCTTAAAGAACTAAAAGTAGAACTACCATTTGACTCAGCAATCCCACTAGTGGGTATCTACCCAGAGGAAAAGAAGTCATTATATGAAAAAAACACTTGCACACACATTTATAGTAGCACAATTCACATTTGCAAAAATATGAAACCAGCCTAAGTGCCCATCAACCAATGAGTGGGTAAAGAAAATGTGGTAAATATACCTCATGGAATACTACTCAGCCATAAAAAGGAATGACATAATGGCACTCTCAGCAACTTGGATGGAGTTGGAGACCATTATTCTAAGTGAAGTAACTCAGGAATGGAAAACCAAATATTGTATGTTCTCACTTATAAGTGGGAGCTAAACTATGAGGACACAAAGGCATAAGAATGATATAATAGACTTTGGGGACATGGGGGGAAAGGAGTGCAAGGAATGAAATACTACACACTGGGTACCGGGTACACTGCTCAGAAGACAGGTTCACCAAAATCTCAGTAATTACTACTAAAAAATCTTATCCAAATAACCAAAAACCACCCATTCTCCAAAAACTACTGAAATAAATTAAATAAAATAAATCTATGAAATAGTGTAAAAAAAAAAAAAAAATGCAGACATATCAGCCCCCAACCTCAGAGCTTCTTATTCAGTAGGTCTGACGTGGGCCCAAGGTATCCAAATTTTAATAAACACCAGGAGTGCTTCTGCTGCTCTGGGCCATGCATTGGGACTTACTACCCTAAGATCTTGCTCTCAAGTTCAGTATCTCGTGAAGCATTATTTTCTGAATGAATCTTTTCAATAATATCTAAATAAAGATACAGTATCCTAAAAGCCTCTTCTTCCAAACACTAAAAATTCTGTTAAAATCTCCAGATACAATTATGCCAGCAAGGGCCCCTGCTGTTTCCAGGTGGCCTGGGATGACTACTGAGGTTTGTACACAAAGAAATAGCCTCCCTCTGCTAGGGAAGGTCGAGTCCCCTCCCCCTGCACCGGCTGGCTAACAGGCAACAGGCCCAGTGACCCTACTCACTGATGGAAATCTCTCATTCATTTCCCCCGACCTTTTTCCCTGAAATTTTCTCCCTTTTTATTCTCCTCTTCATTCCCTGTCCCTCTTCTCTTTATCCTCTAATAATGACAATAGCTACTGTTTATGGAACATCTATTTCAATAGCTGGGCACCACACTAAGAATGTTACAGACTCCATCTCATTTAGTCCCCACAGTTGCTAATGATTTTAACCTCATTTTACAGATGAGAGAAAATGTCACCTTGCTCAGGGTCACACAGCCAGTGCCTGGCAAGCTAGTCCCTATCCCTATCAAAGCCCATTCCTTTGTCCCCTGTACCCTACTTTCTTTTCCAGCCCTTCCACGTCCTCTCTTCCTTTTGTGTCTCTTCTCACCCTTTCATCCCCTCTCCACCAGTCTTGGAACTGAATTCACTGCTGTAGGTAACAGTGCCAGCCCAGAGCTTAGACTTAACAGGTGCTTTTAACACAATAACGTGAGACAAAGAAGAAACCCCCATGTGGAAAACTTGAAGAGTTTTGGCTCATAGGCATGATTCCAACTTTCCTACAGAGTCAAGTACTCAGTACAATTCCAAGTGATACTGGGGACCAAGAGAGCTCCATAGAACTAAAAATTATCATGATACTCATTTGCTTAACACACTTGTTTTAAGCGCTATGGATTTCTCCCAGGTCCTAAGCAGGCTGTCTACCTGTCTTCCACACCAAGAGCCACTGAGGCCTGCACGTACTGGATAGATTAGATGCTCCTCAAATACTTATCGAGTATACGAATGAATGAATGCATGAGTGGAATGTGTGCCAGGTTCTATGCTACATACCATAGATGAAGCAAAAATATATGTAAGTGTTCTCTTCCTGTAGCAGAAGAAGGAAGGGTGTAGACAGGAGCAGGGACAGGGACTGGGGGAGAGAGACAGGAACAGGGAAGTAGGGACAGGAGCTGGATGAGGTTGGAGTAAAAAGGAGAAGGGGTGAGGGAACAGGAGGGGGAAAGAGGGTGGGGGACAGGAGCAAGGGGCCAGGGCAGGTAGGAGAGAAAACAAAAGCAAAGAACATTACACTGAAAAGGTTGAATTAAGAACCACAGAGACCCAGGCCAAGGACATTTCATACACAAAGCATTCAATGTATTCAATCCTGTCCATTTACAGTTGAGGAAACTGAGGCCCAGAAGGAGACAGCATTTACTTGCACAGGCAAGTAATGGGAACAATGGCAGGATAAGAAGGACTCAGGAAGTCTGACTTCAAGGCCGTTGCCCATGATACCAAGCAGAGAACTATGTAGTAGTTTTCTGCACGTGTTCATTCTGAAGCCTGTAGTTCCTGTTCCCCAGGTCTTTGGAGCACAGTTGAGTGAGAGCAACAATGACAGGGCAAATCTGATGTGTGTGTCATCTATGGAGTCAGCCAGGTATGTGGTAGCCTAGGTTTTGTGTGTCTATGCCATGGGCCAGGGTGGAGAGCCTGGGTCCTTTGGACATTTGTGGCCCCAGAGCAGACACAAGTAAAAAGCCAGGGATTGGAGATCCTCCAAGGTTTTGTTTGGATCTTCTCCAACACTCTCATCCTTCCCAAACTGAAGACCTGTCCCCGTCAGCCCGGCCTAGGGACTTGTTTCCCACTTGCTAATCCTTGAATGTTCAGCAAGGGTCTCATCTGCAATTGGTACACTTATTTGATACCAGGAAGAGCAGCCTAGATAACAAGATTCAGCAACAGAAATTCAGGGCCTGAATTCTCCCCCAGCAGCTTGCCTTGCCTAAATTAGTGTGGCATATAGGACATTTGGCAGAAGAGTTTCCCATCAGCTCTCATGCCAAGAAGTCAAGGCCATGCTGACCAGAACATCCTTTAGCTTCCATCTACAGCAGTTAGGGTTCCTTTAAGTACTGGTTAACAACCCAGGGTGGTGAGAGCCCAGACTCAAATAAAGCTAGCTGGAATTCCAGCAATCACTGCCTTGGAGAAGTTAAAGTTTTGCTGGCTATAAGCGGAGCTCCCAGACAGTTCAAGAATTCCTGTTTCTGGGAAGCCCTAGGAGATATGGGCCAGAGACATGTACGCATGAAGCACTCAGAATGTGTGTAAGCATACAATTGTTCTTCCAATTAGCAACAGTTAGTACATATCACATTGGAGGGGAAACAGTCCATCAAATGCAAAGATTTCTCTGTGAACTGAAAGCATATTTAGAATAAATACTGAGCAGCCTAGCTAGGAACAGAGGTAAGGCCATGGACAGTTTAAGACTTTCGTCTGGAAAGTAAATCAGTGGAATCTAAACTTAGCTTAGCTAAGGGTAGTCACTCCCCAGATAATGTTGAAGAAGCAATTCATGACAGCATAATGCAACGGTAACTTCATATTCAAGACCCGCTTATAGGACTTTGGGCAAATCATTGATTCCCCTAATCCACTTTCCAAATCTCTGTAGAGGGGATGATTACCCTGTCCCTTAAATCTTAAAGCTCACTACAACCATAGAAAAATGTAACATAAATTATTTGAGCATGAACAGTGAATGCCACTTACATGTTGACATCATGTGTTTTTTAATTGACCCTAAGGGGAAACTTTTTTTGATGGTGGTGTTATCTGCAGTCATATCCCCAGCTAAAGACAAACTCCCTGCCATAGCCTTTGCTGGGGGGCAGCTGCATTCCATACCCATGACCTCCATTACCTTCTTCCAGTGACTCTGTTTGAACCAGGGTGACACACGTGTCTCAAGGCAGCCAATTCATGAGCTGGTTGGTCCCTCAAATTCTCATGAGAATAAAATCTCTGGCCAGAGAATTTGAAACAGGGAAGGAAGGGAGAATGATCAAGCCATGAGAAGAAGAAAAATAACGTGGCAGAAACCATAAGCAGGACTGAGGTGAAGACAAAGGTGTGGAAGGTTTGGAACACAGTAATGGGAGGAAATACATTCAAAGCAGAAGTAGAGAGGTCTCATTTGAGTTGATGGTAAAGCAGCAGACTGCAGACCCACAAACTCCTACTGCTGGATCCTGTCTCCAAGAAACAAGATTAGACCATGATTTTTTTGTTTGCTTGTTTGTTTGTTACTGCATTCCTGTGAAATCCCTGTTTTCTTTATTGCTACCTATCTCCTTTCCTAAGTGAGGTTTCTGTGCATCACTGTCTCTTGCAACCAAAAGAACTTAATGTATGTGACGTCAAACATCTGAATGTGTGAGATTCTGGGCAGATATTAATGTGACAGGTGTTAAGAGGGGTCTATCCCCAATAATGACTTCCAAGACCCCTTCAAAACCTAGCCATTTGTCACGGAGTCTTCACAACCTCAAGCAAGATAAAATCTTAAAGATCCTCACCCTTCAACTTCCTCCCACACAGTAGGTTGGACTTGTCTGAGGAGCTTGGGCATAAACACCTCTAAGAGAAGAGGTACTGATTTGCATAACGGTTATACCAGAGCTTCAGCTTATTCCCTTTTCTTCAAAATGTATCATGCCCTTTAAAAAAAATAATCAAGGGAAGGGGCCTTTAATGATCTCTATTTTCTTCTCTTAGTTTAAGGCAGGCAGCAAGGGAGATGAGAATTCGTGGACTAAGCAATTTGCTGGAGTGGTTGTTAAAGTGATGTGTGGAGGGACAGCGGCAAAACCTGCTTAATGCTCAGAAACACCTGCTGGGAAATATTTTTTCTGCCTGGGTTGCAAACAGCATTAAAACAATTTTCTTGCCTTTAACAGAAGAGGAGGGGGTGGAAGGGGCAGCCGTGTTTCTATGGGCTAGCTTCATGGAACAGAACTGGAGAGAATTAAGAGATAGGCAAGACGCTGGGAATGAAGGCAGGGGGTCTTCAGCTAACTTTGGGCGGAGAGCTTTGCTGAGTTGACCGTTGTTTTGCAGTTCTGAAGGGAATTGCTGGCTCAGGCCATGAATTCCCACTCGGCTGCCCTCATTTCAGAGTCTTAGGGGATTTCAGAGTGCCCTCTCAGCCTCAAATCCTCTCTATAGCTCAGTATGGCAAAAGCATTTGATTGAGTGCAGAGGGTAAGGAAAAGGCATTTCCAGTTCCACTGCTGTCTGGGGAGGTCAAGAGCTGATATACCCCTTCTGTCTACCCCGTCAGTCCTAGTTCAGGTTATGAACATTTTTCCACAGAATTATTCCAGTGGAATTACTCCTAACTGGTCTCTCCAACTCCAGTTTCTCCCTTCTTCCATCAGTCTCCAAACTGGCACCATGACCATTTAAAATGAATCTGATCCTATCTGGCTAAGGCTCAAAAACTTCTATGGTTTCTTTTTCACCATAGAATAAAGTACTAACCTTTCAACACTGCAACCCAGGCTCTCCACATCTGACTCCAAGCTACCAATCCATCTGTATTTATTTTTACTTTTTTGAGACACGGTCTCACTCTGTTACCTAGGCTGAAGTGCAGTGGCATGATCATGGCTCACTATAGCCTCAACCTCTCAGGCTCAAGTGATCCTCCCACCTCAGCCTCCCAAGTAGCTGGGATCTCTGTCATATGCCACTGTGCTGAGCTAATTTTTTTTTTTTAATTTTTATAAAGATGGGATCTTTCTATGTTGCCCAGGCTAGTCTCAAACTCTTTGACTCAAGCAATCCTCCCACCTTGGCCTCCCAAATTGCTGAGATTACAGGTGTGAACCACCATGCCTGGCCACCTATCCATCTTAAATCTTTCACCATTAATCTGTGCTCTGCAGCTCATGGTTCCCTAAGCCCTCTTTCGGGTTCTCTTCCTCTATGCCTTTGTTCTTGCTATTGGCTCTCCCAGGATTGCCTTTTCCTACCTAGAGGACTCTAAATGTCAGGCCTTAAGAAACAGAAAAGGTAATGATATCATGGGCATAAATAGAATGTTTGGAAAGGAAAGTGCCAAGTTCAGGTTCACATCATGTTAGGTTTGAGGTGGTATTGGGGCTTCCCCCAAATGTTCAGGGAATGGTAAAATACTTAACAGATCCAGGAAGGAGAGTCAACGCCAGTGGGATAGATTTGGGATGCATTGTCTAGAAGATAATAAACAGCTAAACCATGAATTATTTTGTTTGCTAAGGGAATGGGTGCTTTTGAGATTATTTCTACCTCCTCCAACTCTGAGATTCTTTTTTGTAAGGCTCTTGTTTCATATAATTTTCTTTTCAAAATTTCATCAGGCTAATTTGGACCTCAGAAGAACCTGAATAATTAATTGATTGATGAAGAAGGCGTGATGGATGGGCTGCTATGGTGATGAAACATTTCACAGATTATGTCAAAACTCATATTCTAAGATGAACTCCTCCTCTGGGGCACTGTTTAGGATATCACACACAGATATCCTTGGAACAATAAACTGCATTTTGCTTGGTATCTGTTCCCCAGAACAGAGCTTTGAATCTTTCCTCCCCCTCAAATTGCCATCATCATCTCAGTGGAAATAAGTAAAGAGCTAAAGAGCTTTCATGAATACATATGCAAGCTGGGAAGAGTTCCTTAGGTTTCTCATCTTAAAAATATGTAGAGGAGCTGTGTCAGTCCTAATAGACAAGCTTATGCTAAGGTAACAAATGACCCCAAAAAGCTCAGTGGTTCACAACAACAAACTTTTATTTCTCACTTATACTACATATCCATCAGTTGTTGGCATCTGCTTTGTTCTACATAATTTTATTTGGAGACTGAGGCTGACAGAGCAACCTTTATCTGAGACATGCTTGTTTTTATGGCAGAGGGGAAAACAATGTGAATCACACAATGGCTCTTAAAAATTTCTAAAACAGATGTATAATCCTTCCATAGGAGAGACACCTAACAATGTAATTAATAATACAATCTACCTGCAAGGGCAAACATCATACATGCCAGATTGTCCTCTTATCTCTGCAGTTTAAGTATATTCACTTAAATTGGTAGCCACAAACTTAAATGCCTTTAGGAGTCAGGCAGATCACATCAATCTGTGAGTCAGCCAGAAGGAAAGACAATAGGGAGTAGTGAGGCCTAAGGCAAACGGAAAAGAACATACCCTGACCAGCACATTCAAACACAATTTAAGAAAAAAAAGCCCAAACAAACCATGTTTGCAGAATAGTTTATGACCCTTAACTTAAATCTGGAATTATTTTCTTTTTGAGGGGGCCGGAGTCTCATTCAGGCCCAGGCTGGAGTGCAGTGGCATGACCTCAGCTCACAAAAACCTCTGCCTCCAAGGTTCAAGCAATCTCCTGCCTCAGTCCCCTGAGTGGGTGGGATTACAAGCGTGCACCACCATGCCCAGCTAATTTTTATATTTTTGTACAGACAGGGTTTCACCATGTTGGCCATGCTGATCTCAAACTCCTGACCTTAAGTGATCTGCCCACCTCAGCCTCCCAAAGTGCTGGGATGATAGGCATGAGCTACCGTGCCCAGCCTGGAATGATTTTTTCTGGGAGAAGAGTATATATAATTTGATGAAGAAAAAATAGCTTACTTATTACATGCTTGTTATATTTTAGGTACTGGGCTACATATCACTATACAAATACTAACTTGACTCTCCATATAATCCAGGGTTACCTGCCCTTTGAGGTTTAGATAAAACTGACCCAAGACCTCTATCCCATATCATACAGCGAAAACTATGACCTCCTCAAGATTTCTGCGAGGCCTTCAGGTCTAGTTCTCATTTGTGCTTCTGCCTCCAAGAACGCTCAGCCAACCTCATTAGCATCTCACTTCCAGGGGTTCTTCTCTCTGTCACAGTTGGTCACAGGCAGGGAATTCAGCCTCCTATCTTTGGCTTTCCCCAAAATCACTCACATAACATGTGACTGAAGGTTTGGCCTGACGAAAGAGGAGGATTATATCACAGCAACACAAATAAAACATGAGACTCTCTCCTCCCTAAATGCCGTCTTGCCCACACTGTCACTGTTCTCCTACCTCTACCCTAGCCATTACACAGTCCCATTCACCCTGTCTCCCACTCCCCTCACTTCTCTCCCCATCCCTAAATTTATGCATGTCTTATACAGAATAGTTTATTCCTTTGCTTTGCTGTCTCATTCTAAACTAGGAAAACAGTATCTACCTTCCATACTCCCAGAGCCATCTTCTGACCTTTTTCTATACACGTAAGTTCCCTCCCCAAGAGGAAGTCTGGGACCAGTTGTTACAAGAAAAATATACTTACAATAACCTTTTGAAGTAGGTTTCATTGTTATAAAGTCTGTTATGCTACTTTATTTATTCATTTATAAAATGAGAACAATAAAGTCTACTTCAAGTAGGACTTCTTTCTTGATGTTAACCATGCACCTCACCCGACCCAGGTCAGACATGACCTATGGAGCATCTTACAGGAGGAGAGATTTGTTCCTCTTTATCATAGCACAATAGCAGGCAAAGCAGCAGGGAGCCAATATGGCAGACATATATGAATACTGAAGAGTTCTGGAAAAGCCTTTCTTCTTCTACAACTCCCCTTGAGGAAGCTCTTTTCCCCCTCTTCAAGAATAAACTGTCACTCTGAACTGATCTGAACAAGACTTTCTAACCTGAGTAAAGTATACGTCTTTAGAGTCAAAGTTAGTCCCTTGCCATCTTCACAGAAGAGCCGACATTAATCAGAAGTGTACCTGCCTAGAAAGCCCAAGAAAAGTGATACAGGGGCACTGTGGTCACTGATGACGGCAGACTGCATTGGGACCCAGCACCCTCAACTCAGACAGCCACATAAAGATGCTCTGAGATACACAACTAGGTCCCCAGTCCAGCCCTCTGGGCAGAAGCCCTGGCAAGAATCTGGCCTGACCAACACTATCTCATCTTAGAATTCATGTTTATTGCCTCTTTCCCCTGTATTCAGCAGTCTCCAAAAGTTGTTGCTATGAACTTAATCTTGCACATTTGTTTGTTTATAAAGCAAATATTTAAGGTGTGCCTACACCACACAGGATCTATTCTAAGCACTTTGGAAACAGTGAAAACAAAAAGGTCTCTGCCCTTGGGAAGTTCACATTCTAGTGAATAGAGAAAGATAACAGAAAATAAACATAAACTATATAGAATATTAAGGGGTGACAGGTGCTATAGAATAAAAAGAAAATAGGTCAAGGACGAAAGCTGCCCTTATTCTATCTTCTCTGTAGGAAAACATCAGAAGTACATGGGTTAGCCCAGGATTTCTAAACCTCAGCACTATTGACTGGGGCTGGATCTGTGCTATGGAGAGCTGTTCTGTGCATTGTAGTATGTTTAGCAGCATCCCTGGCCTCTGCCCACTAGATACCATTAGCACACCCCTGCCCTAAGTTGTGACAACTAAAACTGTCTCCAGACATTGACAAATGTCTCCGGGAGGACACAATCCCCTCCAGTTGAGGACCACTGGGCTAGAGACACATTACTCATGTCCTCAAAGACAAGGGTAGACTCTCACATCCAGTCTCTTTTACTCACCCAGGTTTGCAAGCTGGCTTTACCATTTACTGGCTGTGTGACCTTGGTCCAATTTCTCAACTTCTCTGAACATCTCTTCCCCTATTTGTAAAATAGCAGTGTTTATCTCAGCTATGGGTTGCCAGAATTAAATAACATGATGTAGTAGGCAAGTCACCTGGTTCACATTACCAATGGAGAATGTAAAGACTTATTAGCCTTTCCAGCTCAAAATTAACAACAAGTAGCTCATTTTTTCCGCCTGGTAATCTGATGAAGATAAGCAGGCATTATTGTTATTTTGTAAATCTAGATGCTAATAGGTTAAGCAGTGTGTCCATACTCACACAATTAGAAGGTGGCAGAGGTAAGACAAACCAACCAATCTTGAATCCTCTAAATCCCAATTCTATACACCTTCTCCCTGACTGCACCACCTCCCCAATTTTAAATTGCTTGCAACCATTGAAGAACATGCCTGCTCTGCACAGGAAGGCACAAATGTAAAGGCAAACGTTTGGATCACAAAGGTTGTTTTGGAAAATTGTTCAAACTCACGTGCAGCCTTGATTGGTATACTTTGGTGTGCCTCCCCAGAAAACTCCAGAAGGAAAAGCCACTGTCTAGCAGGCCCCAGCCTGCCCACTTTCAGCATTGTTGCATGTAAGCACAGATCACAGGGCATCCTGTGAGTGGCCTATTCTCTCCACACTGAAAGTTACTGAGGCAGAGCTGATGGTCTCATATATCCAGACTTTCCTCACCGGACCCCAGCATCTCAGAAGCTCAGATGCACACAGGATTCAAATAACCAAATGAATTGAGGAGGGGAAAAAAAGGAGAAAGACTGGATTAGACTATAGCCCGTGGCTTTGGACAAGCACGTGCATCCTCCTGTTGCCATTTTGACAAGACCGGAGTCCTCTCAGTACACTAATTCCTCCCTGGATCACTGCTTCCCGGAGCAATAACATAAATCCATCTAACATTTAAGCAAAAGGATATTGAGCTTGGCAGATCAGTACAGTGTATGTTTGCCTCCTGGAGTGATAAGGTCACCCATTCAAGACCCACTAGGAAAGGTGGATAGAAATGCCGAGAGCCACACCGTGAGGTGGCAAGGCCTAATACAGAGAATGGAGATAAACTTTAAAGAAACAAAGAATAATTGGGGGGAATCAAACCAGTGTCTTCTAGGAAGCCCAAGCATGAGGTCTCCAGCTTTCTGTCATTAAGAAATGCAAAAAGTTAAAAACAGGTCAAAATGCATTCTGGCATTACAGGGATATAAAAAGGAGCATTCTTGGCCAGGTGCAGTGGCTCATACCTCTAATCCCAGCACTTTGGGGGTAAAAAATGATAGAAAACACGGGCAACACCTCTAATCCCGCAGAGGCGGGAAGATTGCTTGAGTCCGGGAGTTCAACGCTAGCCTGGCAACACAACAAGACTCTCATCTCTACAAGAAATTTTAAAATTAGCTGGATGTGGTGGTGGGTGCCTGTGTTCCCAGTTACTCAGGAGCCTGAGGTGGGAGGATCACTTGAGCCCAGGAGTTTGAGGCTGTAGTGACCCATGGTCAAGCCTTTGTACTCCAGCCTGGATGACAGAGTAAGACTATGTCTCAATAAAAAGGGGGCATGGGAGTGGCATTCTTATGTCCAGAACACCCAAAGAGGTGTGTTTTCAGCCCTAAAATATTGATGTTCAACTGCTCAGACATGATCAGGTGATTTTTGCAATTCACAGCCTCCTGAACCTAACTTGTACCCAACTTTTAAGACAAAGCAACCATGTTTTCATCATTGCAATGTGTCCTGGAAGCTAATCAAAACCATTCAAAGAACATATGAGAAAACAGACATCTTCTCATGCTTTTAGGAATATAAATTGGTACCACATTTTTAGAGGGCAAGAGAACAACATCTACCAAAATTTAAAATGAACATACCATTTCTTTTGGAAATTCCACTTAGGAATCTATCCAAATGATACAATCACACATGGGCAAGCTTGTATGTACAAGTATATTCATTGCAAAAAAAAAAAAAAGAATATTCTAAATGTACATCCAAAGGAATCTGATTAAAATGTGGCAATGAAACATGAAGCAGTCATTGAAAAGAATAAGGCAAATCTACAGGTTCTATGGCAGAACAGATAATCTCCAAACTACATTGTTAAATGAAAAAAAAAGCAAAGACAGTATTATAGTATGCTATTATTTATGTTAAAAAAAAACAAAAATAAGATATGTGTTTATACTATATATGCAGTGGATGCATATATGCACACACATAGACACACATACATATACATACACACACATGCAAATCCCCATATATGAATGTATCCATCTCTAAAAGGATACATAAAGGTATGCAAGGGTACACAGGGTAACAATAGCTGCTTTCCAAGAATGGAAGGAAAAATTTCTTTTAGACTATTTGAATATTTTGCTCTTTGCAGATATCATTATAGACTGAAAGAGAGAGAGAATATTTTAATGTAGATTATTTTGCAGGTTTCATTAGCAGGGTGGCCTGCAGAGACCCGTCAAATCCATATATCTAAGCAATCTCCAACCCATCTGTAAGGTATAACAGGGATCAAGGAAGAACAATTAAAATAAATATTCTTAACTTTCTATCGTCTGTGCACACAGGGTACAATGTTGTCCATTATCTACTATTTTTTCCCCATTCTAAGGCATATTAATCCTGACACCTCAACACCCTTTTGAACCACTCTGGCCTACCATTGGTGTGCTGTGAAAACTGATTTTCCAATTAGCCGAAGAAAATATGATTTGGAAAGGTAAATCTACTAACCTAAGACATTTTCAAGTCCCAAACAAATGGTATGTTGGAGCTGATGGTGTGCCTTGGAAACCAGTGGCGGGGTGGGGTGGGGAGAGCAAATCACAAGAGCATACTTTCTAGTTGGCAAGGAAAGAAGACTCTTTGGTTGGGGTACAGCTTTGGGTAGGAAATCTTCCCTTGCTCCCATCCATCTGGAGGGCTCCCATCATGCTCTCCAGCACGTCACCTACCATGCGGTGTCACAGTTGCCCATTTACACATCTGCCCCTCACATTAGACCATGAACCCATGTCATCATTTTCCCCCCAGTCATTCACACAGCATGTGGCCAATAGAAGCTGCTTTATCAACATTTAGTACATGGACTGCAGCAGTTTCCCAGCAACCCCTTCAATGCTCATCAAGTTCATTATGGGTGCTTGCAACCTTTGTACAGTACTGAATGCTATGTGTCTTTGTATGTCTAGCATGGGGGTGAAAATGATAGAAAACACGGGCAACAGTTTGAATCATTATAGTTGTATGACCTGAGTTAAGTTACTTCATCTCCTGGAACTGTATTGTTATGCATGAAACAGGTAATATCACCTACCTTACCAGACTGAGGTGAGAAGTAGATGAATGTATGGATACAGCCAATGCTGATCATAAATCCCAAAAGACACAGCCCCTAACATCTTAAGTCCCTAATGTCTAAAATCCCAAATGTTGAAATCCTAAAAGCTGAATTCTTGGGGAGGGATGGATGTGCTTTCAGTGGTATACAGGATAGTTGCATCACGCTGCTTGCATTATGTTAGGTGGAACTTGTTATTGTCTTCATTTGAATTTAGTGGAAAATTCAGATGAGTGGGTTGGCCGTGTGATACAGCAATGGCAAAAACTTCAGTTAAAAAATGCATTTGAGTGCATGGGCATTTTTTCCAATAAATGAAAATCCAGGAGAGGTTAATGAATTAAAGTTACATTTGCTTAAAGAAACCAGCAAACTTACTGACTTTGGTTGCAAAATAATTATGTGCAGGGTACTTATGCAATGGTGTTGCTGTTCGGTCACCAGTATTGTTTCCACCAAATCTGTGGTCCATATATGAGTATATGCAGAATGAATTTCCACATCCTCAAGACAACATAGAAGCATGGCATAAAAAAAATGGAAAAATTTAATAGGAAATGCTAATAGCTGTATATATCAAATCATAGAAGAATTTCAAAATGAGGGGGTCCATGTACAAAGTGAATGTGAACATGTTCTCCAAGGAAAGCCATGCTCCAAAAGAAAAAAAATAAGCAGCTATTTATTTCTATGCAAGACTTCAAAGAATAGTTAGCTCATGAAAGTCAGGATTTGAAACTTTAGGGATTTTGATCTTTCGGATGTCAACATTCGGGATTATGACCCTAATCCAGATGCAGCAGGTCTTGCACATGGTAGCCACTAAATATATGGTAATGGTTACTATCTTTTTCTTTACCTTACACATCTAAACGATGAGCTTCTTTAGAGTAGATATTTTCTTTTTCCATGCCATCCTCCACATGCTTACTCTGGTAACTCGTACACACAAAGTGCTCAACAAATGAGAGGAAATGTACACTTTGGATACTATCAGACATGGGTGGGAATCCAGGCTTTATCTGACTACTTAGCTAGGTACTCCTGGGCAGATTACCTCATGTCTGAGTCTCAGTTTCTTATCTGTAAAATGGGTATGTTCATGTTTATCTCATAGAGCCATTGTAGAGACTAAATGAGATAATACATTTAAGGTATGCAAAGTTTAACACAAATTGTCACTAAATGGTAGTGCTTATTACCTATAATAAAACAAAAAAACCCTTTGCACACTGGAGCTTTAAGGCATAAATACAGTTTATGTTGTTATTACTATTTCCCTTGGTGGTAGAGAGAGGAGAGGAGACATGCAGAATGATGAGATGAATTCCACTGAAAATTTAAAAATTGTATGGTAACTTGAAGGCACCCCAGCTTTGAGAAGCCAAGAGCAGTTGCAGATGTGAGAAGAATGGTTTGTCCAAGTAACTACATCATTGTTTGCTCTAAGCAGTCCAGGAGGACAGACCCTGGAAGGCTATATTAGAAGGTTACACAACTTCCCAGTAAACCAGGTATTATTTTCTCCATTTTATAGATGCAGAAACTGAGGTAGAATAATTTGACTAGGGAAACTAAAAAGTTGTGGAGCTTGACTTACATATGGGTCTTCTGCACAATTAGCCCAATGCTCTTCCTACTACATCATCTGCCTTCAAAAAAAATTGAAAGAATAATAATAATATACCCATATAATAATAATGAATGACATTTCTCAAAATATAATTTCAAAAAGTTAAAAACATGACTTTCATACAAATATAGAATTGGACATGAGGAAACTAGCAGAGCAGCACAAGCGATTCAAAGAGTATTTGAGGTAAAGAGATGTATAGAGACAGGAAAGATATGCCAAAAAGAAGTTTGCTGGCCGGGCGCAGTGGCTCAAGCCTGTAATCCCAGCACTTTGGGAGGCTGAGACGGGCGGATCACGAGGTCAGGAGATCGAGACCATCCTGGCTAACACGGTGAAACCCCGTCTCTACTAAAAAAAAAAAATACAAAAAACTAGCCGGGCGAGGTGGCGGCGCCTGTAGTCCCAGCTACTCGGGAGGCTGAGGCAGGAGAATGGCGGGAACCCAGGAGGCGGAGCTTGCAGTGAGCTGAGATCCGGCCACTGCACTCCAGACTGGGCGACTGAGCGAGACTCCGTCTCAAAAAAAAAAAAAAAAAAAAAAAGAAGTTTGCTAAGCTTGTTAGGTTAGACTTTTAAGGGACTCTTCTGCAGTGGACGGAGGCCATTTGCATCTCTACTAGACACAAATCTACAAGTTAACACGTTACTTCATGGAGTCTGAGTATAATCAACAATAAAAAAACAAGACAAAGTTACATGTCCTAGAATGAAATAATCCTTGGTGAGCCAGTTAGACCGTGCTTCAACATATCATTGGAAGGGCATGATAGTCATCCTCTTCCAGGTTTGAATAATTTTTTAAACGTATTTATTAAGTTAACGTGCTATATAGAAGGCATTTTTGGTACTTTATATACACTTATTCATGGGATCCTAGCCACAACCCCATAAGGTATCTGCTATGATTTTCCCATTTATTTTATTATACTTTAAGTTCCAGGGTACATGTGCACAATGTGCAGGTTTGTTGCATATGTATACATGTGCCATGTTGGTTTGCTGTACCCATTAACTCGTCATTTACATTAGGTATTTCTCCTAATGCTATCCCTCCCCCATACCCCCACCCCACGACAGGCCCCAGTGTGTGATGTTCCCCGCTCTGTGTCCAAGTGATCTCATTGTTCAATTCCCACCTATGAGTGAGAACATGCAGTGTTTGGTTTTCAGTGCTTGCGATAGTTTGCTCAGAATGATGGTTTCCAGCTTCATCCATGTCCCTACAAAGGACATGAACTCATCCTTTTTTATGGCTGCATAGTATTCCATAGTGTATATGTGCCACATTTTCTTCATCCAGTCTATCACTGATGGACATTTGGGTTGGTTCCAAGTCTGCTATTGTGAATAGTGCTGCAATAAACATATATGTGCATGTGTCTTTAAAGCAGCATGATTTATAATCCTTTGGGTATATAACCAGTAATAGGATGGCCGGGTCAAATGATATTTCTAGTTCTAGATCCTTGAGGAATCGCCACACTGTCTTCCACAATGGTTGAACTAGTTTACACTCCCACCAACAGTGTAAAAATATTCCTATTTCTCCACATCCTCTCCAGCATCTGTTGGTTCCTGACTTTTTAATGATCACAATTCTAACTGGTGTGAGATGGTATCTCGTTGTGGTTTTGATTTGCATTTCTCTGATGACCAGTGATGATGAGCATTTTCTCATGTGTCTGTTGGCTGCATAAATGTTGTCTTTTGAAACGTGTCTGTTAATATCCTTTGCCCACTTTTTGATAGGGTTTATTTCTTGTATATTTGTTTAAGTTCTTTGTAGATTCTGGATATTAGCCCTTTGTCAGATGGGTAGATTGTAAACATTTTCTCCCATTCTATAGGTTGCCTGTTCACTCTGATGGTAGTTTCTTTTGTTGTGCAGAAGCTCTTTAGTTTAATTAGATCCCATTTGTCAATTTTGGCTTTTGTTGCCATTGTTTTTGGTGTTTTAGTCATGAAGTCCTTGCCCATGCCTATGTCCTGAATGGTATTGCCTAGGTTTTCTTCTAGGGTTTTTATGGTTTTAGGTCTAACATTTAAGTCTTTAATCCATCTTGAATTAATTTCTGTATAAGGTGTAAGGAAAGGATCCAGTTTGAGCTTTCTACATGTGGCTACCCAGTTTTCCCAGCACCATTTATTAAATAGGGAATCCTTTCCCTATTTCTTGCTTTTGTCAGGTTTGTCAAAGATCAGATGGTTGGAGATGTGTGGTGTTATTTCTGAGGCCTCTGTTCTGTTCCCTTGGTCTATATCTCTGTTTTGGTACCAGTACCATGCTGTTTAGGTTACTGTAGCCTTGAAGTATAGTTTGAAGTCAGGTAGAGTGATGCCTCCAGCTTTGTTCCTTTTGCTTAGGATTGTCTTGGCAATGCGGGCTCTTTTTTGGTTCCATATGAACTTTAAAGTAGTTTTTTCCAATTCTGTGAAGAAAGTCACTGGTAATTTGATGGGGATGGCATTGAATCTATAAATTACCTTGGGCAGTATGACCATTTTCACAATATTGATTCTTCCTATCGGTGAGCATGGAATGTTCTTCTGTTTGTGTCCTCTTTTATTCCATTGAGCAGTGGTTTGTTGGAAGCAGTGGTTTGAAGGACCTCCTTGAAGAGGTCCTTCACGTCCCTTGTAAGTTGGATGCCTAGGTATCTTATTCTCTTTGTAGCAATTGTGAATGGGAATTCACTCATGATTTGGCTCTCTGTTTGCCTGTTATTGGTGTATAAGAAAGCTTGTGATTTTTGCACATTGATTTTGTATCCTGAGACTTTGCTGAAGTTGCTTATCAGCTTAAGGAGATTTTGGGCTGAGACAATGGGGTTTTCTCAATATACAATCACGTCACCTGCAAACAGGGACAATCTGACTTCCTCTTTTCCTAATTGAATACCCTTTATTTCTTTCTCCTCCATGATTGCCCTGGCCAGAACTTCCAACACTGTGTTGAATAGGAGTGGTGAGAGAGGGCATCCCTGTCTTGTGCCAGTTGTCAAAGGGAATGCTTCCAGTTTTTTCCCATTCAGTATGATATTGGCTGTGGGCTTGCCATAAATAGCTCTTATTATTTTGAGATACATTCCATCAATGCCTAGTTTATTGAGAGTTTTTAGCATGAAGGCTGTTGAATTTTGTCAAAGGCCTTTTCTGCATCTATTGAGATAATCATGTGGTTTTTGTCTTTGGTTCTGTTTATGTGATGGATTACATTTATTGATTTGCATATATTGAACCAGCCTTGCATCCCAGGGATGAAGCCAACTTGATCTTGGTGGATAAGCTTTTTGATGTGCTGCTGGATTCGGTTTGCCAGTAACTTACTGAGGATTTTCACATTGATGTTCATCAGAGATATTGGTATAAAATTATCTTTTTTTTGTTGTGTCTCTGCCAGGCTTTGGTATCAGGATGATGTTGGCCTCATAAAATGAGTTAGGGAGGATTCCCTCTTTTTCTATTGATTGCAATAGTTTCAGAAGGAATGGTACCGGCTCCTCTTTGTTCCTCTGGTAGAATTTGGCTGTGAATCCATCTAGTCCTGGACTTTTTTTGGTTAGTAGGCTATTAATTATTGCCTCAATTTCAGAGCCTGTTATTGGTCTATTCAGGGATTCAACTTCTTCCTGGCTTAGTGTCGGGAGGATGAAGGTGTCCAGGAATTTATCCATTTCTTCTAGATTTTCTAGTTTATTTGTGAAGAGGTGTTTATAGTATTCTCTGATGGTAGTTTTTATTTCTGTGGGATTGGTGGTGATATCCCCTTTATCATTTTTTATTGCATCTATTTGATTCTTCTCTCTTTTCTTCTTTATTAGTTTGCTAGTGGTCTATCGATTTTGTTGATCTTTTCAAAAAACCAGCTCCTGGATTCGTTGATTTTTTGAATGGATTTTTGTGTCTCTATCTCCTTCAGTTCTGTTCTGTTCTGCTCTGATTTTTTACGTATTAGAAAAAGTGAGGGCACAGATGGGTTAATCAACTTGCCTAAAGTCAAACGGATAGTAAGTGGTGTCGCAGGGATTAGAACCCAGGCTTACAACAAAGCCCCCATTCTTAACATACTATCATGCCTTACTAGGATAAAGTAATGTGACAGTCTACCGAGGCAGCAGGGATTGTATTTCATTACTGTCAAATCACTAGCACCTAGCTCAGTGTCAGACAGATGGGCAATCATACGTGTTTGCAGGTTTGAATCTAGAGCTAGGACTAAAATAAGCAATCCCTGAGACCATAAATTATTAAGTGCCACTATGTGCCAGACACTGAGCTTGCTCATGAATTAACAATTTGAGAATTCAGTTGAACTACTCAGAAGTTTACAACTAGTAAGTGAGCGTAGGAGACATGGCCCTGCTCTCACGGAGCTCATAGCCCAAAGGGGAGAACAGAAGTAAACAAGGATCAAAAGAACAACATGAGGCATACTGTGAATGGGAAAGTATGGGGTGGCATGGAGGACCATAATATGTAGGCTTAATGTGGTCCAAGAATCAGAATCCCTGAAGAATGATACTTGTCCATCTGTGACTGTCTAGTCCTTAGAAATCATCTGGACCTCTGGACCATCTACAAGTCTTCCTTCCTGGAAAACCAAAGAGGACAATGACATCTCTTTCCATTTTAGGCCAAAGTCAAAGATTAGACTAGTGCACACCTTATAAATACACTCACAGATATATTTCAGGAATTGGGATAGTTGGGGAGGAGGATGGCAGAGGACTCATCAGCCTGGTAGACCTACACCTTCTTATCAAAACACCTAACAGTACTGTGCCATGGGAGATGCTCAAGTAATATTTGATAAATTCATTCATTTGAATGTGTGAGTTAATGACTGTTTTTACAAAGATTACATTAGGTGCAACCAAGTGAAATAATATGTCAAGTGTAAAAGACTACCTTGAAGTTAGTGCTTCTAGTTAGTGCTAAGTCTCTAGGCTGTCACCTTGAAGTGGTGGAAGTGTCAACTGCTCCTGTGGAGTACCCTACTGCTGCTGCTGACTCACCTAAAACTGTAGAGAAAGTATCTTTCAGCAAGGTGGTGTTTTTCCAGGAAGAAGAATGGGAGAGCCACACTTTTAACAGTTCTGACTCATATCTCCTCCGGAGAAGGGAGCCTCTTGCCAGCTATAAAGAAGAGAATGGGGCCCATGGAAGACACTGAGAGACAGTGAACCTGGCAGGGAAGAAACCAATGACATATTTTATTCAATTAAAGCTGTTCTCTGTTTATACAAGGCTTTATGGACTTCAGCTAATGTAGCATGGGCCAAAATGCGTGGAGCTCCTGATGCTCAGGAGTTAACCTAATGGGCCGATGCTGCCTACAATCAGCTGACACTAAGCCCAGACTCATTCTCTGCTCTCTCCCAGAATTTACATCATATAATTCTGTGCATACCTCAAAGCCAGAAAATTCCAAATGTATCTTACCCACTTGGGTATCCCGATATACAAATGCAGTGCTTAGAGCATGGAAGTGACTCCATAAATGTTGATCCTGTCTTGGTCTATGGCCTCTGTGCACAGAGGTGGACTCCTTTGACCTGGAAGTTCCCATTTAGCAACTGGGCAGAAAGGAACTGCGTGTTATGCCTCTCGGCTTAAAGAAGAGCTTTGGTTACCTCACCCTGACAGAAAGTCAATGGGAAGCCATGTGATTTGTGGGGTCTGGCTTCCTCTAGCAGAGATGGATGACCAAGGGCAGGCTGGCCTCTGGGGCAAGGTGGCACTGGGCCAGTGAGCTCTTCTGGGAGGGTGTAGTGGATGAAGCATGACAATTTGTAATGCAGTTCTGAGGTTTTTTTCTAAAGGTAATATACTTCCAAAGCTTTGATCTTGGGTGTTTTCATTGCTGAGGTCTGCATTTTTACACATAGAGGACTCCAAGCTGGCTGGCCCTTAAGAGGAGATAGGATAGGATTCTGAGTCTCTTTTATTTATTTATTTTTTTAATTTTTGAGGTTAAACTAGATAAATCTAATTTTTAGGATACACTCACACAAAACTGACTGAAATAACAAAAGTGTGTGGAAATGTTTAAAGCCCAAATGATTTTTGTTATTTTCACATCAAACTGGGGTTTTCAAATCGGTCTATCTACCTACTGTGTGTGTATGGTAGAGGGAAAGGGTCTTTGTTTCAGGTTCCATACTTTTATGCAAATTAAATACCAAAACATCGTCTAGTCCATAAGCTGGCAAACTACACCTGTTTTTGTAACGAAGTTTCATTGCAGCAGCCATGCTCATTCATATGCGTGTTGTCTATGGCTGCTTTTGCACTACAGCAGCAGAACTGAGTAGTATGGCAGAGACAGTAGGATCCACAAAGCCTAAAATATGCACTATCTGGACCTTTACAGAAAAACGTTGTTGACCCCGATCTTTCAACACATTTTGCATTCTTTCCAGGCAAACAATAAAGAAAATGTCCTTGGCACACTACTGCAGAAGCTTGAACAGAACCTTCTCTGCATACAATAAAGACAGTAGCATCAGAAATCCAATAATTTTATAGCTATTTTTATTTTCCAATATTTTTATTTTTCTCTCACTCATGTTCTTTTGTAACCTCTCAGCCTTTTACTCCATTGCAAGAGAAATAGTTGTCAGTCTTCAGCTAAGATAACAGGTTTGAAAGTCAGGCTGTGAAAGAGAGGGAATTTTCTCAATTCTTTAGCTTTCATTAACATATCCAGTGTCAGGCCTGCTGCTCTGCCAAAGTCAAAGAGACCCCTACTCCCATGTCCAATGGTCAGTTCTACTAAAATAAAGAAATCACATTTTTTTTGGACATGGGAGAAACTCTATGACCCCGAGTAAAAAGAAACTGTATTGAAGGCATTCAGTCATCACTTTTTGGAACATAACTTCCAGTTAGTGCTAAGTCTCTATGCTGTCACTGCTTTAGTTTCTGTAATCCCACGCTAATTCTGGTGCCTGTTCAGTTACTCCCTATGAAGAAAAGTCACGTGTGGATGCAATACACAAAAAGTAATGGGAGAAGTGGTGTTAAAAATCATCAGAATATATCAACAACAGAACCTACTCATTACCTAATAAACTCAGTTTATTTCTTCTTTCTTTGATTCATTTCTTCATGTTTCTTCACTTAATAGATATTTAATAAGCACCTAAAACATGTCAAGCATTGACCTACACTCTGGGGACACAGAAGGTAACAAAACAGAGAAGTTCACTTAGACCATATGTTCTAATGTGAGGACAGATAATAAATAAGTAAATGAATTAAAATTGCAAATCGCGATCATTGCTATGCAGGAAATCACCAGAATGAAATCAAGGTATAAAAGGGAGTCTACTTAGAATTCTCATTGACTAGCACAGCACCTAGTACACAGAATGTGCACCTTTTTTAAAAAAAAGTAATGGTCGAATGTAAAACCAAATATTAAAAATACTGTATTTGTTGTCACTTCTATGTGGGCAGCTCAAGGCAACTTTGATTTGTAGAATAGGACTAAAAGGAAGAGAGGAAAGGCCTAAGAGGCACTATTGTCCTCCAAAGAGATTATGATAGACAGAACAACAAATTCTCCTTCGAGTGCATTTGCAATGATAAGGCATGTACTTTACCAATAGCTGTTTTGGCCAGCAAGTCTGTAAATCAGAACTCAGTGATTAAAAGAACAGGATCTCAATTGAAAGGATCTGGGTCCCTGACCAGATTCTGACACTCATTTGTTTTGTAACCTCAAGCAAGTTTTTAACTTGTCCAAACCTCAATGTCTCATCTTTAAACTGGGTATAAAAACAGCACATATTTATTAGTATTATAAGGATTCAGTGAATTAACATAATAAAAATGGTACTGAGCCCTGAATCTTGTAAATATTCAATAAATGATAGACTCACTTAGACTCCTTATGCCTGTCTTCTTATTGGTGTAATAAAGATAGCACTATCTAACTCACAGGGTTAGTGAGAAGATTAAATGAATTAATCCACATAAAGCACCTACAACATTAGCTGGCACACAATAAGAGGTCAATAAATGTTAGCTTATCATTAATCTGATTTAATTGCTGATGACTGTAAAATGGGAGGTGAACCATCCCGTTTTAAAAGGAGAAATAATGAATTTGAGTCCTGGATGTCTGAGCAAATTCTGCGAAGGATTCACATTAGCTGAGACAGACCCACCCAGACCATTGATTTTTCTGCAGTAATTTATTCATCGCTTGTCATAGAATCGTGGGGGATGAGGCATGGGAATTCAGTGCTACTTTAAGCATTTCAAAGGTTTCTATGTCTATCATGCATTAACCACTTCCCCCCAAGTTTATTCAAGTTACTTTTGTTTTCCAGATTATACTCTTCATATTACTGTACTGTTTCCTCAGTTTCTACTGTTGGAGAGAGGCCAAGAGTATATCAGTCAATATTGTCTTTTTCCCTTCATTCTGAAAGCTTACTTCTACACTAGACTGTAACTTCCACAAGGGCAGGGAGCACGTCTGTTTGGGTCTTGCGCTGTCCCCAGTGTCTACGGGGTTTAGGCTGTGTATGTACAATATGTGCAGAATTACAGGGTTGCAGAGAAGAAACAGGTAGTGAATAAGCATCTTGTCTGTCCAGTATGAGTCCCTCTACCTTCTGATAGGGGGCTGGACACACAACCCAGGCCAACCAATCATGGCAGAGCATCCAGGAACTGGTACAGGGATGGGCATATGATTTCAGCTCAGCCAATCAGCCTCACTCCCATCTTTCTGACTAGAGCTGGTAGGAGGTTTCTTTTCCTCTCTAGTCAACCTATAAGGATAAAAGCCTGAAGATATCTGATGGCACATTTTCCCCTGCAAAGGCAAAGCCTTGTCTGGAACAGAAGCAAGATGACAGCACACAGACAAGAGGAAGAGATGCTAAGGAGGAGTGAGTTTAGACAAGAGGAGGAGTGAGTTTAGACTAGAGGAAGAGTGAGTTTAGACAAGTAAGCTAATTCAAGTTCACTTTCCTTTCTTGTACACAACAGTCTTAAAAGTTCCAACAAGGAATCGTCAAGTCCATTATTAACAATAAAAACGACAACATAACTTTCTTCTTGAGGGCTTACTCTGTGTGGCACACTGTATCAAGCACGTCTTTCTGATACAACTCCATGACGTAGGGGTTTGGGCCATAACACCAAAAGACACAAAATCCTGAAACACCAAATCCCAAATGTTGAAATCTTGAAAGATCAGAATCTCTCCAGCTTAAAGTACTAAAAATCACAATCCCAAAAGACCAAAATCCCATAAATATAATTCTGGAAAAAAATTATTTAAAAAATTATTTAAAAGACTTTTATTTACATTTGTAGAGTACTGATTTGAGAAACATATGAAAACATGACAGAACACTTTGCAGGCCACTTTACATAGTAAGATAGTCTATAAGAACATAAGCATTTTGTGAGTATGAACATTCAGGTATACTAATGACGATTGCATGGGTGTAAGAGTTATGAGCAGACAAATAGTATTCATAAAGAAATAAGTCAGAAAGCAAAAAGTATAAACATGTATCCCTATGGTTGGTAATTGCATGCACCCAGTTTTATACCTATAGTCATTTGAAATACTGTTATGGACAACTTAAGTCTTTTGACAAGATGGATCAAAAACTGATGGGTTACCACCAAATATGCAGTCACTCAGAGCCAAGATCAAGAAATTTTATCCTTCACAAGTATAAATATACAAAAATGGTATCTCTATATATTGAGAAATTTTCAAGATTTTTACATACATGCTCAATGTTTACCCACAAAGTCAACATTGTGATAATGCATTTCATGTAGTCAAGTTTGAAAAAAAATGCACAAAATGTATTAGTACACAGTAGAAGTCTTTGCTCAATTTATACCTCCAGTATTAGAAATGATGCAAAGATGAAATATGTAGCATATATGTAGCATAATAAATAGTAAGAAATAATGCTAATGACTTAGATTAGTGGGAAATAGAACTTAAAAAAAACGTGGGCCGGGCGCAGTGGCTCAAGCCTGTAATCCCAGCACTTTGGGAGGCCGAGACGGGTGGATCACAAGGTCAGGAGATCGAGACCATCCTGGCTGACACGGTGAAACCCCGTCTCTACTAAAAAATACAAAAAAACTAGCCGGGCGAGGTGGTGGGCGCCTGTAGTCCCAGCTACTTGGGAGGCTGAGGCAGGAGAATGGCGTGAACCCGGGAGGCAGAGCTTGCAGTGAGCTGAGATCTGGCCACTGCACTCCAGCCTGGGCCACAGAGCGAGACTCCATCTCAGAAAAAAAAAAAAAAAGTGAAAAAAAAATATATCCCAGAGATAGATGATGGGCAATTACATGGAGGTAGTCCATAAGAGCCGGTCAACTTTCACGATCATTAACTGTATTTTGAAGCTTTGCATCTCAATAAATAGCTGCATTTTTTCTTTTAGGATATGGCTTTCCTCGTAGAACATGTTCATATTCATTTTTGACATGGCTCTGCTCTTTTTGAAATTCTTCTATGACTTGACATACACCAATGTAAGCCTTCCCTGTTAAACTTTTCCATCTTCTGTGCCATGTTGTTTTGGGGACATGGAAATCTATTCTGCATACATTGATACACAGACCACAAATTTGACGGAAACAGTAGTGGTGATGAAACAGCAACACCACTGCATAAGTGTCTTCTTAATCCACCATGAACAAAATTATTTTTAAACCAGTCAGTAACTTCACTGGGTTCCTGAGGCAAATGCGGCTTTAACTCATTAAAAGTCTGGGAATTTCATTCATTGGAAGCAAGGCCAATGCAGACAAATGACGCATTTTTAAACTGAAGTTTTCATCATTGCCATAGTGTATTTCTGACTACTCATCTGAATTTTCCGCCAAATGCAAATAAAGACAATAACAAGGCAACAGTTCACCTAACATGATGTAAGTAGCATGATGCAATTATCCTACACATAATCACAAACACACTTAACCCTTCCCCATAATTCAGCTTTCAGGATTTCAACATTCAGGATTTTAATCTCTTGGGATTTTGGACATTCAGGATTATCATCAGCACTGATGAGGTAGATACTAATGTTATTTCCTTTTTATACAGGGAGAAATAGTCACAGAGATATAAGGTAACTTGCCCAAGGTCACACAGCTAGAAGGTGGCCAAGCTGATATTCAAACCATATCTTTCTGACATCAAGGCTGACCACATACATAAGCCAATGTCCACATGTCTCCAACTATGATCCCTGGATTACCTGCATTAAGATTACTCAGGATGCTTGTTTAAAATGCAGATTACAAGACTCCACCTTCAATTACTGAATCAGAAGCTCTGTATGGGGATTAAACTACAGTTTACTAAATTGGTGGGGGTATCTTTGAACTCCCCAGAGACAAAGATACACCATTTTGGGGGGAATATGTCTGCACCGTTATGTTTGGTATTCACCAGAATAGGTCAGTCAAATCAATGGCAATATAATCTCAATCCTTCATGGTGGAATGAGAGAGAAAGGAAGGAAGGACAAAGAAGAATCAAGAAACCCTGTCCCTGCTTTTATCCTTCCCCTCCGTACCTAATTGGAGCCACTGACTTTATAATAGCAAATCAAGAGTAGGGCAAGTTTAGCAACTTGGCTTACAGAATATTATAGATAATTATCCCTCTGCTTCTTTTATAGTATGCCTTAGAACTTCAAAGAAATAAGCAGTCTTTACATAAGTTCTTTATTTCAAAAACCAATTTAAGGCAGATCCTCTGAAAGCTCTTTGAGCTCCAAGTAGAATCAAGTTACAAGTGTAGGCTCAATTCCACCTTTTCTACTTTTTCCTCTGAATTGCTTTTCTTTCTTTCATTCTAAAAGGACATTTTCATTTTATTTTCACATTTGAGTTTGTTTGGGCTTTTCTCTCCAGAAGCAATGATTTCATACTTCTCCTTGGTTGACTTGTGTTTTATTTATTATACTTCACCGCCCCCCGCCCCATGAAGTTTCTCCCTGGAAAGGTTTTATCTGTATGTTTAAGCCTCACCTCTCGCTTGACCCACCACTAGGAGATGATGGGCAGCTGTCCTCATTATTTTACAGTCACTCTCCACCAGCAAGAACTGCATCTCTGCAGAAAGGGAATCATAACTATGAATGCTTAAGTTTAGTGCCTGGCTAGTATGAACAACAATAAGAACTCATGCCTAGGTTTACAATTCTATCCTAAATATTCTCTTTTCTTTTCTTTTTTTTTTTTTTTTTTTTTTTTCAGTTAAGAGGTCCAGAATCCATTTCTGTAATAGTTAGTTATGGCCCCAACAGAGGGGGCAGAAACCCTTTGAATTCACAAAAGGATAAGAATTTTAACTGGGCACAGGGTAGTCCAAGCATGTTAGAAGAACAATTACACAAATTTTTTCTAAGTCCCAGTATTGCCATCTCTTTCCCCGTTTCCTTCAAATCTCATTACTACCACCACCACCAATTGCCATGGCAACCCACCTAAGGAAGATGAAGTTGTCTTATGTAACCTGTTTGGGGTCTTGCTCTTCATATCTTATTTCATGACTTATGCTATCACCAGGTAGGCCTCGGCCAGACTCCATGATTTCTATCCCCACCTAACAGGTGCCTAATAAAACACGGATAGCTTAAACCCTACATAACCAAATTTAACATATAAGTTATGCAAATCCCACCAAGCCTCCCAACTGTAACAGAGGCACCTTAAGACAGTAGTTGGAAACAACAGGAAAATTATTTGGCAAATACATGGTCCTTCAAGGGCATTCTGCCTTGAGGAAATAGTGTAAGGTATAAGGTCGAGAATGGTGAGGTGAAGGAGTTAAAATTTTTTCTTCCCTTCTGTTTCACTCCAGTTCTGTTTAAGTATTAAAAATCTCTGACATTTTCATCCATTTAGTACTGTTCAACTCATATCCTTAACTTGGACAACAACTGGAACAATCAACATTTTGTTATTGCTGTTGTAACTAGCAATGATGACAAATATATAACTACCTTTCTTCAACCAACACCATGGGACCATTTTACTTTTTGAAATTCTGGTTTCAAAACTGGTTAAATTGGGGAGGGGGGAGGGGGGAGGGATTGCATTGGGAGTTATACCTGATGTAAATGATGAGTTGATGGGTGCAGCACACCAACATGGCACAAGTATACATATGTAACAAACTTGCACGTTATGCACATGTACCCTACAACTTAAAGTATAATAATAATAAATAAATTAAAAAAAATAAAAAAAAAATAAAATAAATAAAAAAAAAAAAACTGGTTAAATTGCAATGAAGCTATCAAAGAAAGGATTTTTCTCAGTGATTCTGTGTGAAAGGAAAGTTCTACCTAGCCTTGGAACAGGCATATTTAGTGTTGCCTGCTAAGTGATCCAGAGTCTACTAACCCATTCTGGAGAGCCTGACTAAGGACTATGTTCTCAGTATCAATGACACAAAACTGAGTAATAGCCTGTCCCAACAGAGACCTTCCAGTCTATTTTTAATCCAATCGGAAATTAATTCGCAGATTTTTACCTTACTTAAAATAAAACTTCTTTCTCAGACTAGATCTAACTCTCTTATTTTCTAAAGAAACTAAAGTATCTTTCCTAAGGAATGTGGGTCTCCCTGGCCTAGCAATCAATCAACTGAGCTTTGCTTCAGACTATTTGTCATTGAATCTGTCCTGTGATAGTCCCACCTAGTTATTTGATTCTATTACATTGTACAATAGACAAGCATAAATTCTCATAAATTAGGACATCCAGCTATTCATCCATCTATATTGTTTTTCTGTTACCCACCCAATGACTGCAATGTTTCCCAACCTTTTTAACATAATGGCGCACATAAGACAATTTTACTTCATACTGGTATAAACAGATGGAGTTGCCAGAGGTGGAAAGACACTGGTCCTGAGACCCTTGCAATCTCTACCTGAGCCCAGATCTTCAAGGGCTAAGTGATCAGTATCTCAGCACACGTTACTCACTCAGGAAGCCCATTTGTGCCATGACCTTCTGCTTGGGAATGACTATGATATTTGCACTAAGAACTAAGCTAAACCATGAAGACAGAATTCAAAGACATGGTTCTGGCCCTTATGGAGCTAAGAGCCAAGTGAGGACAAACTGAACAAATTATTTTGAGGGTAATAAGTGCTGCAAAAGGAGAACTATGGGAGTGGTATAAGCATATAATAGAAGACTTGCCTAATCTGGGAAACTTTGTTAATTAGAGCTCAGTGAACTTTGGAAGTGATCCAAAAGAACTGGGTCAGAATTCAGCACTGTGAGGAGGTGAGAGGTATGTTTAGAGAACACTATAGAAGGGATTAGGTGTGCTAATCTGTTCTCTTTTCGAGATACTGTCATGATATCTAATTCTTTCCTCTTTTTGACGTCATTGACCATTGCTGCATGTATAACATACTTCCCAGATACAATTTTTCAAATACTTGATTTTCTTTCATATTTACATACCTCTCACACATTATTACAAAAAAAAGTCAGCACCCTCATTTGAAAGCTGCAGAAGTGGACTAATGATGCATAACATTCATTGAATGCTGAATCCATGCAAGCCACTGTGCTGAGCATATTTATATCAATTGTGTCTTTTGAATCCTCACAATGACTCCAAAAAAGCAGGTGCTGTGTGTTCCCCCAATTTACATATAAGGAAACTGAGCTTCTGAGACAAGAAGTAATTCACCAGAAGTCAGAAGTGATGGGACTCAGCCAGGCATTGTGGCTCACACCTGTAATCCCAGCACTTTGGGAGGCCAAGGCAGAAGGATCACTTGAGCTCAGGAGTTCAAGACCAGCCCAGGCAACAGAGTGAGACCTCATCTTTGCAAAAAATAAAAAGATAAAAAATTAGCCAGTTGTGGTGGCATGTGCCTGTGGTCCCAGCTACTTGGGAGGCTGAGATTTGAGGATCACTTGAGCCCGGGATGTTGAGGCTGCAGTGAGCCATGATCGTGCCACTGCCTCCAGCCTGGGCAACGGAGCAAGACGCTATCTCAAAAAAAAGAGGGAAGGGTTGGGACTCAAACTGAAAGCAGGCAGTATGAAGTCAGAGCTCCTGTTCCTGCCATTAGGCAACACTGCTTCCAGAGAGGTAAGACCAGAAAAACCCAAGACTCAAGAAGGGCTTTAGTGCCAACATGAAGTCTCCTTTTTCAGTAATGAGACTCACTCACTGAATACACATGACTGCAAACACTTCCTTTTGAATCTAAAACTAGTTCCCAGTAGGTACTACTGCTGGAAGACTTTCTACATAAGTCTGTCTTGCACTCTGAAAGGTAAACTTTTATTTGATTTCTACTGGCAGAAAGGTGATACAGGAATGCAAGAAGCAGTGTGAGAAATCGAGTAGAATCTTAGACTCACAGACTTACCACCTGGAAGTGAGCTGAGACCAGGAAGGCTGGCTGTTTCAATTCTTCTGCAGAATTAGCTCAGGCATTTGACATTCAAGGTTTTCTAGTGGGATTATTCCGAGCAGTTATCAAATTTGAGCATGAATCACAGTCACCTGAAGGGCAGGATAAAAGACAGATTGCCAGAGTTGCGGAATTGTCAATCTGGGTGGGGTCTGAAAATATGCATTTGTGGTTGGGTAAGGTGGCTCATGCTTGTAATCCCAGCACTTTGGGAGGCTGAGGCAGGAGGATCATTTAAGTTTAGGAGTTCAGGAGTTCAATGCTGCAGTGAGCTATGATCTTGACACTGCACTCCAACCTGGGCAACAGAGACCCCGACTCTTAAAAAAAAAAAAAAAGAAGTAGAAATAAAGAAAATCTGCATTTCTAACAAGTTCCCAGGTGACGATAATCATGCTGATCCAAGACTACTCTTGAAGAGCTATACCAGGTTTTGTCGTTGTTGCTTTTTTAAGCAAGCAAGCAAGCAAGATGGAGAAACCAAGACATAGACTTAGCTTCTTTTTTAAAGATAGAGCAACTGAGGCATAACAAGGTAAAGTAACTTGCTCAGGATCACACTGCAAGTTTTGCCCAAAGTCTTCTTTCTTTAAGCATGAGTGGTTTCTCCTCTCTCTTTGGTCCAAATTTTATACACACACACACACACAGTTTCTCCTTTGTTACTACAGAAAGCTTGTCTATCACTAAAACAAATGTATTGAGCTAGGAAGTAATTACATTGAAAATTATAGTAGGACTATACTTCCACAATACACTATCTTGAAATTATTCTTAAATTCTTCTTAGTTTTTCACTCTTATACTTAACAAGCACTCTCAGGCATTCTACTTTGCTCAAGGAAGTTAATGAAAATAGTCCCATTTGGAGTCAGGCATACTAGTGCAACATACACATTAAGACTCATGTTATTTCTCTCTGTGATTTTCGCAATCCATATATCAGAGAAAATAAATGCTCAATGTCCAGTTGTGGTTTTGCCTTGGGCTGCCAGTCTCTTCTCCTAGCCTCAGGTTTTTTGTTTTTTTTTTTTTTTTTTTTTTACTTGTAAAATGAGGAGAGTAACCTCTAAGGTCTTTTCTTCAACTCCAAATTTCTACAGACCTGAGTAAAAGCAGAAGCAACATATCTGAACCAAAGGAAGCCTGAATGACAATGAAATCTGTTTAAATAGCACTCCCATTACAAATAACCACAGAGAAAGAAACACACAGTCCCTAGAGAACAATGTCGTGGTGATGGTGGTGAACAGAAGGCAGGAAGAGAGGTAGGGAGCCATTTGAGGCTGGGTCTGAAAAGGTGGAAACAAATGAATCAGCACATTCTCAGTGACTCTTTCTGTTTACCCTATTTTTCTTTCCCTCCGATAAATAAATAGATCCATGACACGTGAAGATTTTTTTAAGATTATTTTTATTTATAATTTTTTGTTTATGCTTGTCAAAAAAAAAAAAAACCAGAGTCAAAGGATGCTTAAGTATTTTTTCAAGAAAAGATGCTGTGAAGAGCCACAATGTATTGCTCATTAAGGGAAAATCCGCTCCTTGTATAGCAACAAAACATATGCCAACCAGAAATATGAAGCCCAATTCACCCCCATTTAGGTAAAAGGATGAAACTGTCAAAAGACTATGCTGCCATCATTTTAAGATTAACACCTGTCAAGGAGAAAAGGAAACTAGCGTAGGTGCATAATCTGTCTGAGAGTCAAGGTCAGAAGCAAGCAGGTCCTTATTTTATTCATTTTTCTACAGGTACAAAAAGATTACATCTAGCAGATGGAGGCTTTTAGCATAAAACAAGCTCCTGTGGCTGCTTTTACTCACAACAACGAGAAATATATGGCTACAGATGGCCATCTGTTTCTTAATTTTAAGGTAGAGGGCAAAGAAAGTATCTCAACTTTAGTTTTTAGATTTACTGAATAGTCATTATTATTTGTAAGCACAGACTCATTAATAACTTTCATCCTGCATTGTTTGTGTCTAAGGCTTATGTATATTGTATGAAGGTTTTTGCCAAAATGATAATATCAGATGCCAACATATATATATCTCATCAGCCCTTTTTTTAAAAAGTAACTGCTTGCAAATTAGCACCTGAGCACCCATTCCTATTAAGGGCTCAATTTGCGTTCTTAACATTCTTCTTTGTTCTGAGTGATATATTCTCACAGAAATGGAGCTGTTTCTGGAATTACGGAAGACAAAAAACTCATGAGATTTATTTTCTTTATCCTGAGGCTACCAAATGAGACCAAGGCACTTAAGAACAGAAAGTTAGGCCCTGACGCCAGAAAGAGATGTGCACATTGTGATGAATTAGGAAGTTTTATGTGGAGGCATGCTACAAAGCACCTTTTCCAAGTCCTACAGAAATTAAGATGCTCAGATTTTCCCATATACGGCTCCTCAGAAAGAGGCCATGCTAGGGTGGAGATGATGCCTGGAACCTGCACAGGCATCACAGGGTAAGAACAGCACAGGGAAATACACAGAGCTTGAGTTAAAAGTGAAAGTGCTAAAGCATTAAGCAAAGAACATTATGTGAGATGCTACTCATGCATGGGCCAAGGGGAAACTTCTCCTTGGCCCTCTAAAGGTTTGCTGAAAAAAATAAATCAACTCAAAAAAAAAGGCAAATTAATTGGAGAAAAGGCATCCAAATTTATTTAATGAATATACATGGGAGACTTCAGAAAGAAGACCCAAACATACTGGGTATAAACTAAAAATAAAATCTTAAGCCTCATCCTTCTTGGCCAAGGGATCTCAGAGAAACCTTAAAAACTGAGTTTCCAGCCATGACAGGAAGGAAAGTCAGACATGCCTCAACACACTGCCCCCCTTTTGGAGTTTGCACACAACAACTGACTGGGATTCATGTTTTAAAAGAGGTCATAAGACTAACAGACTATGGCAATAAGATACCAAATTATAAGTAAGACCTAAGGCCATGCAGGCAAGGGTTAAATCACACCTGCAGGCCATCAATCTTGCTAAACCTATCATGTTTTGGCTGACTTTGACGTAACGTCCTTATCTTTTCATAAACCTTCCTTTCTACTAACTCCAAGTTTTTAGACAAAGTCGTATTCTTTTAACCAACTGCAGATTAAAGAATCTCTGAATCCATTGATGACTTACAAGCTCCTGCTTCAAGATACCCTGCCTTTTCGTGCCAAACCAAAGTATACCTTTCATATATTGACTTATGTCTTTGTGTCTGTAACTTCTGCCTCCCCAAAATATATAAAACCAAAGTGTAAAGCCAAGCATGGTAGCTCACACCTATAATTTCAGCACTTTGGGAAACTGAGGCAGGTGGATTGCTTGAGCCCAGGAGTGTGAGACCAGGGTGGGATAAATGGCAAAACCCCGTCTCTACAAAAAAAACACAAAAATTAGCCAGGCATGGTGGCGTGCACTTGTAGTCCCAGCTACTCAGGTGACTGAGGTAAGAGGATCACTTGAGCCCAGGAGATGGAGGTTGCAGTGAGCCAAGATAGCACCACAGCACTCCAGGCTGGGCAACGGAGACAGACTCTGTCTCAATAAATAAATACATAAATTTTTTTTATTTTTTTAAATGAATTCATTATATTTTATTAACAATTTTAACTAAAAATCATATTTATCTAAATCTTTTTAAATTTTGTTTTAAAATGTTGTATGTATTTAAGCTAATTATCCAGGTTTTATATATTTTTTTCCATAAGTTATTGGGGTACAGGTGGTATTTGGCTACATAAGTTCTTTAGTGGGGATTTGTGAGATTTTGGTACACTCATTACCAAAGAACTATACACTGAACCATATTTGTAGTATTTTATCCCTCACTCCCCTCATACTCTTCCCCTCAAGTCCCCAAAGTCCATTGTATTATTATTACGCCTTTGCGTTCTCATGGCTTAGCTCCCACCTATCGGTGAGAACGTATGATGTTTGGTTTTCCATTCCTGAGTTACTTCACTTAGAATAATAGTCTCCAATCTCATCCAGGTCACTGCAAATGCTGTTAATTCATTCCTTTTTGTGACTGAGTAGTATTCCATCATATATAATATATACCAAAATTTTTAATCAACTCATTGATTGAGGGGCATTTGGGTTGGTTCCATGATTTTGCAATTGTGAATTATGCTGCTATAACATGTATGTGCAAGTATCTTTTTCATATAATGGCTTCTTTTCTTCTGGGTAGATACCTAGTAGTGGGATTGCTGGATCAAACGGTAGTTCTACTTTTAGTTCCTTAAGGAATCTGCACACTGTTTTCCACACTGGCTGTACTAGTTTACATTCTCACCAGCAGTGTAGAAGTGTTCCCTGATCACCGCACCTGTGCCAACATCTACTTTTTTTGGTTTCTTGATTATGGCCATTCTTGCAGGAGGAAGGTGGTATTGCATTGTAGTTTTGATTTGCATTTCCTGATCATTAGTGATGCTGAGCATTTTTTTCATGTGTTTGTTGGCCACTTGTATATCTTCTTTTAAGAATTGTCCATTCATATGTTTAGCCCACTTTTTGATGGGATTGTTTGTTTTTTCCTTACTAACTTGTTTGAGTTCATTGTAGATTTTGGAAATTAGTCTTTTGTCAGATGTATAGATTGTGAAGATTTTTCTCCCACTCTGTGGGTTGTCTGTTCACTCTGCTGACTGTCCCTTTTGCCATGCAACAGTTCTTTAGTTTAATTAGGTCCCAGCTATTTATCTGGTTTTATTGCGTTTGCATTTGGTTCTTGGTCATGAAATCCTTGCAAAGCCAATGTCTACAAAGATTTTTCCAATGTTATCTTCTAGAATTTTTATAGTTTCAGGTCTTAGGATTAAGTCCTCCATCAATCTTGAGCTGATTTTTGTATAAGGTGAGAGATGAGGATCCAGTTTCATTCTCCTACATGTGGCTATCCAATTATCCCAGCACCATTTGTTGAAAAGGGTGTCCTTTCCCCACTTTATGTTTTTGTTTGCTTTGTTGAAGATCAGTTGGCTCTAAGTATTAGGGCTTACTTCTAGATTCTCTATTCTGTTCCATTGATCTATGTGCCTTTTTCCTTTGCAAGATCTCGGCTCACTGCAGCTTCCACCTCCCGGGTTCAAGAGATTCTTCTGCCTCAGCCTCCTGAGTAGCTGGGACTACAGGTGCACACCACCACACCCAGCTGTTTTTGTATTTTTAGTAGAGACAGGGTTTCACCATGTTGGCCAAGCTGGTCTTGAACTCCTGACCTCGAGTGATCTGCCCACCTTGGCCTCCCAGAGTGCTGGGATTACAGGCATGAGCCACTGCACCCAGACCTGTGTGCCTATTTTTCTAGCAGTACCATCCTGTTTTGGTGACTACGGTGGCCTTATAGTATAGTTTGAAATCAGTTAGTATGATGCCTCCAGATTTATTCTTTTTGCTTGATCTTTCTTTGGCTATGTGGGCTCTTTTATGGTTCCATGTGAATTTTAGAAATTTTTTTCTAATTCTGTGAAGAATGATGGTGGTATTTTGATGGGAATTGCATTGAATTTGTAGATTTCTTTTGGCAGTATGGTCATTTTCACAATATTGATTCTACTTATCCATGAGCATGGGATATGTTTCCATTTATTTGTGTCATCTATGATTTCTTTCAGCAGTATTTTGTAGTTTTCCTTGTAGAGGTCTTCCAGCTCCTTGGTTAGGTATATTCCTAAGTATTTTATTTTTTTCACAGCTATTGTAAAACGGGTTGAGTTCTTGATTTGATTCTCTGCTTGGTCGCTATTGGTGTATAGAAGAGCTACTGATTTATGTACATACTCTTGTATCTGGAAACTTTGCTGAATTCTTTTATCAGTTCTAGGAGCTCTCTGGAGGAGTCTTTAGAGTTTTCAAGGTAAACAATCATATCATCAGCAAACAGTGACAGTTTGACTTCCTCTTTACTTGGATGCCCTTTATTTCTTTCTCTTGTCTGATTGCTCTGGCTAGGACCTCCAGTACTATGTTGAAGAGGCATGGCGAGAGTGGGCATCCTTGGCTTATTCCAGTTCTTAGAGGGAATGCTTCCAACTTTTCCCCATTCAGTATTATGTTGGCTGTGGGTTTGTCATAGATAGCTTTTATTACCTTGAGGTATGTCCCTTGTATGCCAATTTTGCTGAGAATTTCAATCATAAAGCGATGCTGGATTTTGTCAAATACTTTTTCTGCATCTATTGAGATGATCATGTGATTTTTGTCTTTAATTCTGTTTATGTGGTGTGTCACATTTATTGACTTGCATATGTGAGACCATCCCTGCATCCCTGGTATGAAAGCCACTTGATCATGGTAAATTATCTTTCTGATATGTTGTTGGATTCGGTTAGCTAGTGTTTTGTTAAGGATTTTAGTATCTATGTTCATCAAGGATATTGGTCTGTAGTTTTCTTTTTTGGTAATGTCCTTTCCCGGTTTGGGTATTAGGGTGATGCTGGTTTCATAGAATGAATTAGGGAGAGTTTCTTCTTTCTCTGTCTTGTGGAATAGTGTCAAAAGGATTGATACCAATTCTTCTCTGAATGTCTGGTAGAATTCTGCTGTGAATCCATCTGGTCCTGGACTTTTTTTTTTTTTTTTTGCTAGTAATTTTTAAATTACCATTTCAGTCTCGCTGCTTGTTATTGGTCTGTTCAGGGTGTCTAATTCTTCCTGATTTAAGGTAGGAGGGTTGTATTTTTCCAGAAATTTATCCATCTCTTCTAGGTTTTCTAGTTTATGTTCATAGCAGCCTTGAATGATCTTTTATATTTCAATGGTGACAGCTGTAATATCACCTGTTTCATTTCTTAGTGAGGTTATTTGAAATTCTTCTTTTCTTGGTAAATCTTGCTAATGGTCTATTAATTTTATTTATCTTTTCAAAGAACCAGCTTTTTGTTTCATTTATCTTTTGTGTTTTTTGTTTTGTTTCCATTTCATTTAGTTCTGCTCTGATCTTGGTTATTTCCTTTCCTCTGCTGGGTTTGGGTTTGGTTTGTTCTTGTTTCTCTAGTTCCCTGAGGTGTGACCTTAGAATGTCAGTTTGTGCTCCTTCAGTCTTTTTGATGTAGGTGTTTAGGGCTATGAACTTTCCTGTTAGCACCACCTTAGCTGTATCCCAGAGGTATTGGTAAGCTGTGTCATTATTGTCATTCAGTTCAAAAAATTTTTTAGTTTCCATCTTGATTTCATTTTTGACTCAATGCTCATTTAGGAACAGGTTAATTTCCATATATTTGCATAGTTTTGAAGGTTCCTTTTGGAGTTGATTTCCAGTTTTATTCTACTGTAGTCTGCGAAAGTGCTTGATATAATTTCAATTTTCTTAAATTTGTTGAGGCTCGTTTTGTGGCCTATCTTGGAGAAAGTTCCATGTGCTGTTGAATAGAATGTATATTCTGCAGTTGTTAGATGAAATGTTCTGGTATATATCTGTTCATTCCATTTGTTCCAAGGTATAGTTTAAATCCATTGTTTCTTTGTTGACTGTCTTGATGACCTGTCTAGTGTTGTCGGTGGAGTACTGAAGTCCCCCCCACTATTATTGTGTTGTTGTCTATCTCATTTCTTAGGTCTATTAGTAATTGTTTTATAAATTTGAGAGCTCCAGTGTAAGGTTCATATATGTTTAGGATTGTGATATTTTCCTGTTTGACAATGTGAGAAAACATTTTAAATGGTCCATTTTCAAGGCATGATAAATCTAAGTACTGGCAGCCAGGCTGTGAATATGACAAACCACATGTCTCACGCCCCTAAAAAGTCACAATAAGCAAACAGAATGTAGAGGAGGGGTCAGCCCATAAAAGGGAAGAAAGTTTCGTTGTTCGGAAATTGAAATTTAAGCAGGGAAGGGAATGGGGTATAACCTTATAAGGGAGATAATGAAAATTAGGTGACATCTGGGAAGATTGTAACCCCAGAGTACTCGACCAGTGAGGAACTGGGGGAAAGACTTGTGTGCTAGGAGATAAATTATCTGTTGTAACTGCCCCAGGTGTGCCTGCCTACCAGACACTTAATTTTGCAAGACCGCCATTAAAAGTCTTGCTTCTGCTGTTCTTCGTGTCTTCGAGTCCATTCTTTGGGTTTGGATGGGTAAATGTGTGTTTCTCACAGACAAGGTCTTTTACCATTATATAATGTCCCTCTGTCTCTTTTAACTGCTGTTGCTTTAAAGTGTGTTTTGTCTGATATAAGAATAGCTACCCCTGATCACTTTTGGGGTCCATTTGCATGAAATGCCTCTTTCCAACCCTTTAAGTTTATGTGAGTCCTTACGAGTTAGGTGAGTCTCCTGAAGGCAGCAGATAGGTGGTTGGTGAGTTCTTATTTATTCTGCCCTTCTGTATCTTTTAAATGGAGCATTTAGGCATTTACATTCAAAATTAGTACGGAAATGTGAGGTACCATTGCATTTACTCTGCTATTTGTTGCCTGTGTACTTTGGTTTTTTTGGTTTTTTGTTTTTGCTTTTTAACTTGTATTTTTGTTTTATAAGTCCTGTGTGATTTATGCTTTAAAAGGATTCTGTTTTGATGTGTTTCCAGGATTTGTTTCAAGATTTAGAGCTCCTTTTAGCAGTTCTTATAGTGGGGTCTTGGTAGTGGTGAATTCTCTCAGTATTTTTTTGCCTGAAAAAGACTGTATCTTTCCTTCATACATGATACTTAGTTTCACTGGATACAAAATTCTTGACTGATAATTGTTTTGTTTGAGGAGGCCGAAGATAGCGCCCCAATACCGTCTAGCTTATAGGGTTTCTGCTGAGAAATCTGCTGTTAACCTGACAGGTTTTCCTTTATAGGTTACCTGGTGCTCCTGTCTCATGGCTTTTAAGATTCTTTCCTTCATTTTAACTTTGAATAACCTGATGAAACCGTGCCTAGGTGATGATCTTTTTGCAATGAATTTCCCAGGTGTTATTTGTGCTTCTAGTGTTTGGATGTCTAGGGCTGTATTAAGGCTAGGGAAATTTTCTTCAGTTATTCCCCCAAATATGTTTTCCAAGCTTTTAGAATTCTTTTCTTCCTCAGGAACACTGATGATTCTTAGGTTTGATCATTTAACATAATCCAAGACTTCTTAGAGGTGTTGTTCATATTTTCTTATTTTTTCTTTGCCTTTGTTGGATTGGGTTAATTCAAAGGCCTTGTGTTTGAGTTCTGAATTTCTTTCTTCTACCTGTTCAATTCTATTGCTGAGACTTTCCAGAGCATTTTGCATTCCTATAAGTGTGTCCCATGTTTCCTGAATTTTTCAATGTTTTTTCTTTAAGCTATCTATTCCCTTGAATATTTCTCCCTTCACTTCTTGTATCATTTTTTGGATTTCCTTGAATTGGGCTTCACTTTTCTCTGATGCCTCCCTGATTAGCTTAATAACTAACCTCCTGAATTCTTTTTCAGGTAAATCAAGGATTTTTTCTTGGTTTGGATCCACTGCTGGTGATCTAGTGTGATTTGGAGGGGGGTGGGGGAGATTAAAGAGCCTTGCTTTGTCATATTACCAGGGTTGGTTTTCTGGTTCCTTCTCATTTGGGTAGGCTCTATCAGAGGGAAGGTCTAGGGCTGAAGGCTGTTGTTCAGATTATTTTGTCCCACAGGGTGTTCCCTTGATGTATTACTCTCCCTTTTCCTATGGATGTGGCTTCCTGTGAGTCTAACTGCAGTGATTGTTGTCTCTTCTTGGTCTAGCCACCCAGCAAGTCTACCCGGCTTTGGGCTACTACTGGGGATTGTCTGCACAGAGTACTGTGACGTCTATGGGTCTCTGAGCCATGGATACCAGCCCCCGTTCCAGTGCAGGTGGCAGGGGGATGCAATGGACTCCATGAGGGTTCTTAGCTTTGGTGGTTTAATGCTCTATTTTTGTGTTGTCTGGCCTCCTGCCAGGAGGTGGCGCTTTCCAGAAAGCGTCACCTGTAGTAGCGTGGACAGGGACCAGCAGTGGGCATGGCTCTAGAACTCCCAAGAGTATATGCCCTTTGTCTGCTGCTACCAAGGTGGGTAGGGAAGGACCATCAGGTCAGGGCAGGGGTAGGCGTGTCTGAGCTCAGACTCCTTGGGCAGGTCTTGCTGCAGCTGCTATGGGGGATGGGGGTGAGATTCCCAGGTCAGTGGAGTTGTGTACCTCAGAGGATTATGGCTGCCTCTGCTGAGGCAGGCAGATTGTCAGGGAAGTGGGGGAAAACCAGCAGTCACAGGCCTCACCCAGCTCCCACAAACTGAAGAGCCAGCCTCATTCCCACTGTGCTCCCCATCCCAATAGCCAGGAGTTTGTTTCCAGGTAGTGGGCGAGACAGACTTGAGAACTTGCCTCAGGCTACCTGCCCCCAGAAGTAAAAGAAAAGGGCTTGGTTCTTCCCCTGCCTGTGGAGTCTGCACAAGGATTTGTACCCTCCCCCGAGTTCTGGCCAGGAGGCTTCTCATCCTGCTCAAATTGTTACAAAGTTCAGCTAGAGATTTCCTTTTCCCTGTGGAGTTTTACCCCAGACTCCTCTGCCTGCCCTCCCAATGGATCCCTGTGGTGCCGGGCAGGAACCGGCTGCCTGGGGACCCAGCGAGCTCCCAGGGCCTTCCTGCTGTTTCTTCTGCCACTGTATTTTGCTTGGCTCTCTAACTTGACTCAGCTCCAGGTAAGGTCGGAAACTTCTTCCACAAATAGACCTTTAGTTTATCCAGTGGGGGTGTGTGTTCAGGAAAGGAGGGTCTCCTTTTCCCACTTCAGCCGTTCGGGCACTCACAGTATTTGGGGTGTCTCCTGGGTCCTGCAAGAGCAGTCTACTTCCTTCAGAGGGTTTGTGGTTCCTCTCAGGATTGCGGGCTTGTTCTTGCAGTTGATCTGCAGTTAAAATTCACAATGCAAGCCTCTGCACACCGCTCTTCCCAGAGCGCAATCTAGTCCTGCCTCTCGTCCGCCATGATGATCCTCCTTCCAAATAAATATTAAAAAATAAAATAAAACTAAACTGTAATCTGACTGCCTTGGGCACACTTTCTCAAGGTTCCTTGAGACTGTTTTTCCGGGTCATGGTCACTCGTCTTGATTCAAAATAAACCTCTTAAAATATTTTATAAAGTTTAGTTTTCCCATTAACAAGTAGAAACTGTCCATTTATACGCTTAGGTTCAACAAAGTACAGATGACTATGTAGAAACAGGATTGGGCAAAAGGGTAAAATCCAATGTTAATAGACGAAGTGGGGGAACCCAGCAAGGCCTGTCTGTCTAGTTGTCTCTTGGCCTCTCTGAGCAGAATTCCTTCCTCCTGGATATGGGGCAGGACCCTCTCTGGAATGGGGGTCCTCCGATCTATAATCAAACAAGATAGGTCGGATAATTTCTTTATGGTCTATTTTTACAAAGTAAGGCAGAGGAAACTTAGAGTAATGTTTTCAGATTTTACAGCTGACTTTGGAGAGAAGAGATTTTGGATTTTATGACCCACCTTCAGGAAGGGGAGTTCTAAATTCTATGGCTACCCTCACAGGGAGAATGGGACTGAGAGACAGGAGGACGGAGATCAGAGAAAAACTTCTGCTTCTGAGGCTGCTTCTAAGGCCTTCATTCTGGGATACTGTTTTCTGAGCTCCAACACTCAGAATGGAAGAACTAGAGCCAACCTAACCAGGGGTGAGAAAAGGCTCATTCCGTATGTTCTGCTCCTGATGTATTTGGCAAATTCTTCCTTATGTTACTTGTGTTAGTCTGTTTTTGTGTCACTATAAAGAAATACCTGAGACTGGGTAATGTATAAAGAAAAGTAGCTTAATTGGCTCATTGTTCTACAGGGTGTACCAGAAGCATGACACCAGCATCTGCCCATCTTCTGGTGTAGCCTCAGGAAGCTTTCAATCATAGTAGAAGGTGAAATGGGAGTAGGCACATCACATGACAAGGGAGGGAGCGAGGTAGGAGGGGTGAAGTGCTACAAGCTTTTAAACAACCAGATCTCACGTGAACTCATTATATAATAGCAAGGACAGCACCAAGCCATTCACAAAGAATCTACCCCGACCTAAACACCTCCCACCAGGCCCTACCCCCAGCACTGAGAATCACATTTCAACATGAGATATGGAGGGGACAAATATCCAAACCCTATCAACTCTGGTGCACCATGAAGCTCAGAGCTCCTTCTGCCAATCATGCCCTTTCGTTTTTCAGGAGTGGGAAACCTGGCACAGCAAAACAAAATAAACAAAAATCCTATAAAAGTACCCATGTCACAAACTTCAGGGAAATCAGTCAAAACTCAAAACAATACAAGTTAGTTAGATACCATTTGGGGTTTTCCAAATGCCAAGTCTAACAGTCAGGCTGCACGGGATGGACTCCCAAGCTTCCCTTCCCCTAGCAGAGAATAACAGAGGACATACTATCCCAATACCATTACAATTATTCATTTTGCTTTTAGTGTTGTCAATGGAAGGGAATGGATTTGAGATACAGAAAATACTAATAAGCTAAAACAGGTTTATTTTATTTATCTGATGTAGGTTCTCTGGTCAGTAATCTAACATTAAAAAAAAAAACAAAACTAAATTACCCAGACATGTTTTTTTACTCCTGAACCAAATTAACACATGCAAAAGACAAAATTGCTTGCCTTTTCAAGGTACAGTTCACCTCAGTTGCTATAAGATGGACTCATGTTAAAATAGCCTCACCTCTTTAGAAAAAAAAATTTTTTTTTTTTTTTTGAGATGGAGTTTTGCTCTTGTCGCCCAGGCTGGAGTGCAGCGGCACAATCACGGCTCACTGCAACCTCCGCCTCCCGGGTTCAAGTGATTCTCCTGCCTCAGCCTCCTGAGTAGCTGGGATTACAGGTGCTCACCACCACACTCATCTAAATTTTGTATTTTTAGTAGAGACGGGGTTTCACCATGTTGGCCAAGCTGGTCTCAAACTCCTGACCTCAGGTGATCTGCCCACCTCGGCCTCCCAAAGTGCCACTGTACCTGCCTAGACACAATATTAGGGCAAAACATTTGTTTCATTTTCTTTTGTGAGATGGTCACTTGGATGTGGCCACAAGAGGAGACAGATGAGAGGCTCGGGAAAACAAAATGTGTTATATTCACAGGTCCTGGAGATAGGAGGCATGGCATGTCACCCAGGACCACAATGGAAAGACATCAGGAGGGTTAGGAGGCAGGAGACAGGATCAAGGGAAAGGCACTAGACCAGAGCTTTTGTCAGGGTTTCCATGGGAAAGACAAGACAAGGCAAGGTAAATAGTTTAGCATTTGGCGGGTTGGTTTAATTGGCTCACAGTTCTGCAGGCTGTACAGGAAGCATGGCACCAGCATCTGATTCTGGGGAGGCTCTGGGAAGCTTTTACTCATGACAGAAGGTGAAGTGACAGCAGGCACATCACATGGCAAAAGCAGGCGCAAGAGAGAGAATTGAGGGGAGGTGCCACACACTTTTAAAAGACCAGATCTTGCAGGAACTCACTATCATGAAGACAGCACCAAGCCATGTGGGATTCGCCCCCCGTGACTCAAACACCTCCCACCAGGCCCTGCCCCACCTCTACCAATGGAGATTACAAATCAACAAGAGATTTGGGCAGGGACAAATACCCAAACTATATCATACGCTAATGCCATTCATGAGGGCTACACCCTCAATAACTAATCACCTTTCAAAGGTCCCGCCTCCTAGTACTGTCACCTTGGGGGTTAGGATTTCAAAATACGAATTTGTGGGGAACATAATCATACAGATCTCAAAGCATCATAATATACAGAATATAAAAATAATAAATAATAAATATGTATATGTATGTATACACACACACACACACACACACACACACACAATACAGCATTTAAACTAACTGAGTCCTAGAAAACAAGATCTGAACTTACTATTGGCTCAGGGGAAAGTCATTATAGGCTTTAATGGTAGCAATAATAATACTACCAGCTCTGCCTCAGAACTAATGGGAGACTCACTGCTTTCCCCTGCTAACCCATGCCCCCACTGTCCAGCTCTGCTTGCTGTAGCTTTTTCCTTTGTGGGTCAAAGAGCTATCCTCCCAACACTTCAGAAATACAAGATTGATTTGCTCTAAACAAACTTGAAGTTCCGTAAATCAGTATTTTTAGCAGGCAGATTCTATGTACCAATATTTATTTATAACATGATTATATCTACATTGAACTTCCTTTGTAAAACTATTACTTGTGCTGGCCTTTAACACCATCTCCTACAAAGCAGCAGTGGGCCATTACTTCTTGAAAACAAAAAGTTCTGTTTTGGTGGCAGAATTTTGTTGATTCTTAGCATTTAGACTGATTCTTAGAATTCTGAGTACAAATAATTTGAAGCTCTGGAACTGTGCTGTTCAACACAGTGGCTACTGGCTACATGTGGCTATTTAAATTGAAATTAGACGAAAGTAAAAATTCCGTTCCTCAGTCACAATTGCCATATTTCAGGTCCTAAATCGCCACATGTGGGTAGTGGTCACTATATTAGCACAGCATAGAACGTTTCCATTTCAAAAGTTCTGTTAGACAGAGCTGCTCTAGAAGCTTAAGTTGGAAGGGATCTTTCATGTCTCTCTAATTCCACATGCTGTGAAACCTAGGACTTCCCATAGAAAATCACTGACAGAGATTCTAAAAACAAAATTTGAAGAAAGGAAAGCAAAGATGTCTCAGATCTTCCTGAGAGTTTGTCACAGCAATTAAGACCCCAGGTTTGGAAGTTCGAGCTTCATTCAAAATCTAGTTTTCCACACACTGGCTATGTAATATTGGCATGTCACAGCATCGCTAAGCCTTGCTTTCCTCGCTGTCTATGGACTATCCGCAGCCTCTCCCCACTTCCTTCTTTCCTAGTAACAGAATCCCAGTGTATTTCAGTGGTTAACAGAGATCCTTTGATTTCAAGAAGGTGGATCCCACCGCAGACATAGGAGATGCAGTTCTGTATGATATATTAAGGGAACTAGGCTCAGGAGGAATTCTCTTCCCAGATAAAAAGACAAAGCCTGTTAGGAGCAGAACTTTGGTGCTTCCTCATCCTCCTTCTTGCTCTGTGGACATAATGCCTAGAGCTGCAGCAGCCATCTTGCAACCATAAGCTATCAAGCATTAGGATTAAGGCCAATCTTCTAAGGGTCAAAGAACAGAAGGTTGCAGAGAACTTGGGCTCTGGATGACATCATTAAACAGCCACATACTTCTTCACTTTACAAATTTTATAAACTTTATAAAAAGCTTTATAAATTGATATTCAATCTTAGATCAACAGTATTAAGCTTGGCTACTTTAACTGAAAACCTCAAATAATGGAAGTTTTAAAAGATAGAAGTTTGTTTCTATCCCAGGTAAAAAGAGACCTGAGATACACAGTCCAGGAAAGGTCCAGCTCCACAAGCATATCAGGGCCTCTTGCTGCTTCTCTCTTTCTGCTCCATCATACAAGCATTTGGTTTCCATCTTCAAAGTTACCTCATAGTCCAAGATGGCTACTAGAATTCCAGCCATCACAAAGACATTCCAGGCATCAGGAAGGAGGAAAAGGAAGAGACAAATGGGTACTTCTCCCAGATGAGTTAGCATCACTTAAACAGCCAGTCTTAGAAGTTACACACAACACTCCCACCTAACAGCTCCTGCAGCAGAATACAGTCCCACAGTATGCCTGGTTGCCAAGCAGCCTAGAAATACAGTGTTTTAGCTGGGAGCTATTGCCACCCCAATACAATCAGCATTCTTCTACTTAGGAATAAGGAGAGAAAAATTCTCAGGTGACAACTGACAGGCTGTTGTAAAACAAAGTGAGTTGATGCCAGCAAAATATCTGGCATGGTGCATGAGATATAAACTCTAAAAAAGAGTTGGGAGTGGGGGTAGGAAGGGAGTAAAATATTTTATCTTCACTTTTGAGTTATTTTGTAATGGGTTGGTCTTTGTTCCATTAATACAGCATTCCCCAAATTTTGGCATTTGCATGCCATCTTTGTGTTTTTTCTGTATTCATATACCACCTATATATTATTTCCTTTAAATCAACTTGACATTGACATTTAAACTTAAGTTTATAATTCCCATAAATAGAAAACCAATATTCCTCTAATAATAACACAAAAATTATAGCTATTACAAAATTTCACTTTGGATATTACCTAAAACCACCTTACATGCCACATTTTTGGAAAACATTTCTCCATTAAATACTTTGGAATAAATGACTTTTTTGATTGATTGCCTCAGGTTTGCTTTGGTCATTAATCAATCTCCACTGCTATTTATTTGCTTCATCTAACAGTATAAGATGGAGATTATTCTTTAAATATCTTTAGTAATTAGCAAAACTGACATCTTCTTTGGGTTCAACCAACCTTTAATGAGAATTGATGGCAAGAAGAATATGCTTATGGGACTTCAAAGAAAGCTGACACATTCAGCAGCTTCTTAATTTTCGTTTTTAGGATGCAGACAGAACCCTATTGAGAAGTAATTTTTAAACACATTGTCAAATTCAAGTATGTCTTCAATATCTTTTCTTTTCAGTCCTAATCTATCTGTATTTAACTTTCCAGGCCAAACTCCTTGACGTGACATTCAGAGTGCTCTATGCTATCTCCCTACATTCCTCCACACACTTGACACTCGTCCCCCAGTGTCCCTGGCATGTACAAGCCCCCACACTGTTCCTCAGCTGCTGTTGGCATCACTGTTCCCTCATACGTAAACTGGCAATTTTACCTACTGCCTCATTTAACTGCTAAGCCTGTCATGAGGATAAAATAAGACCATGCTGCGAAAGCTCTTGGAAACATGAAAAGTGCTCTCTGTAAGACGGCATCATCTCAGTCAACTGCCCTCATGCTGAAGTGGCTCTGAGCATGGGCTCTGCAGCCAGAGCACCTGGCTCACAACCATTTTCATGCTGTGTGACCTTGGGGAAGTTACTGTACCTCTTTGTGTCTCAGTTTCTTCTCCTGTAAAATGAGACTAACACCTACCAACGTGGTATTATGAAGATTCAATGGGTTAATCCACAGGAAGCACTTAGAACAGCGCCTGGCACATAATGAGCTCTCAGAACATGTTAGCTATTATCCTTATTATTATTATCTCCAAAGGACAGCAGTGAAAAGAGTGGGCTCCGGAGTCCTGCAAATTTGGTTTCAAATCCATGCCCCATGACTCACTACTGGGATGTAAATAGGTCACAAATTCACTCACATTGCTCTCTCAGGTGCCAAGGAAATGGTGTTTCTGTATTTATCTCCCTAAAAGACCTGCCTTTCACACAAGCACTCACTTCCTGGGCAATGGGAAATGGGCAAACAAACAATAAAACCTAGATGGAGTCCACTCCAGCAAACCTGAACTGACACAGTGATTTAAAATTCCTTAGGTAAGATTCACTGACTTTAAATATAAATGTTTGGTCATAGATTTCCACCCACTTCCCTGCTCCTCTCCAAGACCAGAAATGTGGGAGGTGGACTTATGTAACCTTGTAAGTTGTAAGTGTTGTAACCAGGGCTGAGACTAGAATGCAGCAAGTGAGGTGTGTAAGCTGCAGAATTTGGAAAGAACTTGCACAATCCTGAGAATGAGCCCCTCCTTAAATCTGGTGACCTTAGTGCTCACTTGCCTCACTCTAGTGCCAGCCCTGGGGCAGGAAAACCCCTAATCTCCTGCTTCTCATTGGTTATGAGGCAATTGGCTGGGGACTTCATGGCTGTTAACTGATTCTCTTCCTGGTGTGCTGCTGTTGCTGAAATTAGCGTCTAACATACCCCAAAGTCTGGTTGTGATGATAGCCTGGATAGGTTCTCTAGCTGATTTGGTCTTGCCGTAGTCCTTGCTAAAGCTGCTGAGTCTTGGTCTCAGAAACAGTCACCCACATTATCTGTAAGGCAGTGCTGGTGTCCCTCAGACCAGCTTCTCCAGGATCCACTCTCTGGAGCACACAGGCACTTCCCTCCATGCCACAAGTACACTGAAGGCAATTTAGAAAAGCTAAACCTTGGCCTTCTCTCTGCCTAATCATGTGGGGTGGCCAGGGGTCTTTTGATACACTGTCCCACTACAGTTTGGAGCAGGGTAGCCTAGAGGTAGTTTCTGCCCAGAGCCCTAAATGTGCCTTGAATCCAAAGCAACTTGACATTGTCACTTCCTCAGTTAATCCCATCATCCCCATTTGCTGCAGCCCAGTGTCCACAGTAGGGAGATCAGGACCCACAGTCCCACCGCTGACTCTCCTCTTCTCCCCGCAAACACCCTGGCCTGAAGAATCAGGCTTCTACTTTCTCATCAGACTTACCATATCCTCCTCCAACTTGGGGCAGCAAGCCTTGTGGTCTAGCCAACACATGGAAGAGGTTTCTTCTCTACACTGGAAGAAACTATGATCTAAATCATGCAAGTTTTCTTCTAGACGTACTAAAAATACTACAAAATAAATAGATTTTCTATCCTCTTCTCTTTCTCTCTTCTTACTTTCTTCCTTCTAAAGCCTGGCTTCAATTTTACTGTGAAGCCTAAATCTTATTTTAAATGTCAGAAGCTGATTACCTTTTTTTAATTTTTGCATGTCTGCAATAATTTTCCTAAAACTGAAGTAGATGAATGACTTGGGGCTAATTTGGGGATTCAGTAAAGGATACACAAGTGTAAAAAAAGAAAGCACATGCTGTATTTTTTCAAAATGTTACTCCTGTTGCATTTATCACTGATAGAGTTTGGCTCTGTATCCCCAGCCAAATCTCATCTCAAATTGTAATCCCCACATGTCAAGGGAGGGACCTGTAATCCCCACATGTGGAGGAAGGGAAGTGGTTGGATTATGGAGGCAGTTTGCCCCAGGCTGTTCTCATGAGTGAGAGAATTCTCATGAGATCTGATGGTTTTATAAATGGTAGCTTTTCCTGAATGTACTCTCTCTTGCCTGCACCATGTAAGACGTACCTATTCCCCATCTGTCATGATTGTAAGTTTCCTAAGGCCTCCCTAGCCATGTGGAACTGTGAGACAATTAAACATCTTTCCTTTATAAATTACCCAGTCTCGGGTATTTCTTATAGCAGTATGAAAATGGACTAATACAATCACCTTGGGCAAGTTATAAATTTTTTTATTCTCTGGAGAAAAATAAATTGTAATGGTACTAGCCACAGGATAATTGGGACAACTAAAATTCTGTGTGTATACAAAGCAGTATAAGTATTACAGCAGTGTTGTTCATAATAATCCAAAACTAGAAACAATTCAAATGACCATCAACTGGTAAATGGGCAAAGAAAATGTTGTATATCCATATAATGAAATACTATTGGCAATAAAAATAAATGAAATGTGGCTATATGGTACAATATGGATGAATCTCAAAAACATTCTGGTATGTGAAAGAAGTCAGACTCAAAAGATCATACATCGTATGTCTCCATTTATTTGCGATGTCCAGAAAAGGCAAATCTACGGAGACAGAGAATTAAGCAGTCTAGGGCTGGGAGTGGGAATAGGAATGGGATTGACAGTAAAAAGCATAAGGAAACATTCTGGGGTGATGAAAATGTTCTCAAACTGGATTGTGACGATGCCTGCAGAACTTTATAAATTTACTAAAATCATTAAATTATACATGTGCAGTAAGTAGAGATTATATGTAATTATACCCCAATAATGCTATTTTTAAAAGTGTTTGTGTGTGCATATACACAGCAAGGAGCATGTGTGCATGAAGACACACACAAACACACACACACACACACAGTGCCTGGCACAGAATAAGCACTTTAAAATGGTGATCACATTTATTATATTATTGAAATGTTTATTATAGTTATTAAACTCCGTATTTTACATCATTTACATGGGCTATTGCCCTAAAATAATTTTGGGCACTATTGAAGTTTAGGGGATTATTTGTTTAGTTGTACTATCTATTATCAAATTCTCAGCATCTTGAGAAATTCCAGGAGCTATACAGAAGGTTAGCAAATGCCTTCATTATTTTATTGTGCTTTAGAATCAAAGGCAAATATCTATTAGACTATTATTAGAATCCTCATTTGCTCTTTGGTTGTTGTGAAAGTCAGTTTTCCAAATCACAATACCTGAGACGGAAAATAAATAATAAAAATGAAAGCATTCAAGACACCTGCTTCACTCAAATGCTGGAGCCTTTTTATAGAATGTTAATATTGAAACCCTTGCCTTTGGTTTGTATAAAAGATGCTTCTTCCTTAATGCTTAAAAGCATAACTACTTAGAGTTTAGAGTTATTTGTCCTATTCATAAGGTAATTTCTGTTTTAGCAGAAAGAGAAACCTGAGGCACACATGCACCTCTCTGGTAAGCAAGTGCTCAGGCCCAACTTCACACTGCTTCCTGAAAGGAGCTATTTTGTTCCACATTAGATGTGATTCACCATCCAATCTACACTCTCCAGAGCCCAAGGCCTTGTTAGGCTTCCTCTCCATTTGGCCAGTTTCCAAAATTCATTCCTTTTGTCTCCCCAAACTGGTCTTTTCCCTCCAGTCAGCCAGGTTCCTAATTACCCAGTCCCCTGATAACAACTGCCCCCTCTTGCTCAACTCCCGCCATTGAGATTTTACTGCTGCCATTGTCCCTACCACAGATATCTTCATTCCTCCAAGTCCGGCCAAGTGCTGGGTGGCCTGGCTTAAGATTCCTGTCTCCCTCCTTTGACTCAACACTAGGAACAATTTACCCTCAGGCACGCATTTATTTCAGAATTAGTGACATTGTCTTCTCAGCATTAGTTACAATCTTCTCAAAGACAAAGACCCTAGCTCCTACTTCTTTGAAAGCCCACTTCGTGCTAATCTGAGGAATGTACCTCCTGCTGCTCACTCTCTCCTGTGCATGTGCTCACTGAGGAAATGCCATACTGAATCGCCCACACAATTTCCTCTCTCTCTCCACAGAGGTGAATTCCCTTAGCTCAGTGATTCTCAAAGCCCAGCAACAGCATCACCTAGAAACCTGATAAAATGCAGATTCTCAGCCCTACCCCAGAGTGACTAAACCTGAAATTCTGAGAGTAGAGCCCAGCAATCTGTATTTTAACAAGCCCTCCAGTGTGGATTCCAGTGTGATTCTGATGCACACTTAAACTGGAGAACCACTGCCCTCTGTGGTGCAACTTAACTCTAATTGACATCAGGGGAGCTATAACCCTCAAACTGCTCACTGTATTACCCATGCTTCTAAATTGGCAGCTGCCCCTTCAAGAGATCTCTGTCACCCTCCATGCCTTTATTGTAGCCAGACAACCACAAAATGAGGAAGAAAGCAAATCACCTGGTTAACTTCGCAGACTGTTTCCAGAGCTGAGCTGACATTATTAATGATCATCATCAAAGATGCTGATGGAAGTGAAAAAGTACTTCTGGTGAAAACCATCTTGGCTTGTGTTCCACTGGAAACAGGAGTGGGAAAGGGCCAGCTTTTGGCAGGTAGAGGAGGAGCACCTATGTAAAGGAAAGATAATTTGCTGCAAAGCTTTGAGCAGGACTTAGAAAGTGAAAATACAGTGATCTTAAAACTCTTTTATTCTAAAACTAGTGGCTAAGTACCAATGATAGTCATCAAAGAAATAGGGGGAAAAAAGCCCTAAAATGTATATGGAACCACAAAAGACACAAATAGCCAAAGCAATCCTGAACAAAAAGAACAAAGCTAGAGACATCACCCTACCTGACTTCAAAATTTACTACAGAGCTATAGTAACTAAGCCAGCATGGTACTGGCATAAAACAGACATGCAGACCAATGGAACAGAATAGAGAACCCAAATATAAATCCACACATTTACAGTCAACTTATTGTAGACAAAAGTGGCAAGAACATACAATGGGGAAGGACAGTCTTTTCAATAAATGAATAACTGGGGAAACTGAATAACTGTATCCAGAAGAATGAAACTAGACCACTGTCTCTCACCCTACACAAAAATCAAATCAAAATGGATTAAAGACTTAAATCTAAGACCTGAAACTATGAAACTACTAGAAGAAAACATTGGGGAAATGCTCCAGGACATTGATCTGGGCAAAGACTTTTTGTGTAAGACCTTAAAAGCATAGACAACCAAAGCAAAAATAGACAAATGGGATTACATCAAGTTAAAGGCTTTTGAACAGCAAAGGAAACTATCAACAGAGTAAAGTGACAACCCATAGAATGGGAAAAAGTATTTGCAGACTATTTGTCTGACAAAGATTAATAGCAAGCATATATAAGGTCAAAAAACTCAATGGCAAAAAAAAAAACAATAATCAATTTTTTAAATGGGCAAAAGATCTGAACAGACATTTCTCAAGAGAAGATATACACATGGCTATGGGTATATAAAAAGCCACTCAACATCATTAATCATCAGAGAACTGCAAATCAAAACCACAATGAGATGTCATTTCACTCCAGTTAAAGTGGCTTGTATCCAAAAGACAAGCAATAACAGATGCTGGCAATGATGTGGAGAAAGAGGAATCCTCATACACTGCTGGTGGGAATGTAAATTTGGCCAGGCGCAGGGGCTCACACCTGTAATCCCAACACTTTGGGAGACCGAGGCAGGCAGATCACTTGAGCCCAGGAGTTCAAGACCAGCCTGGCCAACATGGAGGAACTTCATCTCTAATAAAATACAAAAAATTAGCCAGGCACTGTGGCACATGCCTGTAATCCAGCTACTTAGGAGGCTGAGGCAGGAAAATCACTTGAACCTAGGAGGCGGAGGTTGCAGTGAGCCGGGATATGGCACCACTGCACTCCAGCCTGAGTGACAGAGACTCTGTCTCAAAAATAAATAAATAAATAAATAAATAAATCAGTACAGCTACTGTGGAAAGCGGCATAAAAGTTCCACGAAAATCTAAAAATAGAACTACCATATGATCCAGCAATTCCACTCCAAAGTATATAGCCAAAGGAAAGGAAATCAATATACTGAAGAGATAGCCCATGTTTATTCCAGAACTATTCACAATAACCAAAATATGAAATAAACCTAAGTGTTCATCAGATGAATGAATTAAGAAAATATGATAAATACACACGATGCAATATTACTCAGTCATAAAAAGGAATGAAATCCTGTCCTTTGCAGAAACATGGATGGATCTGCAGGTCATTATGTTAAATGAAATAAGCTAAGCACAGACAGACAAATATTGCATGTTCTCACTCATATGTGGGAGCTAAAAAATGGATCTCATGAAGATAGAGAGTAGAATGGTGACTACCAGAGGCTGGGAAGGGTAAGGAGGGCAGGTGGCATGAAGGTTAAAAAAAAAAAAAAAGATATAAATGTATTTATTACCAATGAAGTGTACACTTAAAAATGGTAGAGATGGTAAATTTTATATATTTTTACTACAACTAAAAATTTTTCTAAAAGTGGAGAAGAGGACACAGAAGTTCTTTTTCAAATAGATGCAATAAATATACCGTATTAGCAGAATATAAAGGAGTTTGATTTTAAATTTTAAAAAAATTGTTTTAATATATCACTTGTTTTAGTATTTGGAGCTTCTGAGAAGTCACTCCCTTTTTTATGGTCTGAAAAAAGTAATACACTTAAAACTTCTTTTGAAAAGAAAGTAAGAGTGGAAGGTAGTGCATTTGTCTCAGTTACATGGGTTTTACCAATACCCAACGGAGGGAGGGGGAGTGAAGTCCAGGTGAATGAAAACCTCAAACATTTACTGAGCACCTCTGATATATGAGGATTTCTGCTAAGAGGTGATCACCACCTCCACCACCAAACCACCATCGTCTCTCACCAAACAATTGCAAGAGCCTCCCAATGGCTTTTTCAAGAATGAAAACACCCTTTTGTCCTGCATACACCAGCCCCAGATGCTTCTGAAATATAAACCAGCTTATGTGACTCCCCTATTCAACTCCCCACCCCCAAGATTTCCATCATACTCACACTAAAGTCCAAAGCCCTAACCTTGACCTCCTCAGCCTTTGGTGAATGGTCCTCTTCCCCCTCTACCTCTAAACCCTTATCCTACTACTCTGCCCCTCCACCATGCCACTCCAGCCCCTCTTGCCATCCTACTGCATTACAAACACACCAAGAACACTCCCACCTCAGGGCCTTTGCATTAGCTGTTCCATCTGCCTGGAACACTCTTCCCACAGATAGCCACATGGCTATTTTCTGCACTTCTTTCAGTCTCTATTTAAATGTCATGGGATCAGAAAAGCCACGAACATAAAATAGCACACACATATATACCTCTCTTTTCATTCTCTCTCCTCTTATTCACCTTTTTCTTCATACCTATGTATTATACTTTTTTGCCTTGTCCTCTCCCTAAAATATAATCTCCATAAGAGCAGACATTTTATCTGTTTTATTCACTGCTATATCCTCAGCATCTAGAACAGCATCTGACACACAGTAGGTGTTCAGTAAATGTTTGTTGGATGCAATAATTGTTCAATGGATGAGCGAATGTGAGGTGCTAAGGATACAAAGATAAGCTACAAATCCCTGCCATCGATGAGCCCAATATTGAGTTCATATTTATATCCGTTCTCCACTTGAAGAAATTAAAATTGATGGCAGATGTGAATTAGGCAAGGTTCTCATGTTCACAGATCAAAAACATACAAACATATTGGCCCCTGAATTGTTTTTGTAAAAGTCTGGTAAATCAAATTTATCTAGTAGGACTCATGAGAACAACCACTTTAAAATTCTGTGTCTTCTTAAAAACCTATCTGTCACTATTTGCCGGAACAAGCAACATTACTTCTCTCTGTTTGATGGTGGAGCCAGGTGTCTAGAAGTAACTTAATAACTGAGAGGTGACTTTTCTCAAGAAAAAAAAAAAAAACTGATGCACCTTTAAATGCTTTGACTGCAGGAAGGACAAGATTTATGGTTTAACCAATGTGTAAAATACCTCACTTTGTAAGTGCTTCCCTGAGGAGTTGGAGAACACTCAATAACCTCTCTTCCATGAAGACAGGCAAAATAATCATTACTATTAGAAATGCAGTTGCTCATTAAGTCAGAGTAGCATGTCATGATTGACGTCAGCAATATTTTCCTTCTCTCGTGGTTTGTTTTAATGAAGGTAACATTATGAAGACATTCTCTCTCACTTTAACCGTGTTGTAGAATAAAATAATTTTAAAAACAACCTCCTGAAATAGTTTGTTCTTTGTATAATTCGTTCCCTTGGTTGGTGTCTTTTTATACATTGGACTTATGAAATAACTTAGCTTTTAGCACGAACCAGCATCTGTTGGTGAAATATTCACCAACCATTGTACAGCAATGCCCTATCAGAACCTTAGGCATTATTTTCAAAGGTCAAATATAAAAATATATCTAAGGATCTTAAGTCAGATCAAGTTAGTATCCAATAGAAGTATTTCTTACACAAACCTGAAGAAAATGGAAAGTATTACAAAGGTAGAAGCCTGAACCCTTATGAGTTGATCTTATATGGGTTAGTATCCCATCTCTGAATATACTCAGAGAAGGAGGCTGACCTGTCTGTATGAATTCTCATCTCCCTGGGAGGAGGGCATCCACAGGAAAGCACCTCCCATGCCAAGCCAGGAAAGTGGGGCTTTCCAGTGGGAATTGGTCCTCCAGTCCTCTAAAGGGCTTCCGGTATGGGGATTGACAGTTTGGAAGTTTCCTCTGGACCCATAATGACAAGCATCCTACTACTAACCTGGCATCAAAGATTGGTCCAGCAAGAGTTTCATTCCATCACACACAATGTTCCTGCCTCAGAAAGAGTCAGAAGCCTGAAGGGCTGGTTGGTAAGACGTCCTGTTTCCAAACAATGGCACCTAGAGAGGGTCCCACTGTGTGGTCCTTGTGGCTGTAACTCTCTAGAGGAGTTTCAATTCCAAAAGCCTTGGCATTAAAGTTCCAACCAAGGTAGATGGGCAATCAAGAAGCCAGTAAGCATAGAGGGATCTAAGCTTTCCTTGGCCTTCAGATCCTAGCCTAAGGTGCTTCTGGCTACATAGCTTTCTACTCTGAGGGATACGTTGTGTGTTTCCCAGAGCTAAATAGTAGGCAGCAGACCCAAGGACATAACCACAGTGCTCAAGCACATCCCCCAGTAAGCACTTCAAGAAAGAAAGCTGCAAAGTTTTATTAGCCAAAACTTACCAAGATGTTGAATAGTGAAATTGAAATAGAGGAGCCAGGAGGGGAGAAGTGTCTGTGGGTAAGAGAGTGTGAAAAGCTATTGCTAACATGTCAATGAAAGATCCAAGCAGCCTGGGAACTGAATATCTCTCAGAGTCTCTTTAGTCTCAAAGTAAAATGGCATTGAAAGAGAAGAGACTACAGGAAGTGCTTGATTAAGCTCAACAGTGGATAAGAAGTCAAATGAGAAGCTCCATACCCACATGGAGAGAGGAATTTGGAATAAAATAAAGAAAGTAAACAGGATGTCAAAGGGATTCTAAATATCAGGAATGCTAGCGGTTAGAGGTTCCTGGGGAAACCAGTGTATTTGTCCCTTCTCACACTGCTATGAAGAAATACCCAAGACTGGATAATTTATAAAGGAAAGAGGTTTAATTGATTCACAGTTCTGCATGGTTGGGGAGGCCTCAGGCCTCATGGCCTCTTCATAGGCTGGTAGGGGAGAGAGGGAGTGCCCAGCGATGGGGGAAGCCCCTTATAAAACCATCAGATCTCGTGAGAACTCACTCACTATCACAAGAACAGGACTAGGGGAAACTGCCCCCATGATTCAATTATCTCCACCTGGTCCCTCCCACAACATGTGGGGATTATGGGAACTACAATTCAAGTTGAAATTTGGGTGGGGACACAGCCAAACCAAATCAACTAGGTTAGATCTTTAACCTAATATATATTAAATGCATAATATATATTAAATACCATAGATTATATTAATATATACCTAACCTAATATCTAATACATATATTTTAATAATTTTATATATTCTACCTTTATATTATATAGAAAATATTATATAGAGAAAATAGCTGGTAACTAATAGACCTTATGAACAACAGCAAATAACATTAGAGAAAAGACATTACAGACATTAGATAAAATACTAACAGAAAACTTTACAGTACCCAAAGCATTTTGATGGATATAAATACCCCAAGTGGAGTAGTGGTCCTCACAGCTTATGATTGTAAGAGTACCAGCCCACCACTAATAGCTTCCCAATGGACTATTACAGCAGCATGAAATTAATCCAAGTGAGACTGACGCCCCGGAACTTACAGATTCATCGCATTGTAAAATGTTTACTAGAGTAATTCAGAGGCATTTGCCCTATCAGCCTTCGACATCTCGGTGTAAGTGAAAAGAGGTACTCAGCCACAGTTAATCATGTGAGTTCCGGACTCAGATGAACCTAGGTTTGGACCTTAGCTCTACCTCTCATGAGCCAATGGGTCCTGGACAAGTTTCTCGCCCTCCAAACCTGTTTCCTCACATATATTGATTATGCCCATCTCACAAATTGTTGTAAGAGTTAAATGAGCTAATGAAGAGTAAAGCATTTGGCACAGTGCATGTACTAGACTCAAACTGAAACAGTGTTGAAAGAGAAGAGGCTCTAGGAAGTGCTTAAGCTGAACAGTGGACAAGAAGTCAAATGAGAAGCACCATACCCACATGGAAAGAGGAATTTGAATCATTTACAAAGAGATTGACTGGAAATTTTCTTTGGACTAATCCTGACAGGTGGACCCTGAGTCTACATCCTATTCGTCTTTTGCCTGTGAATTACCAAAAGTTGGCCAAGAGAAGAGTTCAACGTATCTTTCTCAAACCGAATTGAATTTGTCAGTGAGGCCAGACTTCAGACTTCTGTCTAGCAATATTTTATCCCACTCAAATACCTACATCTGTTGTTTTTCATTTTCAACACCAAATGAAATATTTAGGGGCTAATTTATTCCCCTGTTTATTTCACATGACTAAGAATGGTGTGTGAAAATGGCTAAATATTTTTTAAACTTACTGTCAAGTAGCTGCCATGTGCCTACAAAACATCTGCATCCCGTGCTGCAGGGGAAAAGAAAAAAAAGAAACAGAACCCCATCTTTAAGAGGGAAAAGAAAATCTAAATGGGCACAAAAAGTATCAAAAGACATGGAAGAAGTGACGTGGCCTTTTACACAGAAAAGCAATGACAATATATTGTTTTAAAATAGAGAAAATATCTCTTTAAAATCTAGCTTTTAAAAAAGGTCAGAGAAGTTTAAGGTTTACTCAAGTGTAAATGTCAATTGGAATAAGTGACACCTGTGAGAAAATGGGGAGCCCACTGACCTTTTATCCAAAAGAAGGCCAGAAATGCTGTCTAGGAAGGGTGAAGGGCAGAAAAATTTTAGAAAGATTTTGAATGAGGGAAAGAAACCAGAATGAATGGAAATCTAATATCCAAAATAGCTACTTCCATACACTGAATGCTTTTAGTTGCAAAGCCATACCCAATGTGGTTAAAGCAAAAAGGTGATGCGGCAAGTGTATGCTTCAGGAGAGGTTTCACCAGGTCTCAGTGCAATCCCAGGTAGCTCTCACAATTTCTCAACTGTTTTAACTTCAGAACTGGGCTTCATTATCTGACACGTTTTTCCCTGGTAGTGGCCAGAACCTTCCATGTTCCCATAGAAAGAATCTGCTCATTGGACAACTTGAACAAAATCCCAGAAGTCCGCCTTCTCTTGACTGGTGTTTATGTGCTCATCCCAGAGCCAATTACCATAATTATGGGTGTAGAATCTACTAACTTGTTTATACCCTTCAGAGCCTGTCTGTGGAGCTGATAGTTAGGTCCCTTTCACCCTAATCACATGGCTTGGAATATTGTGATATATAATAAAAGCTGGACTATGAGGAACAGACACAAGGTAAGCAACAAATAATAAATACTTCCTACACAGTGTGACTAGGTTTCTATTTGAAAATAATCTTCATACCTGTAATTAACCTTCTTAAGAGAATGGCATTCAAGCATTCTTATAAACCTCACAAGCTCATCACAAGATACATCTAGCATTTAAAGAAATGGAATCTATGAAGAAGTGCCACCAACTAAACTTTGCAGAAAAATCTTTTTTTTATCACAGTTAGTGGGAAAAAGCTCCATTAAATATTCAAAAGATGTTCACTAATTTAGACTAGTTTATAATGTTCTTCATAATCAAGCCCCATATGCCTTTCTAGCTTTATCTCAAGATACTATGCTCACTCCACACTTTTTATACAGTCAACATCTTTACCAGACTTCTCACCACTTCCCCCAAAGCATCATTTACTTATTTATTTATTTTTCAGACGGAGTCTCACTCTGTCACCAGGCTGGAGTGCAGTGGCACAATCTCAGCTCCCTGCAACCTCCGCCTCCCGGGTTCAAGCGATTCTCCTGCCTCAGCCTCCCAAGTAGCTGGGACTACAGGCACACACCACCACACCCAGCTAATTTTTGTATTTTTAGTAGAGACAAGGTTTCACCGTGTTGGCCAGGATGGTCTCGATCTCTTGACCTCATGATCCGCCTGCCTCGGCCTCTGAAAGTGCTGGGATTACAGGTATGAGCCACCGTGCCTGCTCGTGTCCATGCTTTTAGATTGAATTTTTATTCTATTTTATTTCCATTATTAGCTTATTATTTATACTTCTCATTCTAATATTTTCAGTTGGTGCCCGAGGACTTCAAATAACATTATATTACTTCACATAGTGTGTAAGGACTTTACTTTTCTTACGCTCACTCTTCCAATTCCTCCCTCCCATCTTTTGTGATGTTGTTAACATACACTTTACCCTTACATACATTATACACCAAAATACATTATTAGTCTTTTTGCTTTAGGCAGTCAATTGGCTTTTAGAATGATTAAAAATAATAATAGGATTTATTTCTATTTATCTTCAATTTTAACCATGTTCAGAACTCTATTATTTTGCTTCCATTCGAAGTTCCACCTGGCATTACATCACCTATGCCTGAAGAACTTTGTTTTGTAGCACAGCTCTGCTGATAATACATTCTTCCAACTTTTGTTTATCTTGAAATTTTAAAATTTTACCTTCAGGTTTGTTTGTTTGATTTGAAACTGATCTCATCTCACTGCCATTCTGCCTCCCAGGTTCAAGCAATTCTCCTGCCTCAGCCTCCAAAGTAGCTGGGATCACAGGTGTGCACCATCATGCCCAGCTAATTTTGTATTTTTAGTAGAGACAGGGTTTCACCATGATGGTCCTGCTGGTCTCAAACTCCCGACCTCAGGTGATCCGTCCACCTCAGCCTCCCAAAGTGCTGGGTTTACAGGTGTAAGCCACAGAGCCCAGCCTACCTTCAGTTCTGAAAGCTATTTTCACTGGGTGTAAAATCCTGGGTAGTCATGGTTTGTTTTCCACTTAAACATGTCACACTCTATTGCCTACTGATTTGCATATCTTCTGAAAGAAGTCAGCTATAATTCTTACCTTTAATGTATGGTACGTGTCTTTTTTTCTCTGGGTGTTTTCACTATTTTCTTCTTGTTACTGGTTTTGAGCAGTTTGAACATGGCTTAGTTGTGTTTGTTGTTGTTGAGTTTTTTGTTATATTTTGGGGACTTTTGTTGGCTTGTTTTTATCATCCTGCTTGGAGTTTTCTGAGCTTCCCAGATCTGTAGTTTGATGTCTTTTGTTATTTTTTTATATCAGCTGTTATGTCTTCAAATATTTATTCTGTTCTGTTCTCTTTCTGGGATTCCAGTTATACAAATACGAAACTGTATCATAGCTCTCGAATATTCTTTTATGTTTCTTTTCTCATTGTGTTGCAGTTTGGGCAATTCCTACTGACCTATCTCCAAGCTCATTGATTCTTTCCTCAGCTGTGTCAAGTTTACGGGTGACCCATCAGAAAAATCATTTACCTCTGATTTATGTGAAGTTTTTTTTGTTTCTAGCATTTCCATTTGACTTTTTCTTATACTTTCCATTTCTCCTGAAATTCTCCATATGTTCATGTATCTTGTCTGCCTTTTCCACTAGGTTTTTTAATATTGTAAATATAATTATTTTAAAGTTTCTGACTGATCTGAAGTTCTGAAATCTTGGTCATCTCGGAGTCTGGTTCTGTTTGTTGCTTTTTCTTTCAGCAAGAGTTTTCTTTAAATGTTTTGTGTGTCTCGTAACGTCTTATTGAATCCCAGATATTTTATGGAGAGCAGTAAGAGTAACAGTACTTCTGCCTTGAAATGGGCATGCCTCTTCTTTGGTAAGACTATTAGCACAGGGGTTAAGTCAGTCTAACAAATTTAATGCAGCAAAGTCTAGAAGTGCATTCATACAGTTGGACTTGATCTCTCGGGCCTCTGCCTTCCCCTGTAGCAACAATGAGTCTTTACCTATTCCCTGTAAGTTATAGGGTGCTGCCCTTCCCCAGCAATTTAGAAGTTTGGCTATGTAGGAAATATGGTTGAGGATAGGAGGATGGGCTTTGTGCCTTTCTTTCTCACAGTGGCCAACCCCTCCCCCATACCTGCATAAATGAGGATGGCTCTCTGGTCTCTTGTTCTTCCCCCAATCTTTCTTGTGAGGGCTTGGCAAACATCTATAGAAAAGAGCCTACAACTGGATACTAACTCGTCTTGTGTCAGGAGGTCCCTGGGGTTTTCTTTTTTTGTGGTAACCCATTCTCAGCCTAAAGAAACTCATGAAAATGTTACTTGATTTATCTTATTCATTTATATAGCAGCCTCCCCCGCTTCCTATGTTCCGTCACAGAGGAGGCAGTTCACATGTTCATTGTTTCCCCAGAGGGACCTCTCCCTTCTCAGAATTCAGGCTATTTGCTTGTTCTGTGACCTCAGCTCTCTAATGGGTCTAAACACAGTTAGGAGTTTGTAGTTTCACTGGCTTTTCTCATTGTTAGAATGGGAGTGATGCTCACTCCAGCTTTCTGCATCCTTGTCTTAGTCTGCATGGGCTGCTATAACAAAACATCACAAGTCAGATGGCTTATAAACAAAAGAAATTCATTTCTCACAGTTCTGGAGGCTGGGAAGTCCTAGATCAAAGCACCAACAGATTCAATGTATGGTGAGAGCCTGCTTTCTGGTTCATAGTCAGCACCTTCTGTGTCCTCACATGGTGAAAGGGCAAGGGACCTATTGGGCCTCATTTATAAAGGCACTAATCCCATTAATGAGACTCTTCCCTCATTACCTAGTCAATTCCCAAAGACCCCCTTTTTAATATCATCACCTTGGGGGTTAGAAATTCAACAAATGAATTTGAAGGGTTCACAAACATTCAGCCTATAGTACTCCTCTATGCTTTTATACATTCACAATAATAAGAGCTAATATTTACTGCATACTTATTATGTGCCTGAGATAGTACTATGGGATTTACATGGATTTGCTCATTTAATCCTCACCATTATTATGGGAAACCAAAATACAGAGCAGTTATTTGCCCAGGTCTTGCAGCTGCTAAATGGTAGGAACTGAATACAAACCCAGACAGTGTGGCTCAAGAGCAGCGATATGATTCTATAATGTTGTCTCTGTTGCTCGGGGGCAGGGAGCAGCCTTTATTCTTGTATGTATCCTTCCAGAGTCCATCACATTGCCTCATTCAAAAGAAACCTTCGGCCAATGATTGTTTAAAGAAGTAATTAGGCTGGGTGCAGTGGCTCACGCCTGTAATCCCAGCACTTTGGGAGGCCGAGGTGAGCGGATCATGAGGTCAGGAGTTCAAGACCAGCCTGCCCAATATGGTGAAACCCCATCTCTACTAAAAATACAAAAATTAGCTGGGTGTGGTGGTGTACACCTGTAGTCCCAGCTACTCGGGAGGCTGAGGCAGAAGAACTGTTTGAACCTGGGAGGCAGAAGTTGCAGTGAACCGAGATCATGCCACTGCACTCCAGCCTGGGTGACAGAGCAAGACTCTGTCTCAAAAAAAAAAAAAAAAAAAGGTAAGGAATTAATTGCCTGTCTCTTGCCCCTGGAAGTCAAAGTTGGGTTTGGAAGCAATGACCTGGTGATGGGCTTACCCAGTTTTGTCTCTTCTCACCTTCCAGTATCACACACATGAACAGTGATGAGAAAAGGTTTCTCTTTTTTTGTTTGTTTTCCCTTTTCTTTTTCTTTCTCTTTTTTCTGTTTGCCGGATACCTGTTAGAGAAAATTTTCCTGTATCTTGAACAATCTCCTTCTTGCACTCAACAAGTCAATCCATAACAAGAAAGCAATGATTGATGACTTTTCTGCCAAGTGATACTTGTGTAAGAGAAAATATGGTCCGTATTTCATATGATTTTTCCTAAACTTCTACCACAGAGACTGGAAGTTTAGACATTGCTCTAACAAGCTATGGTTTCACAATGTGTGTTTTTATCCTTCTCTCATTGCAATTAAGCAATAAAACCTTAAAGGGCAAACATCTATAAATTATACTTTTCTGTATCCCACACAGTACCTGTCACAAAGCTCTACAAATACCTGTTGAATGAAGAAATGGAAAAGATTAACTTCAACCGCTCCAATGTTGCAGTCCAAATAAACCATTTCAGAGTGACATTCTTCCATTGAATGCTGGAAGTTTTTAGGAAACATATAATTCAAAGGCTTGGCACCCAACTGTTTGAAGGATAAGTCAGTTTTATCCCAGATGAAAGAATGTCACTGTTAAATCTTTGTACTAGATATTCTCCTTCTGATTTTCAATCCGAAAGGCTTCTGGACTTGGGAAATACAAACTTTAGGTTCTTGTCCAACTTTTGCCATATTTTAGCCACAGGACATTAAAACAGGGATAATGATATTTTAGATACTGATGTGTTGTACAAATCGGATGAGCAGACAAGTGCAAAATACCTCAATAATTACAAAGTACTATACAAATGTCTGTATTTTTACTATAGTCATTTCCACTTGGGTTAGTGCATTTTAATCCTATTCTTAATTAGAATTATAATAAAAACAATTTTTATTTAAGGCTCACAAGGATCTAGGCTATAATCTAACTTAACCCTCATAAAATTCCTATATGTTAGATACTATCATTAGCCCCATTATGTAAGGAAACTCTGAGACTCAGCAAGTTTAAAGGGTTGGATTAAGGTCACAGAGAGCAAATTGCAGGGTTTGGATTCAAACCCAGGCATCTACTCCAGAGCCCTGCTCTTAAGCACAGCACTCTTTTGCTTTCCAAAGAGAAGGCAGAGATTTTGTTCAAATCTAGTTATGAGGAAGCTGGTTGGAGAAATTATGGGCTAGCTGATGGGTTCTGCACTTGACTCTCATCTCTACACCATTCCCAGATGATCTCCTCTACTCTTACTGCTTCAACCATCATCTATATGTGAACAGTAACCAAACCTCTGTCTTCCTGGCCTCTAATTCCATCCATGCACCCAACCATTCAGGCATTTGTTCAGCAAATACTCATTAAGCATCTACATGTCAGGTCTGAGCTAGATGTTGGATAGAGCATAAGATAAACAAGGGACCTGATCTCATGGAGTTTATTCTATACTGGGAGGGAAAAAGCAATGAACAAATTAATTCATTAAGATACAATAATTTCACATAGTATTACATTATATGAATGTATCATCATTCATTTAACCACTGACCTATTGGATGGCCATTTAGGTACTTTCTCATCTTTTGCAATTATATACAGTGCTACAGTGAATAACTGTTTACACAAACCAACATATAAATGTTAAAGTAAACTGCAAGATAAAACTTAGAAATGAAGTTCCTGTGTCAAAGGTCATGGACATTTTCAATTTTGATAGAAATTACCAAATTGTGCACCATAAAAATTATGCCAAAGTATTATCCCACCAAAAATATATTAAAATTCCTAATTCTCCACATTGTCTTTTCCATAAATGTGAACTGGACATGTCACATACAAACTGTATAACCCTAGGCAAAATGAATTAACCTCTCTAAACTGCTGTGTGCTCTGTAGTTGGAATGGAGAGGAAAGAAACTACTCAAAAAGCATTTCAAAATTGAGTCAATCAGACTGCTCATTTGGCTAGAGTCGGGGAAAGGAAAGTTAAAGTCAACTCCAAAATGCTCTGCAACTAAAGAGATAATAATGTTACTAGCTAGGCTCCAGAAAGCAGAATGAGCAGCAATTTTTGATGGAAAGGTAGTACATTGGATTTTTGACACACTGATTAAGAGGTGAGCATGCACCCGGAAAGAGTGGTAAGGCAGATAGTGAGAAAAAAGGATTCAGCAGGAGAAGGGCAAAGGTCTTTTTACCCTATAGTGTGCTTAGCACCATTCTAGGAGCATTATAGTTGCACCATAACCAGGGATATTCATAAGCAAACTAAGAGGTGAAAGAAACAGGATTTGATTGGCCAGAGCGTAGTGGATCATGCTTGTAATCCCAGCCCTTTGGGAGGCTGAGGCAGGCAGATCATGAGGTCAGGAGATTGAGACCATACTGGCCAACATGGTGAAACCCCATCTCTACTAAAAAAAAAAAAAATACAAAAATTAGCTGGGCGTGGTGGCACACATGTGTAGTCCCAGCTACTAGGGAGGCTGAGGCAGGAGATTCGCTTGAACCGGGGAGGCAGAGGTTGCAGTGAGCCGAGATCATGCCACTGCACTCCAGCCTGGGCGACAGAGCGAGACTCCATCTCAAAAAAATAGAGAAAGAAATAGGAGTTGACCATTGATCATTTATGTTGCAAACTTGAAAGCAAAACAATTGTACTAACAACTATGCTTGCATCTACTCCCCTATCTACAATTATAACACCCTTAATGTTATCTTTACTTCCTTTCCTTTTTATTTATTTTTAATTAATTTTTATTGATACATAGTAGTTGTACATATTTTGGTGGTACATGTGATAATTTGATATATTGATATAATCAAATCAAGGTAACTGGCATATGCATCACCTTAAATATTTATCTTTTCTTTATTTTATACTTTCTTTTCTTATCATTATTCAAGTACGTAAATCCCCATGAGGCAACTCTCTATAGGTTTTTGGATAGCTTAGGGTCCATCTTCCTTTTAAACCAGAAGAGAACAATTTTACATGAAATTGCTTCCTATGCCACAGGAGCAAGCTACCTGCTCTCTGAAGTAATTGTCCAGTCACCAGGTGTTCCATTTATCTATTGCTATTGTAACAAAACACCCAGAGCTTAGTTGTTTAAAACAGCTACAACATTTATCTTTCTTCCAAGTCAGCAATTTGTGTCGTGTTCAGTGGGGACAACTGGTCTGTGCTCTACTTCCTGTCACCTGGCATGGCTCGAAGGCTGGGTGCTGGAATCATCTGGGTCACCCGTTTGCATATTTGACAGTTGAGGCAATGCTAGCTGTTGTCCAATGCCTCAGCTAGGGCCACAGATTTCCATGTGGCTGCCTGGCACCCTCATAGCATGATGCCTGGGTTTCGTAGGTGAGCATCTCAAAAGAGAGAGAGCCTAATGGAAACTGTATTGCCTTTTCTAACATAGGCTTGATTGAAAGTCAACTAAGTCGCTTTTGCCACATTCTATTCATTACAAGTGAAGGGAAAGGAAATTAGATCCCATCTTTTAATAAGAGGCATGTCAAGGAATTTACTGACATGTTTTAAAACCACCACACCAGCCACTTTCCCTAACCTGTGGAGGGATAGGAGCATCTCAGCTCTCATGGTCAAAACTGGCAGCTTTAGAGATAACAAGACTTCCCTGACACCAAGTGTCAACTTAACTACATTCTTTAAGGAAATTTCCTCTGGAAATCCAGGGAGCTGGCTCTGTCCTCCTTGCCCAGCGTAATCCTTCCCTCTTCTGAGATCACAGCACTCACACTGTCATCATGACACTGCCTCAATCACTATTCCATATTTTAATTCTTAGTAATATAGAACTTTGCCTTTCTGGCCTCGTCTAGGTCATAGGCTCCTAGAAAGTACTAAGCATGTACTATACATGTCATTTCTGAGTATCTTTCACAGTATTTTAAACAGTACTATACTAATACATTGTGAAATGGGGAAAAAATAAATGAGGTTTTTTTCTTTTTTACTTTCCAAAATACCTAAAAATAGAAATCCACTCTAATTTTTATACTACATGTAGTATAAAATACATATACACACACTCTATGAATTGCTCTGCAAATCATGTGAAATATTAGATTCTCAGACACCTCCTGAAATATCATCTAGGATACAACCATCCTATTTTTTTCCTAGGATTTGACAAACATTTCCTTATTTAAATCTCACAATAAATCTATGAGGATGGTCCTGTTACATTATCCCCGCTTCTCCCATGAGAAAAATGAAGCTAAGAGTGAGCTATCCCCAGGTTCACACCAGTCGGTAAGTGGAAGAGCTGGAGCCCAAATCTGTGTCTGCCTGATTCCAGTCCAGGGACCCCATCAATGAAGAACCTCAAGTCCAGAAAGAAGCAGAGACTTGCCCAAGATTAGGATTTGAGCATCCTAATTCCCAATTTAAAGTTCTGCTCAAATTAATAAGGGAAAATTATTTCCTCACTAAGTTCAAAGTTACAGTCTGTTCTCCCCCAGCCTGAAATTTCAGGCCACATCTTTTGTCTTCATTTTTTTCCTCTCAGGCCTGAATTCAAATAAGTTGGAAAGGGGAAAAGGGCAAAAAAAAAATCATAGAAAGAGGGAGTTCTGATAATACAACATCCTGCCACATGAAAAGGTCATGGTGGTCTGTTTCAGTCTGTAATAGGCTGCAATTTGAGCAACCCCAGCCATGAAATACTGGGCAATTTTCTGACCTTTTTAGCTGTGGCTCCAGGTGCTTTGATTCTTGGGACATTCTATATCTATATTTGAAACTAACTAAAAAGAAAAGAAAAAAGTGTTTCTAGACACTCTGCTTTTGTAATATAAAATATAACCTGCAGGCATGTGTGGCAGACATTAGCTGTTGCTGGGTTTATTTTTGTGCTTTGTGTTGTTTTGGCCACCAAATATCTGAATGGATGTCCCATCTTAGGAATGTTGGAGGGACAGGATTCATCTATCACCATAAAAACTAAAAAGGCAAGACACTCCTATCCCAGTATGCTCACAGCTAGGGCATGAGACCTGGGCTTGATCAATCAGACACCTCTATCTTGGACGTTGAGCAAGGACCTAGTGATAAAAATAAGCAGGAACAGAGGAGAATCTATTCTGGAAGTAGGAATAACGGTGGCAGCAGAAGCTTCCAGTTTTCAAAGACAGCAAATCAGGGACAGCATCCTCTGCCCAGTGCCAGCGGCAATACAAGCCATGGCATCAGCATTCCACGATGGAGACAGCTGTGTCTTCTCAGACTGGGGCTTAGCATGATCTTGGCTGTGATGGTGGCTGCTACCCATAATCCCTTGTTTCTGTCCATATTCTGAGCCTAGATCCCTGTCCTTCCCAGTGATTCTGTCAGCAGATCAATATCACTTTAATAAATTTTCCTCTCCTGTTTAAGTTAGCCAGAGGCAGTTTCTTTTGCTTGCAACTAAGAACCCCAAAACAACAAAGAATAAAATGTAAATGTAATATAAATATGGAATGTGGTGTGGGTAGAATTTCATAAAGAAATTGTATTCGAATGTTCTTGATGAAAAGTTTAACTCAAACTGATTCACGTATAAAGGAGTCAATACATCTGCCTGTTATCATGTTTTTACAATTTGTATAGCAGGATCAAAATGTGGACTGATTTCTTACCCATAGCTGGGTATCCCTCTAGATATCTCTATTTCTATCAGAGATGTCATCAACTTCCTCTTCGCTCAAGCTTGAAACCCCACAATTATTTTCATCTCTTACTTTTTCCTTATATCCATGATATGGTTTGGTAGGGTCCCCACCTAAATCTCATTTTGAACTGTAGTTTCCATAATTCCCACATTTACCTTTATAAATCACCCTGTCTCAGGTATGTTCTTATAGCAGTGTGAGAACAGACCAATAAAATCTGTTAACCAAATACTTTCTATATTCCTTTGTAATAACCTCTCAGGTCTCTTCCGGCTTTTCATATTCTCAGTGGCCAAACTTAATACAGGAACTTGTCACCTCCCCCATGAGTTACTGCTATGATTTTTTAACTGGCCTACCTACAATGCATCCTGTGCCAAATTAATCTTCCCAGGACACTATTTGTGTCTCCTCACTCTTCAGGTCAAAATCTTCAATGACCGACTATTGCCTACAGAATAAAATCCAAACTACTCAGCATGACATATGAGACCTCTTATGATACAATGCCTTCTTACCTTTCCAATTTAACCACCATATATTTCCATATATTATTACAATAGTGTTTGACCAAGGAACATATTTTTAAACATAACATGTTGATATTTAAATTTTTTATATTTTAAAAAAAATTTTTTAGAGACAGGGTCTCACTCTATTGCTCAGGCTGGAGTGCATTGGTAAAATCATAACTCATTGTAACCTCAAACTCCTGGGACCAAGCTGTCCTCCCACCTCTGCCTCTCAAGTAGCTGGAACTACAGGCATGCACCACCATGCCTGGCTAATTTTATTTTTTTTAGATACAGGGTCTCAGTATGCTACCCAGGCTGGTCTTGACCTCCTGGGCTCAAGCAATTCTCCCACCTTGACCTCCCAATTCCCTGGGATTACAGGCATAAGCCACCATACCTGGCCTGAATTTTTTTTTCTAGATGGAGTCTCACTGCGTCACAAGGCTGGAGTGCAGTGGCACAATCTCGGCTCACTGCAACCTCTGCCCTCTCGAGCTTAAGCGATTCTCCTGCCTCACCTCCCAAGTAGCTGGGACTACAGGTGCACACCACCACACCCAGCTAATTTTTGTATTTTTAGTAGAGACGAGGTTTCACCATGTTGGCCAGGATGATCTCAATCTCTTGACCTTGTGATCTGCCCACCTCAGTCTCCCAAAGTGCTGGGATTACAGGTGTGAACCACCATGTCCAGCCCTGATTTTTTATAAACAGAAAATCAAAAGATATAAGACATGCTTAAATAAAGAATGTGACAATTTAACTCAGGAGGCTGAGGTAAGAGGGTGGTTTGAGTCCAGGACTTGGAGGCTGCAGTGAGCTATGATCATGCCACTGCACTCCTGGGCAACAGAGTGAGACCTTGTCTCCTAAAAAAAAAAAAAAAAAAAGAATAAGAATGCAGCAATTTAAAAATCACCAAAGAAAGTTGTAAGAAGATCTCTATAGCTACAATGTTATGCTAAAAATAACTGTACTAAAAATGACAGTTATGTATAAAATGCTTACCGCATGCCAGACTATGTTCTAAATGTCCTATTAGTATTGTCTATATGAACATTACAGTAGCTTTATAAGGTAAGTGTTATAATCTCATTTACATGTAGGAAAATTGGAATGTTGAGGGGCTAAGAAATATATTCAAAATGATTCAGCCAATAAATGCAGAGCCAAACTGCAAGTGCCAAGAAGTAACTCTTAAATAAGGAGCATATTTTCTTAAAGGCAGATTATCATGCAGGTAGAGCAACTACATAAATGCATAAGTTATGTTGTAATATGTGCTTTAAATCAGTTGTGAAAGGAACAATATTGCTAGCATCAATTTCCCAATGAAGCCTTACTAACCTTTTATAGACAATCAGTGTTCTGTATAAACCTTGTACTACTCCACAATAACTCCAAAAGCTTGTTAAACATCTTGATTCTCAGGCCCCACTTTCCAGGAGTTCTATTCCACTCGTATGACATGGAGTTCAGCACCATACATTTTTATTAAGCACCCATGGGTTGCTTGATACAGCTGGTACGACTGACCCATGAATCTAGCATTGAAAAATCCTGAGAGAAGTAATCAGTGTGGGGTCCTGATCTTCAGATGGGGTTCTGTTTCTTCTGGCTCTTCAACTCACTTGTTGCATGACTCTGATTAATTATTTTACTGACACTCTGTGTTATCATCTTGAAGTGAAGGAGGATGAGGTAGATTATCTAACTGCCACCACATAACCTACTCACCAAGGTGTTACTCCAGGAGAACCAAAAAAACTTATCTCACATGCTCACAATCTCAATGGGTAGTGCCTTCTTGAAGCTTTGTGTTGGGAAGGATTCTGAGGTGCTATTTCACATCAGTGGGCAAAATAAGATGATAATTCAGAGATGTGTATCATGAGTGCATGAAGAGGACTGAAAACATGTGCCCTATGTGTGTGAGGTCTCAACATAACTACACAGATCTATTTTTTCTTGCTCAAACAGACCATTCCTTTACTCATACTGTCCCCTTAACTTTACCGAAATTAATCCTCTAATTTCACTTTAAAGACTTCATATACACTTTCTTGTCACCCCTTTCCACATCTCAATTTTTATGCTTCAAATAAGTAGTTGTTCCGTTCTGCCTTGTAACACGGGTAGTAGTTTATCTCCCTCTCTCTCTTCCTCAAAAGAAAGGTCACTGAATTGTTGTGAAGTTTAGTAAAATAACAAATCTAGAATGCTTGTCACATGGTATATATGTGACTATTATTTATCACAGCCCATTCAGCTCTAAAATTCTAAACTTTCAGCATAGACATTATTAAACATTGATGATGGGTGCAATAGATAAAGATACTTGAGTTGAAGCATCATCTCAGCACCTTGGACAGCTCACGAGACTTTCTGGCATTCCTTCTGCAGTTCGGAAACAACCTACAATTTTCTCCAGCCCCACCTCTCTGTAAGGATAATATAAGGGCTTTCTTCTTATAAATATGACTCTGTTAGTCTACAGAAAGGGGGACATCCTTTCATAATTAGCTGATCTCACTGCAGTATATCAATGAAGTTAAGAGTCCAGGCTCTGGGTTAGATGCCTTGATTTTTGAATCCTGGCTCCCTACTTACTAGCTGTGTGACATTACACAAATTGTGTAGTATCATAGTGCCTCATTATCTCCTCTGTTAAATGAGAACAGTTACAGTACCTGCTTCATAGAATGTTAGTGAACACGAAAAGATATTATCTACATATAGTATTTAGAACAGCCTAGCACATAGCAAGCCCTCAGCAAATATTAGCTGTTAGCTATTACTGACTACCTTGAGGCCATAGAACTGGTTCTATCCCAGATCTGTCATAGATTCATGTGACCTCAAGAAAGACACTTTATTTCTCAACTGTGAAATAAGAGAGTTGGAACAGAGCAGATGTTTCTAAAGTAGGATTCACAAAACCTGAAATCTTTCTTATATACTAGTAAATTTTTTCCCATTTAACTTTTGTTCCTTTTGTTTAGTTCCCCTTGGGTGTTGTCAAGATCCAGACCTTGGAGAGTCTGAGGATTCTGGACCAAAACCTCAGCCTTCAGCTCAGGCTCCCTGACTTCAGTGTCCTAAATTTTAGATGACTCAAAACAAGCATGAGGTTCTCAGCATCCCTCCAGCCCAGGTTTTCTGAGCCTTCCTTGGGCCTAACTGCAACCCCAAGAAGAGGCCCTTAGAAAAGGGAAGGAGGCATGAGGCACCAGCATTTCCAGGCCATTGCCATGCTCAATGCTATCCATCAAGATCTTCCTCAGTCTCTGCAGTCATTCATTTTAATATTGTTAGATTGTTCCTTCAAGTGGTTGGATGGCTTGCATATTTCAGTTTTCTATTGCACCTTTGTTACTGAGAGTTCCCTAAACCAAGGCATGGAGCTCTGACTCCCTCTGTACAAACCTGCTTATGAGTTTTTCCTTTAATCCGCAGCATCGTTGCCTAAGTGCTTTTAGAAGTGTTAGGAATCCAAACAGCTTCCTGGCCGACTGCAGCTTCTAACATGAGATCATGGCTTTAAATCTCAAAATCACAGTATACCTAGTTATTAATAGCAGGGGATTTCAGCTCAACACAATGCTTTGGTAGACTGCCAGCAATCCAAGTTTAACATTCTGCAAGGTGTGAAATTAAAAGAAAAAAAAATCCTGAAAGGCTGAGCATTTCTGTTTCATTTGAACTAGAGTTTTAACTCCTTCTCTACATCTTCCATTAACTGTAAGATTACTGTACAGATGATCAATTTTTTGAGGGCCCCTAGGGGAAATGACTATACCTTATTCATCTTTTTAGCCTTAGTGACTAGTATATAAGACTTGAAGTAGATTGCATTATTGTTCAATAATATTTACTTTCTCCTCTTGACTCCCACAGAAGGAGCATATATCTCTGTTTCATTGATGTTGGGCTCAGCCATGTGTCTTTGCTTTGGCCAACAGGATGTTAGCAAATGTAATGCAGAAAAGGCTTAAAATGTGCTTATGCAGTTGAACCTGCTTTCTTGGACCTCTGCCATAACTATGAGAAGAAAATTTCTAGGCTAACGCACTGGTCCCAGAAGGAGAATAAGAAATATGGTGAGCAAAGTTCAACAGCTCCTGCTGAGCCTCAATTAGATCAACCAACTCCCAGTTAACCCAACTCATAAGCTAAATAAATGCCTATTGTCATAGGCCACTGAGATTTAAAAGCCACAGTGTTACAGCACATTGTATCAAGAGCAAACCAATAAAGATCTCAATCAATGAGTGAATAAATGAACGAGCATTAAGACTGCAGGATTTCCATACACAAATTCTTTATTTCCTGGAAAGCAATAAGAGAGAAATCAGGTCATTGATCACTAGAGAAGTAATCTAATACCTGTTTCTTTTTCTACTGAGGATGATGGCATAAGAATGTCATGACCACATTTAAAAGTTAGTTAGACATTACCTACAATTTGTTGTTATTTAACACCAGGTTGAAAACAACATTTTCCAGTTTTGTTATATACCCTCTCGTCTTCCCTGACCTTGTCCGCATCTCACGGAAAAGAAAACTACCTTTTTTGAGAAGGGCACAACTGTCCTGAAGTCACACTGTGCTGGGGAAAAATCTAGCTTCTGCTGTAATAAAACTTCAGAATTTATAAGAATCCACAATTCCCTATAAGCATATAATTTACCTTGTTTTTACTGCCCTGACAGAACTGGACTGAAAATTAAAAATTCATTCCATAGTGCAGTTTAAAGAAGCTATGTTTCAGCTACTTGGAAAAGACTCCAAATCCACTCAATTTAGCAAACATAAGAACACAAAAATGACCAAACCATGTCAGATCTCTAGTACCCTTCAGCACAGAGTTCTTTGACAGTTGAAAAACAAAGTTGTCCTTGATGAAAAATTAGGTTGCAAGCCAGAGACCCCTTGTTGCCCTTAATAAATCATCCTAGATATATCATTCAAGTAAGCTTCTGATATAATTAACTGGTACCAGACTTGCTCTATGCCACCAAAAAATAAATAAATAAATAAAAGTTAAAGTAGGCAAATAAAGGAAGCCACTGTATTCAGGTGTCAGAGCAACCTGCCTGGGGATAACTTCCCAGCTAAGGCATAATGAGAAGTCCAAGCAGAGAACACTGGTCCTGCTAAGTGGCAAAGATCAAAGTTTGGGGCAGTTAAAACAGCTGGGAACTATGGGACAGGGCACTGGAGAGGAGAGAAATATAACAGATGGGCACACAGAAGTTCATTTTGGAGTTCCCCAAAAGTCCTAGTCCAAGAGCTAGGCTCACATGCACAGGATGAGACTGCATGAAGCTTACCAAAGACTGGTGCCTGTGAGCTTGATAATGAAACGGGCACTAGAGATCAAGTGGTGCTAAAAAGCATTGGGAAGTTTAGCCCAACTTGAGTGGGAAGACTTTATTAATACCTTATTAATTCCTCAGGCAGTAAGCTGACATATCAGAAAGACTTCCTCTTAGGATTAAGGACCATGTGCTAGAATAAGATCTATTCTAGACCTACCTTAGCCTTAATCTAAGCCCTGACAAGAGCCACTGAGAAAACAGTTTAGAAGTTCAGTCCCACCAAATTAGAGGGCCTTCTGAAACACCTCAGACTTTCCACAGATATGGCATAACAAGATATAAACGCAAACCTACACAATCATTAGGTGATCATCCAGTAATTGAACTGTGCACTGAACAAAAATAAGTCATCTTCAGAGGAAGATTACAGAATCCAGTGTCTCTACAACATATTATCGACAAATAGTACACAATAAAATATAAATGATGGGAGTAAAAACAGAAAAGTGTAACTATAGCAAAGCAAAGAAACAGTCAAGAGAAACTGACACCTAGGTATTTACCCAATAGAAATGAAAACCTATACACAAAAATCTTTACATGATGTTTAAAGCAGCCCTATTAATAATTACCAAAATTGAAAACTTCAAATGTCCTTCAGTGGGTGAATGGATAAACAAACTATTGCATATCTATACAATGAAATGTCACACAGCAATAAGAAGAGATAAACTATTGGATACTTACAACAGGGATGACTCTCAAAGGCATTATGCTGAGAGAAACAAATCAATCTCAAAAAGTCGTATGCTGCATGGTCCCATTTGGAAAAGGGCAAAAATATAGCTACAGAAAACAGAGTAGTGGCTCCCAAAGTTCAGGAGTGAGGAGTGCTTAACTACAAAGGGGCACACAAGAGAGTGTTCAGCAATGATGAAATTGTTGGCCGGGCGTAGTGACTCATGCCTGTAATCCCAGCACTTTGGGAGGCCGAAGCTGGTGGATCACCTGAGGTCAGGAGTTCAAGACCAACCTGGCCAACATGGTGAAACCCTCTCTACCAAAAATACAAAAATTAGCTGGGTGTGGTGGCGGGCACCTATAATCCCAACTACTTGGGAGGCTGAGGCAGGAGAGTCGCTTGAAGCCAGGAGGCTGAGGTTGCAGTGAGCCGAGATCGTACCACTGCACTCCAGCCTGGGCAAGAGAGTGAGACTCAGTCTAAAAAAAAAAAAGAAAAGAAAAGAAAAGAAAAATTGTGCTGTATTCTGATTGTGTGGTGGTCATACAAATCTATAACTGTGCTAAAACTTGTAGAACACCAATAAAGTAAGTTTTACTGTATGTTAATTTTTTTTAAAGTCTGAAAGGAAACAGGAAGCAAATTAAATATTATAAACATTTTTATTGTAATAAATTCAATAACAAAAACTTACACTTCTGAACTAATGAAAAACGGTCAAAGGATATCAATGAACAATTTATAGAAAAGGAAACGCAAATTGACATTAAATATATGAAGAAATGTTCAACCCCCTTTGTCATTCACTAGATTGGCAAAGATCAAAGACTAAGAATATATCATGTTGGTATTTGGGGTCAATAGTCTAACACATTTCTGGTAGGAGGTAAATTAGTATAACTTTAATGAAGGGAAAATTGGCAAGACCTATCAAAATGTTTCAAAAATGATATGTCATTTCACTCAGCAAGTCTACTTTTAAAAATTTATCCTACAGATATACTTGTACATGTATCAAATGACCTAGGAGCCAAATTATTTACTAAAGCCTTGTTTTTATTAGCCAAAATGTGGGGGACAACCTAAATGTCCATTAACAACAGATTCGTTAAACCAAATATGACACATATATGTATATAAAGATATAGATACAAGTACATAATGGAATATGATGCAGCCATTAAAATGAAAGACACAGTTTTCACATTCTGAAATATGATTAAGTGAAGATTGTTATATGAAAAATGCAAGGCAAAAAAACACTCTGCAGTAAGCTGCTATGTAAAATAAAAATAGAAAAAAGACCCATAAAACACTATAATTGGCATAAAATGTCTTTAGAAAGATACACAAGAAACTCATTAATTTGGTTGCCCCTACAGAGGGACCTAGATGGCTGGGGAACTGAGGACAGGAGGAAGGCATTTCACTATATATCCATTTGTTCCTTTTAAATGTTGATCCATGTGATTGAATGACTCATTTTTAAATAAATGAAATTTTAATCGGTCAGAACCTTTTGGGAAACTATGTGTTCGGGCCTAGGTTATTTGAAATTAATCCTTTCCTTATTGAAAGTGTGCACTGTGCTACAGTGATCTGTCCCACAAAACAGGGACCAAGAAAAACTTAATCCTACCAACCACGCCTCTGCTGGCTATAGCAGTGTGACTCAGAGCCAAGCAAGAACATAACCAAGTACAAAAGAATCCCTCACATCAAAGACATACATGCATTGCCCATTTTTTTCACAAAATTATATTTTTTAAATAAGTCTTTAAAAAGGCTTATTTTCCCATTTTTTAAATTAACCTGTGAAAGATTAATCATACCTTTTGATGGAGGTAACAGCCACTTTAAGAGTCTGATATGAAGGATTTAGTATGAGCCCCTAAATTTTGCCCCAAAACATCTACTCTTAGTATATGCTGATACCTAAAATTCTGAGAATCATAATAATAGAAATAATAATGATGGTTAAAATGTATTGAGCGCTTATCGTGGGCTTAGTATACATGCTAGGTGCTTTGCTACGCCCTTACGCCCTTTACGTGAATCATCTCAATTTCAGCCTCAGTTACAACTCTTTGAGGTGGTGCAGCATTTTAGGTGAATCACAGATGGCAGAAGAGAAAGATCAACACAGGTAAGTACACATGCACACATGCACGCACACACACCACTTTTTATATGAGAAAACTGAGACTTAGAGAAGTTGCCCTGCCTAAGATGACTCATCTCACTAGTGGTAGACCCAAGATTCCCAGATTCAACTATGGTCAGCCTTACTCCAAAGCACGTACTCAACCCCTTACCCAAGACCATCTCTAACTGCAGAATCTGCACAGGACAAAGCCTTGAGGCCACCTAGTTAACGCTCCCAATCACTACACGGATACACTCTACAACATGCTGACAGGAAGTTACCCAACTCGGCTGAGTGACAGGAAGCTCACAGTCTCCTGGGACAGCCCATTCCATCACAAGACACCTCTAATTCTAAACAAAAAAAAAAGAAAGAAAGAAAAAAAAAAAAAGCTCTTCTTTCCACACTGGTCAAAGTGTCTGCTTCCCTGACACTTCCTCCCTCTCTTGTAGAGCGACACACAATAGGTGTCTAACTCTTCACAAGACAGCCATTCCACTCCAGGGAGCTGGCTCTCCTGCCTTCTCTCTGTCTCTCTTCTTTGGGCATGGTTTTTAGACTCTTCCTGTAGGAAGGCTCTAAGATTCTTCAAGAGACAAAAGGCCCTCTTTGGTTTTTTTATTTTAGAGGTAAAATATTTTATAATCTCTTTGTTTTTTTTACTTTATAAATCGACTTTATTGCGGTATAATTTATATAAAATAGCACAGACTTTACGTGTTACAATGTGATGAGTTTTAACAACACATACATACCATGCCTATGAACCCCACACCCAGATAAAATTATAGACTATCCCCATCACCTCAGAAAGTTCCCTGGTGTCCTTTCCCAGAGAACACCCCGTAGGGAGCCACTGATCTGATTTCTATCACCATAGATGAGTTTTTCCTATCATCACATGGTAAGCACTCTTGTCTCCGGCTTCTTTAACTCAGCATAATGTTTTTGAGATTCATTCATGTTGTTATAAATTACAGTACAGATACTCTTCCACTTACAGTGGAATTACACCCCAATAAATCCTTCAAAGTCAGTCAAAATATATGTGGCTGATGGAGCTGCAGCTCACCACCACTGCCCAGAATCTCGAGAGAAGTACAGTTTCTACTGAATGGTGTTGCTTTCACACCATGTAAAGTAAAAGAATCATAACTTGTATAATTATGTCAGGTATTGCCTATAGTTCTTTCCATTTTTATTGCTCTTTTTATTTATTTTTATTATATAGTGAGAATATATCATAATTTCTTTATCTGTTCTCCTGTGGATCAACATTTGACTATTTCTAGTTTGGGGCTGTTTTGAAAAAAGCTACTATGAACATTCTTTTATATATTTTGTTTGAAGGTATGTTTCATTTCTCTTGACTAAATATCCAGGAGTGGAATAACTGGGTTTATGGGGTGGTGTATATTTAATTTTCAGGAATATGAAATACCCAGGACTGGGGAAAAAATAATTTTTGGAAAATGCAATTAAAACCACAGAGAGATACCATTTCTTACCCACAAACATAGGTATAATTAAAGACTGATGATTCTTGAGTATTGGCAAGGATGTGAAACAACACTCCTTTGAAAGTGAAACTCTAGTAATTGCACATTCACAGTGTTGGCTGACACTAGCTCAGGTACTGTTAACTCCTCTGTTCTGGGCACTCAGTATCCATTAATTAACCCAGCTGACATTGCCCTGGCTCCCACTGAGCTTACCATCAGCTGACATTCCAAAGACTTTTTCACATCTACTATTGTTAAACTTACTCCCTCCAACCTCTTCTGTGCAAATGATTTTTATAATCCAGATGCCAAACATAATTTTCCAACTTCAATAAACTTCATAAAAAATTACTCTTGTTCCAATTATAAAGGAGAAATCACTGCTTGGCATTAAAGCAATCAAAGACAGCATATAAGAAAAACTTAAAATGTTTATAAAACAAAGCAAAACCAGAAAGTATAAAATTTTTAGAAAAGAAATGCAAGTGATTAAGACAAAGAATACATGGAAACCGTATTTTAGTCTAGAAAATATTCCTAGACACACTCATTTAATATTATAACCACTGTGTCAGGTAGATATTTATTTGTAAGCCGTCCTGCCCCCATTTTGTAAATGAGGAGGCAAGTGCAAAGAGAATATGGGATTTGCTTAAGCTCATACAGCTAATGAGTTATCAATTCATAACTTAAAATGAAGTTCATGACTGCAAATTGTATGCTTTTTTGTCTATATTGATTCATCTCACCCTGATTACTCCAAATATCCCATGAATAACCCTAATCCATTTGACAAGTTTGCAAAAGACCCTGAGGATGGCCATTGCCCCCATTCTCTGACCCTTGATTGTTACAATTAAAATATATCTTTTGAAGCATGCTGATTTGCATTTCTTTTGTCCTTTTGTCTGAGTTTCTGGTAGCAGCCTGACACAGAACCAGGAACACTGATTTTGCCCCAGCCACTGGCAAGCTCTAGGATCTTGTGTGGAAATAATATGGCAAGGAAAATGAATGTGGTCTTTGGAACCAAAAAAGTTCAAGCCAGCTACCAACTGTGTGGCCTTGATGAAATTTACTCCACCTTTCTGAGCGTCCATTTCCCAATCTGTAAAAGGAGTATAATAATATCTATCTTGTAAAGTTAGGATGAGGATGGAATTAGGTGACATGCATAAACAGTCTACAGTAGGTGCTCAATTAATGCCATTTATATCATCACTATTATCATCATCATCATCATCACCATAAGGCATTACTGTCTCAAGGTGGGACTAGATTAGCTTTAAACCTATAAGCAGCTTTGCCTGATATCTTGTGAGCCTATTTATGACCACATCATCATATGTATAACAGAAAATTCATTGTTTGGAAATTTTGACTCTATTTGGTTTCAAATAGTTGGTTACTATCTCTCTCTCTGAGATATTCATAGAGCAATGTCTCCTTGACTCAGTTATGTACTTATCCATTATTGCCAACCTATTATGTGTCAGGTATTGGGATAGGCAAGGAATGAAATCCAGTGAACCTGACAATTATCCTGTTTATAGAAATATGCATATTTTCCCTGCAGGGGGCACTAAGAAACCAGTCCAGGTTCCTTCTAAAAAGTATTGCTCTTTTAATGTCTATGAATGTTTACTCACTCCTGACAATCACCACTCTACAAGAAGAATTCATCAGAGAAGCTTCTTATTGTCCCACAGATGGCATGTTTTATGAAAAGGAATTTTTTTAAAAACAGGCATTAATTTGCCAATACTGCATATTTGTTCAGATCAAAAGCCGCTCATAATAGGACTCATAAATGTAGAATTAATGAAATGGAAGTTGGATGCTGAGGCCAGTTCCAGTCCTAAACACAAAACAACACAGAATTCAGAGGCACATCACTTCTTTTCCAGGGGAATACAGGTGTACCTTGCTCTACACAAAGGGGGCATCCTGAACAATGTGTGTAAATTGATTCCTTCTGAAATGAAAGTCTCTTTCAAATATATCTAAAGAAGCTGTTCTTTAAAAGAAACCTATAGCAAATGCTTTTGCAAAGCTAAAAATCACCTTGAAAAGCAAATAATGATTCCTGAAATATATTGTATAAATCTAGGCTCTCACGTATCAAGATGGTTTAATAAAACACCATGCATGTGCATTGTCTGTGAAAATTTCACTTAAACCTTCATACATATGATTATTTATCATTGTGGTCTGTAGCTACCAACAAAGTCCAACAATAATTTATTTCTATTTCATTTCATTAAACGGGTACAATACGAAAATGAGGCAGTACATGGCAATTTTCATAACATTAAGCTCTTTCACACAATGCATTAGCAGGAACTGAAAGTATCAGGTTTAAGTTAATGAACAACTCTTTTCGTAATTATGAAGGATTTGTACAAGGGAACAGCATGAGTAGGGTGCAGTGGCAGGACTGGGAAGAAAAATCGGGCTTCTAGGACAGGAAATCTATTTGACTATCAATCTGCAAACTGTATTTTATTAAAAATGTAATTACCCACAGGACTCTTATTTGCAGAGCCTGTTGAAGGTATATTGACATTTGGAGCTGTGCTAAGGTCTCTGAAGTCATCTCAGTATTGGAACCTTCCTTATCGGGTTTAGTGTTTGTGGAGAAGAGGTTTCTTTCTCCTCAAAAGGCAAAGGCCCAGGAGAAAACTGCTTTATAACAACAGCTCCTCAGGTCAGTTATTTAAAAAAAAAAAAAAAAAAAGAGAGAGAGAGAGAGATGTACAGTCTTGGAATCCATCCTTTGTCTTTTTTGCATCCCCTTTTCATCTTACCTATAGTCCTAGAGCCAGCTTCATGGATGGCAGCCTGCGCACAGAGAGAGCACTGAGCTTAGAAGAGCCCCATGGTTCATTTAATGTTGTGTTATCACCATTTTTAAATTCTTAATATTATTTTTGAACAAGGGGGTCCCACATTTTTATTTCGCACTGGGTCCCCCAAATCAGGTAGCCAGTCCTGTCAAGCCTATACATGCATGCACACGCACCCCTCAGACATCTTCTGCAAGCCTTCATCATAGCCACTTGCCCTACTTCCTAACCAGATCCAGATGATGGAATACCAGTTTGGAGCTAGAGTTCAGAATGGGCTGACTGGGCTCAATCCTCCTTCTTATTAGCTTTGTGACTTTGACTTCCTCATCTAATGAGGATGGTGTTCATCTCACCTCACAGGGTTGTTTTGAGAATGAAATGAGAAAAAGTATAGAAAGTATATAAAGCACTGAGAACGTGTGGGCACTCTATACAGGTGAGTGTTCTTTCCATGATGTTTATATTGTTAGTGGGGGAGAAGAGGGAGGAAGTCTCCTGCTTCCTCTGTGAAACTTGCCTACTCTCCCAGGTTGCGTTCACAGGCCTCTCCGCTATTTTAATGAACTACATTTGGTATAGCACTACTATCCTTCTACATAAAATGCAGCATTTCCTAAACTTCAGTCATCCGTGTACCCCCTCCAGGATTTTCACTCTGTCTACCATTTCTACTACTTACTTCTTATATTTGTTTAGATCAACTTACTTTTTGAAGTGAAATAATTTTATCTTACAAATAAACTTTATTTTACTATATACTTTATCGTATATAGTATCATTATTATATGCTGTAAGTGAAAAAATCAGTAACCCATGTCAAAAAAGAGTGTAATACACAATAGTTAACATGTTTAGATGTATTCATATAACACCTTCAGTCCTTTCGGATACCACCAGTGGCACCCATATGAACTTTGTGTCCTCTTCCATTGGTCTCTGAGCATTCTAAGTGCAATTATTGGGATCTCTGTATCACCAGCTTATGCACAGTGCACTGTGAACATCAAGTTTCCCAGAACTGTTTGCTGAATGAATCCTCATTAACAAACTGATAAGAGAGAGAGTCCCTTGCAAAGATGCCTACCCTTTGGCTGGGGTATCCTAAGGTCCTAAAACCTTGAATCCTAACACCAATGGATTTCTCCAATGCAGCACTCCTCAAAATGTAGTCTGAGAACGACCTGCATCCTAATCACTCAGGGGGCTTGTGAAAAAGGCAGATTCCCCAGCCCCAGTCTGAACCTACTGATTCAGAAGTTCTACACACTAGTGTAGCCTAATGTAGAGTTTTAGTAATTGAGATAAGTAGTAGTAGTAATAGAAGTACCAAAAACAACTAGCATTAATTGTGTTCTTCATATGTACCAGAAATCATACTACGCACTTACATACATTATCACTTCACCCCCTTAACAAGCCTAGGAGGTAGGTACTTGCCAAAGCCATACAACTATTATGGGGCAAGGAAAGGGTTTCAGGCAACCTGACTCCAAAACCAAGCTCATAACCACCACACTGTACTCTGGGTTAGAAGGGAAGCTTCTGGAGAGAGGTCTTACCCATGGAGCCAGCCATGGACCCTTCAGGTCACACCCTGTGTTTTTCAGTTCATAAGCACAGACCAGCCTGCAGTGCAGTCATTATTCAAGCAGAAAAGGTTAAAACAAAAAAAATTCTATTTTAGCTCATCATGTGCATTCCTTCAAACTGCATACTTATCAAAGTTGCCTGAATACAGTTGGATTAAGAAAGGGTCCTTTTTATCAAGGGCATGGGGACCTTCATTACTTGGGAGGACAAAGATGTCCCTTTCAGATTCAGAAAACCACATTAAGGATGAGAGGGTCACGTACCTCTGAGAATCAGTAGAACGGTCTCATAAGGGAGCCCTCCTAATTTGAGGCAGTGAATTCCCTGGCACTGAAGATGAATAAGGAAAGGCTAAACAATCTCTGCCCAGGTATTCTAGAGGAGATTTTTGCCCCGGATGGGGGATTAGAGTTGATCATCTCCTGAGATTGCATCCAAATCTAACTGTCTAGGATTCCATGATTACACGACCAGCAGAAGGAAACTGAATTTAAGGCGCTGTTTGTGTTCTGCTCAAAAAGAAGGGAGGAAAAGGAAGGGAGGGAGAGAGGAAAAGAGGAGAGAGAGAGAGAGAGGAAGGGAAGAGGGAGGAATGGTGGAAAAAAGGAAGGAAAATAAAAGGAAAAACACTGGCTGATGTTAGGAATCATTAAAGTCTCATAAACACAAAGGAAATACAAACCAGGTGCAGGCATTGCTGAGCAGGCACATTATTAATCATGAGTCTAAAGAAAAGCAAAAAACCCACTGAGCTGGGTGACATCCATCCTGGAAATATTTAGTGCAGCATGGTTCCTGCTGAAGTCTTGATGTTGGAATTTACAGTTCAATGCCCAATGGAAACATTTACTTTAGCAAAAGCTGAGCACAATGCATGCAAGTCTCTTGTTTCACACAATTATCATTCTTTGTGGTGGCAAGAAAGATTTTTAAATAAATAAATAAAAGTTTTAAACTGCCTGTTCTTGAGTCCTCTTATTTAATTTAGCAAAAGAGATTGGAACCGTCTTTGTCTAAACTCAATTAATAGAGTCAGTGATGAGCAGTTCTTGCAAGTACAAAAGTGTTGAGCAGAAAAGAAAAATAATTCAATTCTGAAATAGTCACTGAGAGGAAAAAGTTCTGAAATGAGTCCCTTTCATATTTTCTATTTCCATCCAAACTTTGTTTTGATGCTTTGTTTGGGCTTTCAGATGAAAAATCACATATAAGCCATGTTCCCAGGACTGCTGCTAAGGCTGGACATTTCAACACTATTAACAGATTGTCATGCATACGCAAATTTAGCCTCTGTGTCCTGAGGCATTAATGTGGCTGCTATGGTTTGGATGTTGGTCCCCTCCCAATCTCATGTAGAAATTTGATCTCCAGTGTGAGAGGTAGGTCCTAAAGGGAGGTGTTTGGAGGATGGGGGCAAATCCCTTACAACTAGATTAATACTCTCCCTGGGGATGTAGGTTAGGGGGCAGTAAGGGAGTTCTCCATCTATTAGTTCTCTTAAGAGTCGGTTGTTTAAAAAGAGCCTGGAACCTCCCCTCTGGCTCTTGCTTCTTCTCTCACCATGTGGTCTCTGTACATGTTGGCTTTCTTCACCTTCCACCATGAGTGGAAGCAGCCTGAGGCCCTCACCAGAAGCCAAGGAGAGGCCAGCACTAGCTTCTTGTACAGCGTGCAGAACTGTGAGCCAAATAAACCTTTTTTCTTTATGACTTATTCACCTTCAGGTTTTCCCTTAGAACAATACTAAATATACAAAGTGGCTGAGAGAGTTTCCTGCCTGTAATTGGCAATAATGGGCTTGGCCATTCTTTTCTCCTCGTTAGTATTTTTTCTTTACTTATCCCAATTTCTTTAGCTGGTTGCTGTGCTGCTGCCATTTGTTTTTCCTTCTGCAATTTTCTCATTTGTTAATTTGTTACTGATTTGACTATGTGTGATATGAAACATTTAGAGTTGCTTTGCATAAATGTAGTTATATAGGAGGCATATCTTCTGAGATTTTTCAATTTCCTTTGGATGCTTTAGTCAAATAATACAACCTCCCTAGGATAGAAAATTCCTGGGTCACAACAGAATCCTCTCGGAACTCTGCAGGTCTTACCCCTGTTCTTCTGACGTTAGTTATTTAAAATAAGAAAACTGAAACTAACTTGATTTATGTCCTTTCATTTTATTTTATTTTATTTTATTTATTTACTTATTTTTTATTTTTTGAGCCAGAGTCTCGCTCTGTTGCCCAGGCTGGCGTGCAGTGGCATGATCTCAGCTCACTGCAAACTCTGCCTCCCAGGTTCAAGCAATTCTCCTGCCTCAGCCTCCTCAGCGGGGATTACAGGTGCGCACCACCATGCTCCGCTAATTTTTTGTACTTTTACTAGAGACAGGGTTTCACCATGTTGGCCAGGCTGGTGTTGAACTCCTGACCTCAAGTGATCTGCCTGCCTCTGCCTCCCAAAGTGCTAGGATTATAGGCTAGAGCCACCACACCCAGGGCCAATTTATGTCCTTTTAAAGAAAGCTCTTCTGTGTTTTCTAATTTTCTGTTTGGACATTTGTAGAACTCTCCGTTCATCACTGAAATTTAAAAATGCTTATCAGGCTTTATCTTGGAATATAAATTTTAAACATTTGCCTGAAAAACTTGAAAAACACTTTCCACCCAAGTGGCTTTGTTGTTTTTGTTTTTCTAATTTTGGAATGTTTTCTTCTATTATTTTTCAAACATTGCATATAATCTGTTTGCTTTAAGTCTTTCTTCAAGAATTCTTATTATTTGTAGGTTGCATCTGCAATCTCTGACTTCTGTATCTCTTCTCTCTTTTCATCCCTATTACCTTTCTCTGTATTCTCGAGAAGTTTAAAAAATTTATCCCCTGTTCCTGCTTAAGTTTTCTGCAGTGTGGACTGTGCCTTCCCCACTTCCAATCAACAATCCCTGTTGTGATTTTTCTTTCATTCTACTTTCTTTTCATCTCAAACATTTTAAGAAATGATATCCTCTCTTTTTATTTTATTCCACATAAATTATCTCCTAAATTTTACATCTGTTCATTGGGAGGTTTATGTAAAAAGAGGAATATATATACTCTTGCTTTCTTAAATTCTGTACTCACAGAGAACATGGAAATCTTACAGTGATAAAGCAGTTAAGCTAAAGATTTTTAAACTCTAAAGCTACCAGGTCAAGCACAGAACATAAAGCCAAAGAAGCAGAGAGACACTTGTCCTGACCACAGGGGACAGCCATTGTGCACCTCCCGTCAGAAACCTGGATGTTTCCATGGTAAGTCTAGACACTCACATATTAATCACTAATTTGAAAATTGTGTAAAATGCTGTGCAGGCCGTGCTGCACACCTGTGTGGACTAGATTTAGCCTGGGGGCTGCTTGCTTATAAGCTCTGAGTTCACAAAGCCTGCCAAACTGGGTTTTTCTTAAGCAGACTCATACAGGCTGTCCCTTCAAAGACAAACATCTCCACTTAGTAGGAGTTCTAAGAAGGGGCTTCGAGCATCAAATGTGAGCAGTGGGAGTCGCATTGTGAAATATTTGTGGTCCCTTCCAACCGCAGTCTAAGTTTCCCTGACCCTCTCACTTCACCCATCGCAAGCACTTACTAAAGTCCTCCTCATCCCCACACCACAGGTGAGCCTCAGGACCGCCTCATGAAGTCGTCCACGATTAGTTAATCCTTCATGTTTTTCCTTCCACAAAGAACTTCTCTACCACCTTTTTTTTTTAACTCTCTTGATTGCATTACACTCGGGGTGTTATCACATCAACCTGTAATCAATATAACATTTATCAAGGACATATTTTACACTCTTTTTTAATGCCAGTCCTTCAAAATTATCTCCTTCAGGATTTTCTCTATGCTTTTCCTGGCCAGATCTTGATAATTTTTTTTTTTTTTTTTTTTTTTTTTTTTTTTTTGAGATAGGGTCTCACTCTGTCACCCAGCTGGAGTGCAGTGGCACAATCTCGGCTCACTGCAACTTCCGCCTCCCGGTTTCAAGCGATTCTCCTGCCTCAGCCTCCCTAGTAGCTGGGACTACAGATGCACGCCACCACACCCAGCTAATTTTTGTATTTTTAGTAGAGACCGGGTTTCGCCATGTTGGACAGGCTGATCTCAAACTCCTGACCTCAGGTGATCTGCCCGCCTCAGCCTCCCAAAGTGCTGGGATTACAGGCATGAGCCACCACACCCAGCCTGATAAATATCTATTAAAGTGAAAAAAAATTAGTGGTATTTTAGACAATAAGAATTAGCTCTGCAGTTACCCATTTTTCATATTTAAAGGATCTAGTTCCCCCATCACATCTGCATGTGAGCCTCAAATTCTCAACTCTAGCCAGTGAGCGACCCCAGCTATCCCAGCAAGGGCATTCCCTGGCTACCAACTGCCTCTGGCACCACCTGCTGGTCATTCATGTATCCATCAGACACAACGAAGACCGAGATGAATGTTTCTAAAAGTGGACCAGAATCTATTTGCCTTGAAAAACAGAAATATACTTAAGGCCCAGACTGGACATGACAGGAGGATCTCCTCCCCGCTCACCCTTCTTCTGCTTCCTGGGGGAAGTAGGGCTCAAAACTTCTTTGATTTTAACGTAGCGCACTGTGTGGTGCATAGTAGAACCACCGCAACCACGACGTCATCTTCACCCTCTAGTGAGAGTTCACTGTGTGGCCTGCATTTCATTATCTCCCAGGAATCCCAAAACAGAAGAAGTGGTACTGGGAAGGCAGAGACCTGTGTCAGTTCCTCACCACTGCCCAGCCACGTGGCCTTGACAGAGACTTCTCCCTTCAGGGTCTCTAGTGAGCGTTAGCTTACTAAACGCCTCTCCAGCTCTAAAATCCCATGAAGCTATAAATCTTATGTCATACCTTCCAGGCCGCCATCCAGACTCACGCTGGCCAGCCATCACACAGGCCACAGTAGGGCTATTGAGCTCTTGAAACGTGCCTAGTCCTATCTGAGATGTGCTTAAATGTGAAATGCACACTAAATTTTAAGACTTCATAAGAGGAAAAACTATAAAATATCATTTTTATATAATGTATAGATATGATCATATTTAATATATTGGATGAAATTAAATGCTATCAAAAATGCTTTCACCTTTTTTATTATGGCACTAAATGTTAAATTGCATACAGGCCTCCTATTTTCAGCAGATCGCACTGATCTAAACAGTTGAATGCATAAAGCACCTAGTCATCTTATATATTAACAGAAGGAAGAATACGAAGAATATATCTTAGGATCTTTTTATTTATTTATTTTGTCCTTTTTGTGTGAGTCTCTGTGGTAAATAAAAATGCCTAGGTCTCCTGCTCCCAAGATGGTCATTTATGTCTGTCAGCATCTTTGAACCTTGAAGATGGTCTCCCTGGACCTAAGCCAGTCGGGCCTGGAAAGCTCATGAAATCTCTAGAAAACATCCTAAAGAGGTGAGAGCTATGCTAGAAGGAGCTCTGATCCAGAAACATAAATATATGAGGTCAGGTGTAGTTTAAAAACTGTAAATGACTTACATGCTTATGAAAATGTTCTCTCATGCTGGTAATTAAAGAAATGGAAATTAAAATGAGATCTCCTTTTTAGACTATCAAGGCATAGACTTTTTAAAAGTTAGAGTTGGCCATGGAATATGGAAATCAGTGCATTTATTCCCTATCTGGGGGAGCTAAGATTTATATAGCCTTTTTAGGGGGCAATTTAGAAATGTAGAAAAACAGCCTTACAATTTTGCATGCCTTCTGAGCCAACAATTCCACCTCTAGGGATTTTGTCAAAAGCAATCATCATTGCTATGCTCAATAACTCACTGTAGGGATGTTCACTACCTCAAAAATTATAATAAAAATAACACCAAACCAAGTAATTTTGTTATGTTACAGCATATTGAGAAAATAGAATAATATGTTGCCATTAAAAATTGTGTAACAGAATGTGTAATGATAAATTAAATTAAATTAAATTCCTCTTCCCCTGTGCCCCATCATATTCCTCAATTCAGCCTAAGTGATCATTTTAAAGTGAAGTAGATCAGGTTCCTCCCTTGTTTAAAACCCTTCACTGCCTTCACTTGGTATGAGGACAAACCCCACCCCTACCCCCAACCCCAGCCTTTATATGGCCCTAAGTCTCTAGGTCCTGCCTTTTCTCCAGCTTTGCCTTTTGCCAGCCTCCTCTCCCTTGCTCCGCTCCCACCTGCCACGGGGACCTTCTTTCAGCCCCACAGCCCTGGAAAGTTCTTACTGACTCTGGGATTTCACTCGCAGCCCGCAAATTGAATGCTGCCTGCACCCCAGCCCCACCTTCCTGACAAAAGCCTCCTCAGTCTAGAGGACTCAGTTTTAAGTGTCTCTTCTCCCAGAAAGCCCTTCCCTAATTCTTCAGTCTAAATCAGATCACCTTGTTCCCTGCCTCCTGTCATCTTTTTTCCTCCATGTGACTATCACAGTCCCTGACTCTGCATTTATTACTGTGATTATTTGTTGAATGCCAGTGTCCCCACCTGACTATGGGACTCAGCTCACACCTGGCATGTAGGAGATGCTCCATAAAGGCATATCAAGTAAATGAATGCTATTCTAATAAGTCAAAGGCAAGGCTTAAAATGACAGGTATAGCAGGATTCCAATATCCAAATAAATGTGTACGTGTACATAGTTGTAATATTTCTGGGCACAGAATAAAAAGACCAGAAGAAAATCCAAGCTGTTAATAGCAACTATCTCTGTTGTCATGGTTTTACTTTTCTTCTTTTATCCAGATTTTCTACAGTGAGCATATCTAACTTTCAAAACCAAGATAAAATTTATTTTAAAAATAATAATAAAAACTAGATATCATGTCCTTTGCAAGAACATAGATGGAGCTGAAGACCATTATCCTTAGCAAACTAATGCAGGAACAGAAAACCAAATACTACATGTTCTCACTTCTAAGTGAGAGCTAAATGACGAGCACATGTAAACACATAGAGGGGAACAATACACAATGAGACCTGTCAGAGGGTGGAGGGTAGGAGGAAGGAGAGGATCAGGAAAAATCACTAATGGGTACTAGGTTTAATACCTAGGTGATGAAATAATCTGTACACAAACCTTCATGACACAAGTTTACCTGTATAACAAACCTGCACGTGTACCCCTGAACTTAAAATAAAAGTTAAAAAAAAAACAAAAACTAAAGCCCTGGGTTCAAGTTCAGTTCTTAACAAAAATATGATCTTGAGAAACCAAAGCTCTTCATAGACTCATCATTATAAATAAAGGGGAGGACACCTCCGCTGACTATGTCATAGAATTAATGGAATAATGTACATACAAAGTTTTGTACATGTTTCAGTATTTACTCTGGGTCTTTAGGGGAGTAAGACCCAAACACTTTAAAGTGTAAGGCAATGGGCATTTTCCCAGTGGTTGTGTAATTTGCAAATACCACGAGGAGCTGAGAGTTGAGTAGCTGGAGCTTTTGTCTTTTGACGAGCATGTTGCAATCATTGCTATCTAGTGAGGTGAGAGTTGAAAGTCATCAGGTAGGCAGAGAGAGAGTCTCCCATGGGGAGAGAAGTGGGAGGAATTTCACAGGAACAGAGACACGTCTCCCTTCCCCAAGACCAAATGCAGGGAAACAGGTGGCCTCCAGAACCCCAGCTCAAGTTCCCAGCAGGACTGAGAAAGCTACACGTTGAAACACTAAGTTACAGGGAGATATGGCATTTTTCATGCTGAAGAACCCAACTTGGTGGACTCCTTCTGTACTCTCCTGGCAAAAATCCAGCAACTTGGGGCATCCTCTTTGGGCTCTTTCTCTTCAACCCTGTGCTTGTTGAATGCAACTTCAGAGAAGAGCTGCTCCAGCTTTAATGGAAGACAGTAGCTCATTCAGCTTCTTCCATGAATATTAACTGGGCATTTATAACATGTTGGACACTATGCTAGGAGCAGAGGCTAAAACGGATGAATAAGGTCCTATCCCTGCTTTCAAGCCACACATGATCTAGTCATTATGATCTTCTGGTATTAAATCCCCCAACCTCCTCCAGTACTACCCACCTCATCACTCCCTGCTTTGTGTTTCTACTATGATTATTTTATTTTATTTTATTTTATTTTATTTTATTTTATTTTTCTTTGAGGCAGGGTCTTACTCTGTCACCCAGGTTGGAGTGCAGTGGCATGATCTTGGCTCCTGCAACCTCTGCCTCCTGGATTCAAGCAATTCTCCCAGGCATGTGCCACCACGCCCAGCTATTTTCTATTTTTAGTAGAGATGGGGTTTCCCTGTGCTGGCCAGGCTGGTCTTGAACTCCTGGCCTCAAGTGATCAGCCTGCCTCAGCCTCCCAAAGTGCTGGAATTACAGGCATATGCCACCACGCCTAGCTGCTATGTTCATTTTAGCATTTAACCCACCGAACTATCATCCACTCATCTAGGAGCCTATCTCTATTCAGCCTGTAATCTCCTTGAGGACACAGACTCTACTTTGAATCTGCATCTGTAGCACAAGTCTGTTATGTATGGTGCTCACTAATGAGCAAATGAGTGATTTAATTGCTTGAATAACTTCATAAGCAAATGCCTATAAAATAGTGGGGCTTACCTAGAAAGCAAATGCTCAGCAAGGCATCATGCTTTGCAGACTGAATAGAGATGTGTGTGCTATCTTTGTGTGTGTTCTTTCTGTAGAAAAGAGACTAGAGGTGAAAGAAGAAAGGTACAGGAAATAGGAATCTATTTCTTCAAGGCCCTCTTTGATACAAATGCTTTAGTTCTGACCCTTCTAGTCAGTACCCCAAGAAGATGACAGCTCACAGAGCTCCAATAAAGACTAAGAGTTCCTCCTAAGAGAAGTGATTGCACTTACTGAAGTGCAATTGACCTATCAAAAACATAGGTCATCCATATCCCAAGTTATCTTGCCATAGGTGCAAAACTCAGCAAAACTGCCATTGACAGTAGCTTGAGGCAACCAAAACAGTGAGGGCAATATTGTACGAAACAGGGAGAAATTGTAGATGGTTAACCCAGGAGAGACAAAATTCAGAAGAGGTGTAATAGCTGACTTCAAATACCAGAATGGCCATGGTACAGAAAAAAAGGTGATACTAGAGATAGAAATACCATTTGACTCAGCAATCCCATTACTGGGTATAACACCCAAAAATATATAAATCATCCTATTATAAAGACGCATGCATGCATATGTATATTCATCACAACACTGTTCACAATAGCAAAGACATGGAATCAACCTAAATGTCCATCAATGATAGACTGGATAAAGAAAATGTAGTACATATATACCATGAAATACTATGCAGCCATAAAAAGGAATGAGATCATGTCATTTGTTGGGACATGCATGGAGTTGGAAGCATTATCCTCAGCAAGCTAACACAGAAACAAAAAACCAAACACCACATGTTCTCACTTATGAGTGGAAGCCGAACAATGATAACACATAGACACATGAATGGAAACAACACACAATGGGGCCTGTTGGGATGAGTTGGGGGAGGGACAGCATCAGGAAGAATAGCTAATGTAAGATAGGTCTAACACTTAGGTGATGGGATGATTTGTGCAGCAAACAACCATGGTACACCTTTACCTATTTAACAAACCTCGCCATCCTGCACATGTACCCCTGAACTTAAAATAAAAGTTAAAGAAAAAAACAAGAAGTGAAAAGAAAAAAGGTGATACTTGTTCCCTATGATTCTCAAGGTCAAAGTTAAGCTTCAAAGTGGGTATCAGAGGCAGGCAAATTCTTGGCTCAATAGAAGAGGCACATGTCAGGAAATTACCATAAATGATTGCTAGTCTATAACTCAAGGCAAAGGCAGTAACACAGAATAGAATTTCTTTTGAAATGCTGCTTTTAAAGTTTACAAAAAGGTACTGGGATAGGCATGCTGAGGACACATAACTGAATCATTTAGCTCCCTGTCTACCGGAAAGAGTGCTAAATCTAACATCCCATGAGAGTGCTTTCCTCAAATTGATGCACTGGAGATCTTCCAAATGGGTGTTGGCTTTTCAGTAACTTGCCTTGCACAAGACAGCTCTACTTGCCTTGAATGCGCTTTGACCTATCAAGTCCATAAGGCCTAGCTAACATCTCTATATGTTATCCCTTCAGTCTTCAAAGCATACATCACTAGGGTCCCTCTACTTCGACCTCTTTGGATGTGTCATTTCAACTGTTCAACTTTTTATGTTTTGCCCTCCAATTAGATTCTAGTCTTCATAAAGGAGGATGCCATATGCTTTTAATCCACAGGGATTAGCACAGTACCTTGCATTTAACAGGCCTTCAGAAAATGGTCACAGATTTGGTGCTACTGGATTCAAGCCAGAGAATGGAGGCAAGCCATTCTGCCAAGGTCTTGGACAACATCTGTGTTTTTTCAACACAGCATTTTCCATCCATCACAGAGGAGACTGGAACAGAAAAAATTCATGTAAAGTACAAGGTCACTTTCAGGAGCCCCAACAATTCCATTCTCCAAGGTTGGAATGTTCTCCCTCTCTTCAAACAGCAGACCAGATGGCCTCCTAAATCTTGGCTTTCATGGTTTAACTCTAATTACAATATTAGTTAGCAATGAGTTTGGTGATTCAAAATCACTAGTAGATTCTTTCCAGGCAGTCAAGCTTTTCTTCTGCTCTCACTAAGAAAAGGGTGGCTTTGTCATCAGCCTTGCTCTTGCTTCCTGTATTATAATTGCTTAGCTATTTGGAAAATGAAAGTAGCCCAAGGCTACCAAACTTAGCTGGATGCAACAGCACTCCAGGAGACAGGAGGTAGCAACATCCAGATGGCTAAGTAGCCTCCAGTGATATTACAATCATATTGGGGGGCACAAATCAGGAAGAGCTCTTCAATTGTGTAAATGCCACATGCCAGGTGTTAAATTCAGAGGTGCACATGTGTTTGCCTAGATATTTTGTGAATGTGGTTGAGAAGAAACCCTTAAAAGTAAGTCCTTGGAATTGCAAATGTTGGAAAAACTTTTCAAGGTCGTTGGAAAAAAACTTTTCAAGGTCGTTGGATCCAAATCTTCCCAAATGCACAAATGCCTCATCAAAAGAGCTCATCCATGTTCCATTCAAACATTCTCTGTGAATAAAACTTACAGCTTCAAGAGGCAGTCCATTTATCGACTGTTGATAGGGTTTGTTTTCCTAATACACTTAGCACCTCACTTTACTCTTAGTTACCGGTTCATGTTGTACTCTCTGGAGCAACTCAGGAAAAAAGGGCCTCCTCATCCACGGAATAACCCTTTTTGAACAATCAAGGAAGCTGTCAGTTCACCTCTGAGTCTTTATTTCTTTAAGTACCCCCACATATTTAACTGCTCATTACTTGATTTAATCTAAAATTTCCACACTTCCCTCAGGGACTCTGTTCCCTGCCAGAGCCCTACTGAGCCAGCCTAATCAGGTTCTAACCACATGATCTTACCCCATAGCCACATTTAACTGGTCCAGGGGTAGATACCTGGCACAAGCATGGCCACCTATAGACACCCTGTACCATCAGTCTGATAGAAAAGATGAACTAGGCCAACCCGGGTGCTCTCCTAGCACTGGGAGCTGGTACACTTAGAGACTGTTGTCATTTATCTGTGGGCTGGTGAGCTGCAGGGTCCTGCAGAGTCAGGGCAGGAGTGACCCTCTGGGCCAGGGGCCACATGAGTGAGCAAAGGAAGGAAGCATATTATGAAAGATAGGATAGTAAGCAGATAGAGAAAAACAGAGGCCCCGTGAGAAAGAGAGACTGAGATGAGAGGGGGCCCATCCCCCCCTTTCTTGAGACATGAGTTGTAGCTTTTCCAAAATCCCAATGATCTATAGCCTTTCTACAAAGGACAAGGAAAGCCAAGAGAATCTCTATTCCTTACAATCCTAAGATGCTGGGCCAGAAGGTCTCCTTCTTCCAATGCCTAGAACAATCAGACATTTCCATACAACTCTACATATAAAATCAACTAGGTTTACCTATTATATGTGCCATATACATTATAAAATCTGTCTAAATAAAAACTCTTAGAAGTGATAACATGTGAATACAACAATGCAAACATTATTGTATGCTCACCATCGACAATGTACTGCACTGGATACAAAGCTATGGTGGCAACCTTCAAGGACTTTAGAGTCTAACGAAGAAGGTAAATAGTCACATAAAACACAGCAGAGTATTACATGCTAAAGTTAAAGATATGAAGGAGAAGGCAAGGAGGCATTGACTTTTTGCTTTGGTTCCTTTATGTACTGTCAGAATTTTCCAACAAAATATATGCATTCCTTTTTATGTCAAGAAATATTAACAGGATAAAGAAATTGTGGGTCATTTTCCATTTTCTTCCTTATATTTTTTAAAGCCTTGGATTTTTTTAATAAATAAAGGAGTACTTAATAAAAAATTTTAAGAAATATATACACACAAACAAATCTGGAAATACAGGGGAAAGATAAGAAATCAAGATAAAATAAGGACATAAATCTGGAAATGATACAGACAGGAGACAGGGAAATACTGAGTAGAAGAGGGCAGTTCCCTGGCAAAGGCCCCACCCTCATGCCTGGATACTCACAGCCCTAAATGAGAATGGTCATTCCTGTTTTCATACCCAAAAAGTTGCCTTTTGGCCCACCACTCTCACCTATCCTGTACCCATATAAACCCTGAACCCTAGGCTCCAGAAGCAGGAGAGGAACAGATGAGCAGATGAGCAGCAGAACAGCATGACAGAGGAGAGAAGAGAGTGTCTGAACTTTGGGAGGAGTTGGGCTGGGGACAGTCAGGGAATCAGCAGCTGGATAGCCAAACTCCAGGAGAAGATCATCTTCCCACTCCATCCCTTGTCCAGCTCCCCATCCATCCCACTGAGAGCCACCTCCACTACCCAATAAAAAACCTCATTCATCATCCTCAAGTCTGTGTGTCACCTGATTCTTCCAAGGCACTGGACAAGAGCTCAGGATACAGAAAGCTGTCCTACTGGCCCTCTGTCTTTCCAAGAAAGGGTTCCTGCACCTCTCCATCTGCCTGCTCCCCCTCCCATAAGGGGTTTCAGCAGTGGCAGCAACCAAACAGACAAGCCACACCACTGCTGCATGTCCTGCGAGGGGGCTCAGAGAACTCTCCTGTTTCAGAAATACAAGGTAGAGATTTTCCCTGACTGAGAAGATCTAGGAAAACGTTGTAGAGGTGGGGCCATTTCCATAAGGTTGAGAAGGATGGAAAAACAAAATAGGTCACTATGTGGGGAGAAAATCCTCCAGGGAGACGCAAAAGAAACAGCTAACGAAGAATGGCAGGGGATTAGGTGGCCTGTTCAGGGTGGGCAGCCCAGCATGATGAATGATGACGGTAGGGCAGGGAACAGCCAATGGTTATTTGGCTCAATTTTCTGAAGGTCTTAAAAGCTCAGTTTCTTAGGCAAAGGAGAGACATGGTCAGAGTTTTGTTTAAGGTGGCCGCAAGGAGAATGGAATGGAAGAGAAAGAGCTTAGAGCCAGGGTCACTGGTTGGGAGAATCACTGTCAGGTTGTTTCAAAAGGCCCTTCCCTAAAAGGTTTTGTTTATGCTGTTGGCATTTGAAAGTTGAATTGCATATAAACATGGTTGGTATTACCTTGAAATATGTTTGAAGGCACCTATGACTACATACCTCTTCTGTACATCTAATTTATTTTAAGCTAACTGTGGTATATAAAACGCTTGATAGCAAAATTGAACTCAAGTATTTCTTGTTTCTTCTGGGGTAAAGAAAGGCTTCTGTGAGAAGCTAGGAACCAAATAAGTCTGTAAAGGTGAAGGTAGAAGTGAGGTCAAAATGCAAACAGCATCAAAAACTTAAGCTATAGCTTAAGTAGGCATAAGGTCATGGTGAGGGTGTCTTGAAACTTCAAAGAGGTTCCACCACCAATCCCACAGAAATACAAACTACCATCAGAGAATACTATAAAAATCTCTATGCAAATAAACTAGAAAATCTAGAAGAAATGGATAAATTCCTGGACACATACACCCTCCCAAGACTAGACCAGGAAGAAGTTGAATCCCTGAATAGACCAATAACGGGCTCTGAAATTGAGGCAATAATTAATAGCCTACCAGCCAAAAAAAGTCCAGGACCAGACGGATTCACAGCCGAATTCTACCAAAGGTACAAGAAAGAGCTGGTACCATCCCTTCTGAAACTATTCCAATCAATAGAAAAAGAGGGAATCCTCCCTAACTCATTTTATGAGGCCAACATCATCCTGATACCAAAGCCTGGCAGAGACACAACAAAAAAAAGAGAATTTAAGACCAATATCCCTGATGAACATCAATGCAAAGATCCTCAATAAAATACTGGCAAACCAAATCCAGCAGCACATCAAAAAGCTTATCCACCATGATCAAGTGGACTTCATCCCTGGGATGCAAGACTGGTTCAACATACGTAAATCAATTAACATAATCCATCACATAAACAGAACCAAAGACAAAAACCACATGATTATCTCAATAGATGCAGAAAATGCCTTTAACAAAATTCAACAGTCCTTCAAGCTAAAAACTCTCAATAAATTAGGTATTGATGGGATGTATCTCAAAATAATAAGAGCTATTTGTGACAGACCCACAGCCAATATCATACTGAATGGACAAAAACTGGAAGCATTCCCTTTGAAAACTGGCACAAGACAGGGATGCCCTCTGTCACCACTCCTATTCAACACAGTGTTGGAAGTTCTGGCCAGGGCAATCAGGCAAGAGAAAGAAATAAAGGGTATTCAATTAGGAAAAGAGGAAGTCAAATTGTCCCTGTCTGCAGATGACATGATTGTATATTGAGAAAACCCCATCATCTCAGCCCAAAATCTCCTTAAGCTGACAAGCAACTTCAACAAAGTCTCAGGATACAAAATCAATGTGCAAAAATCACAAGCTTTCTTATACACCAGTAACAGACAAACAGAGAGCCAAATCAAGAATGAACTACCATTCACAAGTGCTTCAAAGAGAATAAAATACCTAGGAATCCAACTTACAAGGGATGTAAAGGACCTCTTCAAGGAGAACTACAAACCACTGCTCAGTGAAATAAAAGAGGACACAAACAAATGGAAGAACATACCATGCTCATGCATAGGAAGAATCAATATCGTGAAAATGGCCAGACTGCCCAAGGTAATTTACAGATTCAATGCCATCCCCATCAAGCTACCAATGATTTACTTCACAGAATTGGAAAAAACTACTTTAAAGTTCATATGGAACCAAAAAAGAGGCTGCATTGCCAAGACAATCCTAAGCCAAAAGAACAAAGCTGGAGGCATCACGCTACCTGACTTCAAACTATACTACAAAGCTACAGGTACCAAAACAGATATATAGACCAATGGAACAGAACAGAGCCCTCAGAAATAATATCACACATCTACAACCATCTGATTTTTGACAAACCTGAAAAAAATAAGCAATAGAGAAAGGATTCCCTATTAATAAATGGTGCTGGGAAAACTGGCTAGCCATATGTAGAAAGCTGAAACTGGATCCCTTCCTTACACCTTATACAGAAATTAATTCAAGATGGATTAAAGACTTAAATGTTAGACTTAAAACCATAAAAACCCTAGAAGAACACCTAGGCAATGCCATTCAGGACACAAGCATGGGCAGGGACTTCATGTCTAAAATACAAAAAGCAATAGCAACAAAAGCCAAAATTGACAAATGGGATCTAATTAAACTAAAGAACTTCTGCACAGCAAAAGAAACTACCATCAGAGAGAACAGGCAACCTACAGAATGGGAGAAGATTTTTGCAATATACTCATCTAACAAGGGCTAATATCCAGACTTTACAAAGAACTCAAACAAACTTACAAGAAAAAGACAAACAACCCCATCAAAAAGTGGGCAAAGGATATTAACAGACACTTCTCAAAAGAAGACATTCATACAGCCAACAGACACATGAAAAAATGCTCAACATCACTCGCCATCAGAGAAATGCAAATCAAAACCACAATGAGATACCATCTCACACCAGTTAGAATGGTGATCATTAAAATGTCAGGAAACAACAGATGCTGGAGAGGATGTGGAGAAATAGGAATGCTTTTACAATGTTGATGGGAGTGTAAGCTAGTTCAACCATTGTGGAAGACAGTGTGGCGATTCCTCAAGGATCTAGAACTAGAAATACCACTTGACCCAGCCATCCCATTACTGGGTATATACCCAAAGGATTATAAATCATGCTGCTATAAAGACACATGCACATATATGTTTATTGCAGCACTATTCACAATAGCAAAGACTTGGAACCAACCCAAATGTCCATCAATGATAGACTGGATTAAGAAAATGTGGCACATATACACTATGGAATACTATGCAGCCATAAAAAAGGAAGAGTTCATGTCCTTTGTAGCGACATGAATGAAGCTGGAAACCATCATTCTCAGCAAACTATCGCAAGGACAAAAAACCAAACACCGCATGTTCTCACTCATATATGGGAATTGAACAATGAAAACACTAGGACACAGGAAGGGGAACATCACACACCGGGACCTGTCATGGGGTGGGGAGAGTGGGGAGGGATAGTATTAGGAGATATACCTAATGTAAATGACAAGTTAATGGGTGCAGCACACTAACATGGCACATGTGTACATATGTAATAAACCTGCACATTGTGCACATGTACCCTAGAACTTAAAGTATAATAATAAAAAAAAAAAAAAAGAAACTTCAAGGAGGTTCTGCAGCTTAAACTTGCTCCTTATGGTTGGGTTATGAATACTTCACTCTTCTCTGAACCAAGAGTTTTAAAATATTGCTACTTGGCTTTGATCAACTGAAAGTATGTACTCTTCCAACGACAAAGTCCACATAAAATTACAGAAAAATTCAGGAATCAAAGTTCAGATGCATCCATCCTAGAACTCATAACTTGTACCAACAAACCACAGTTTAATCCATAGCCAACTTTCTATGTACTTGAATGGTGGTTTGAGACGTTCAATGAGGTTGAAACAGGCTGGCAAAGATTCTTCATTTCCAGATTCAGTGATTGTTTACAGATAGTTGAGCCACAGCCATTGAAAATGATCAACCTTATTTCAAAAATAACCTTGTTGTTTTATCACCCAATTAACTGTCCACTTGTGGGAATAAGTGTTTGAGAACGTTATCGTCCACACGAGAGATCATGAGACAGAAATAAGGTAGAGGTGAGAAAATGGGGGTGTGCATAGGAAAGGGAAGGTATTTCAGGGATAGGAATTACAATTGGTGATGACTAAGTATGGAGCTTAAGAACCAAAGGGAACGACGACGATATATTCACTCAATCAACAGTTATATACTACATACTCACTATATGATCAACATTGTGCTGGGTGTGAAGGTTACAGCCGTGATCTACATATTGCTCACTATCTGGTAGACATTATAGATAAAGAGAAAATTACAACCAAGTAGGGGAAACAGATGATGCTGTGGAAACAGCAAGACAGAATTCTAACCTAGTCAAGAAGCATCGAAAAAGATTTCTAAGAGGAGTCAATATTAAAGTTGAGATCTAACAGGCACTGTTTAAAAATGAACCATGTGGATGGGAGATCAAAAGTCAGGGGAGATGAGTCAAGGTGTGTGCCCTGAGTTAGATTTTGCAGATTCAAATCTTGGTGCTGGTGCTGGCGTTGCCGTTAGCGGGTTGTGTAACCTTAGGCAAGTTACTAATTCTCTTTGTGTCTCATTGTCCTTATATATTAAGTAGAGATAATAATTCCTCCCTCATAGGGCTATGATAAAAACCAAATTAAATAAGCAAAGAGCTCTTGGCAGAGAGACTGGCACAGGGACGTGTCAAATAAATGGCAGCACTCTCTTTGTTATTAAGAAGGAACAGCATGTGCAAAGACTAAAAGGTAAGAAACAACATGGCAGGTTCAAGGAAAGTAGTTCAGAGTTGCCAGAGTGTTGGGGAAATGGCAAATGATGAGCCTGGAGAGGAGAAGCCAAGGCAAAGTCAAGGAGGCTCTTTTAATATGATTTCTATGGTAATAGGGTACATAGCGATGTCACTAGAGAAGGCACAGACTTGAAGAGAAATCCAAAGCATTTTCTGGATGACTTCACAACCAACTTATGACCACTTTCCTGAGGTGCATGCACGTCCAGGAGGGAAAAACAATGTGGTTGTGATTCAGCTAAAAGCTACAAATGATGACAAGAAACCAGGGGCTCAGGAGTGGTAGGAAACAAGAAGGAAGCTGAGTCCTTGGACAAAAGCTCTTGGAGCAGGAACGGACCCCTTAGAATAGCACAGCAGAGGGGAAGGCACCTCTGCCCTTTATTAGGACTCGACTGCTGACCCTGCCAGTTACTTACATGTGACCAAACCACTCTCTTTCTCTGTATCTTAATAAACAGGGAGGCAGCCTAGATCCATCATTCTTAACCCAGAAACCACAGATACTATGAATCCATGAAGATGCTAAAAGAGGTTCAATCTATTCTCAATTACTTTTTTAAAACCCCAAGGCCATATTAGTTCTTTCAAGCTGATCTAAAGCTCCTATAGGCATTGCATGTCTTTAATTAATTTATAACTGAGTGAATAAATTAATTATACCATTAAATTCAGTTACTACTTTTAGAAATTGAAAAATAAAGAAGAAAAAGGTGCTAGTAGTAAAAAGTTTGACACCACTAGACTGAATGGTTTGATAAGGCCATTATGGCTCTCATATTCTGGAAGCCTACCTTCACCTGTCAGCTATTTCATTGTCTATAAAGGTTTACATTCTTTGGGTTAAAAACATGGGACTTAGAGTCACAAAAGCCTGGGTTCAAATCCCAGCTCTGGCACTTGCTAGCTGGATGACCATGGCAAATTACTTAAACTCTGTAAATCTCAATTTCTTAATACACAGAATAGAGATTAAAACAGCATTTTTTGATAGAGTTGTTTCAAGGAATGAGATAATACAAACTTTAGTCATTGGCATACTCCTTCCCAATCTTTGCCAAATCTGCATAAAACCTGAAATATCAGTTAGATAATATTTTTTATTTAAATCAATTCATATTTTCAGTTAAATTTATGTGCTTTAACCGGAAGCTTTATACTGCTACCATAATTGGAAAACAAGTACTGCCATAAATCGGTAGTAACCATAAGAATAATACTAATAAAAACTGTACTGAAAATTTTATCTCAGTAAGTAACAATTAAAGTGTTGTTAAATCCTAGCTAAATGCTGTTTCCTGCTGAAGGCTCTGTGCCTGAGGCTGCCCTCTCTTTGTTAAAATGGAGATTCACATGTATAAAATGAAGTTAAAAACATCGAGGCTTCAAACCTCAGCTTTGTCCTTGAAGTAATCAGGAAGCTCTAAAGAGAATTAAAAAGGAAAATCTCTATGCGATTCAGTTTTATTCAATGCCTCAACTGGGTATTACCTAAAATAATCTCTCATAACATATATGCCACATCTTGGATACATTGAGGTAATAGATTCGAAGCACGTGGCACTGGGCTTATTCTGAAGTAACTGGAGAAATGTTCATTTTTATTACTTTTGGTAAGAAAATAAAAAAACAAAAAACAGAACCATTTGGCCCTGTTACTACCTCCTACTGCCCCCCTCCACAAAATTGGGACTGACAGGGTGGCCGTATTACTGCAGAAGGCTCCTTCCTGTCCCTTGCTCCTTCCTGTCTTTTGAGACCACTTAGTCAGTTTCTTCCCCACAATGCCTCAAGTCATCCCTTTCTGTCTAACTCCACACCAACCACACAGCATCTGGCCTTGGCTCTTACACCAACCTGCCCTGTCATCTTATCCTTTAAGATTCATCTGAAAATGATACGGACAGGCAACAGGGAAACACTTGGTAACGAGAGTGGTTCCCCAGCACAGGCCCCACCCTCAAGCCTGAAGACCCACAGCCCTAAATGAAGACAGGCATTCCTGTTTTCATCCCTAAAAAGTTGCCTTTTGTCCCACCATGCCTCCTATCCTGTACCTATATAAACCCTGAACCCTACGATCCACAGGCAGATGAGCAAGTGAGGAGACAAGAGGACAAGCAGACGGACAGCAGAACGACACAGCCGAGAAAGAGAGAAGAGGAGGAATGTCTGAACACAGAAAAGAGTTTGGCTGCGGGTGATCAGAAAGAGTTTCGGGTACTGGATGGCCAGGCTCCAGGGGAAGATCATATTCCCACTCCATCCCCTCTTCCAGCTCCCCATCCATCCTGCTGAGAGCCCCCTCTACCACTCATAAAGCTCCCACATTCATCCTTCAAGGCTGTGTGTGACCCAATTTTTCCAGGACACTGAACAAGAGCTCAGGATACAGGAAGCTGTCACACTGGCCCTCTGCCCTTGCAGAAAGGCAGAGGGTCCACTAAACGGGTGTACACCCAAGCTGTCTACAAATGGCAAGGCTAAAAGGGCACACTGTAATACACGCCCACTTGGGCTCCTGCACTTGTCCGTCTGTGTGCTCCTCTTCCCATAAGGGGTTTGAGCAGGGGTGGCGACTGAACAGGTGAGCCACACCTCTGTCATGTGTCCTGTGAGGGGGATCAGCGAACTCTCCCATTTAAAAACACTACTCTCAGAAGCCTTGCTAATCGCCAACCTCTGTGCCACACAGAGACAGAAACCTTCTATACTGGGCTCCCTGGATCCCCTTCACAAACTTCTGTTGTAATATTAATAATTACCTTGTTACATTGCAGTATTGTGTTTGTGTCTGTCTTCCCCACTCAACTATAAATTTCTAGAAGCCAAGGACTGTGTTTAGTTCATCTTTGTATCCCTTAGTTCATAATAAATGCTCAATTCAGTTTTCATATATGGATGAAAAAGAGGATGGATGGAAGAAAGGAAGGATGGATGAAAAGATGAAAGAAGGAAGGAAGGAAGGAAGGAAGGAAGGAAGGAAGGAAGGAAGGAAAGAAGGAAGGAAAGAAGGAGTGACAGTGATGGACCACATTGCTTCTGACTTTCTGATTTCTAAGAAGGAAGAAAAACAAGGTAATTCAGGCAGAGTTGGCTTAATTCCCTCTTGTCCAATTTTTGTACATCCTCTTCACACACCATCCGTGGCATTTTCCTCATCTTACAAATACCAAAGGACGCTAGCCTTTGCAGAAATTACCTTGGCTCCTTGCCAGAAAACAAACAAGCCTGAGAATAAAGAAAAATAAATAAATAACAACAGTGACGTTTCGCACTTTGAGGTCTGGGAAATGAATTCCAAATGGGAGCTGAACTCAAAACCAAATGTTTGGCTTTGGGGGACAACCAGCTACTTGACTGAAAGCCTCAGCCCCCTCCTGAGACCACTTAGCAAATGTCGGCCCAGAGCTCTTCCTGCGAGCTGCTGTCTATCCCACCCCTTTCTCAGGCCTGGAAGAAATTACTGCCAAGAAAAAACAATCAAACTTTCTACCTACTACTTCAAGGTTGTTTGTGGTTGATCTTTTCCTGCCTTGGGAACTTTCCAAATGGTTCTTTAGGAATTAGGTTGTGTTTGAAAAAGGTTTACTCAAAGCAGATTAACACCTCTGTATGTGTGTGTGTGTATCACATACACACATTCACTCACATGCACACACACAGACTCACATACAAAAGCTCAGATGTTTAACCTGGCACATCCTTGCCATTCTGATTCCACAGGAATTGATGTCTGACAATATGTGGGTGCTTATGTGCCCTGAGCCTGGGGACAAGGTGAGCTTCCAGACAGTGGATGAAATTGAAAAGTGGGAGTACAGGTGGGGGCACTGAGGGTTGCTAGGAAAGACCGCTGGGGAAAATGCAGAAAACAAAAGAGAACACTTCCCATGCACCTGACTCAGCTAGCCTAATTTCCTGGGAAATTTTTAATAGTGCTGCTACTTGACGAGATCATGGGATTCTTTATCTGCTCCCTTCTCCTCTTTAAGAACTTCTCAACCCACGCACTGAAAAGCAAGAGCCAAGGCCTTAAGTTCTCATTTCCAGAGCTAAAATATTTGGGCTTTGCCCTTTTCCTTCAACTCATATCCTCATTAGCGAGGTATCTGTACCAACACAGGCAGGCCTACCTTCCTGATTACCATGTTAAGCTCTTGTTACAGTCTGAGAAAAGCATCAACCCCAAACCAGGCAAATAGCCGGTTATAGCACTTAGATGAGGGGCAGTGTTACCAACCAGGGGTACATAGGTTCCGGAGCCGTACTGACCTAAGCTCGACTGCACAGATGACGTCTCCTCTCTGAGCCTGAGTTCTTCATCTGTAAAACAGGGATATGGCTTGTCTTAAAGGATGAATTTTGAAGATTAAATTCAATGATAATGACAGGTACTATTATCAAGTAAGTGATTAACAAATGTTTGTTGAATATTTTTTTAAAAAGTGAATGCCCTGTTCTGACCCCAGTTAAGAAAATACAGGCAGAACTGGGACTCTCTCCAAGAGGCACTTGCTCAGTCCCTGATTTCCATAAGAAACTCCTTCTCACCCCTGCCACACAAGCCCTAGGACACAGATCCTGGGCCTATGTTCAGAGGCTGGATGGGCAGGCAGGCCCAGGTGCAGTGGCTCACACCTGTAGTGCCAGCACTTTGGGAGACTAAGGCAGGTGGATCACAAGGTCAAGAGTTTGAGACCAGCCTGGCCAATATGGTAAAACCCCGTCTCTACTAAAAATACAAAAATTAGTTGGGCGTGGTGGCAGATGCCTGTAATCCCAGCTACTCAGGAGGCTGAGGCAGGAGAATCGCTTGAACCCGGGAGGCAGAGGCTGCAGTGAGCAGAGGTCGCACCACTGCATTCCAGTCTGGGCAACAGAGAAAAAAAGAAAAAGAAGAAGGGCAGGCGGTAGAAGCAGTCAGCCCTATGTGCAGGCAATAAAGGGGTGCAGGGGCATGGCCTTTGGAGAATTTAAAGACAATAAGAGTCAGTCTGATTTTATTATCAGCATGCACCAGCAATTCCAATAATGTCAGTGATAAAATATTCTTTTGTACTTCCATCACCCATGCTTGCTATGCCACTGCCTGTTGTACCAAAAGATTATGTCCCCTGTCCTGGTTGAGTCCCTGCCTGGCCTCGGAGTCTATCTGGGGGTTCCAGAGGTCAAGCCCCTGGACTCTTCCAGCAACCAGATATACACTGAGATCATTGTCTGTGCCTACATATCCTGAGAATTCCTTAAACTGGTTGGCCCACACTCTTGAGATGAACACAGTGTGAGGACAAGAGGTAAAATTACTTTAAGCCGTAAGTGTCTAAACAGGCCCAGACCAGAATAATGGGTCCAATTTATCAGACAGAACCTTTCCTTTCCTCTTTCACTGTCCCTTGTTTGGTGTTGCTCAATAGTCCTATTCCCTTGAAAATTGAAGCTTCACCTTTAGGAGGCCTATGGCCTCTATTTGGTTTTTATATGTAATAGAAATTTTAAAAATTCAGAGCCAGGGAGCTCAGCACCCCCTCAGATGCTCCCTTGTCTCAATTTCTTTTACTCCTGGAAACTCATTTTGTCCCCGGGATGAGTTAAATCCTTATAAATGAGGAAATTGATGCTGACAGAGGGAAAGGGACCAGCCCAAGGTCACACAGCAAGTAAGTGGAAAAAGGGGAAATACAGCTATCCAAGGCACTCTGAGGAGCGAAGCAGTGCACATAAAACGCTGAGCCCTGTGCTGGTGCATACGAAGCAAGTGATGAGCATTAACTGCTACTTTTGTGTAGTTGTGTGTTATTATTGTTAAACAAGGCTAGACCCACATCTCCAGGCTTTAGGGCAGCCTCTTCCCAGTACCTCGCTTGGTGTCAAGCACAGTGTAGGAGCTCATTAAACATCTGCCGAATAAATAAATTAGCTCTATTCCTGTTCAGTGACCATCCAACCTCTGCATAAACATCCCCAGTCTGAGACACTCCCTCCTTCCTTTAAAGATACCCTATCCCATCTCTGGGCCCATCCATTAAACAGATCTACTTTAAAAAGAGTCAATTTTTTAAAATCTCTCTTCATCCCTTCTGCCCATTGGTTAGTCCTAGATTTAATCTCCCCAGCATTGAGCCTTTTACAAAGAGATTTCAATGTTAAATCAGAACATGTTGGTCCCTGGATAGAAACCATCAAATTAACCTCACTGGGTGGTGAAATATATCTATATTTATATACATACGTTGTATATAAATAAATATAGATATATTTCATCAGTCATTCACCTCAAGAAAGAAAAGGTCAGTTTTATCTTATAACAAAGAGGACACTTTAATCATGGCAAATCTGCTGAATAAATCAAAACAACAAATTTGCAAGAGGCAAATGCCCTCTATTAGGTAAATTAAGACAAGCATCTCAACAGGCAGCCATTACCCTGACAGGAGCAGAGAGCAAGTCTTGTCTCCGTCAATCTTCCCTCTGGAGAGACAGCATTGATTAAATGCTGACACATATTTGTGTCTGAAGAGCAGGAAAGAACAACAAACCAAAAGGATGCGTCAGGCGTCATCTTTCCACTCAACGGCACACGTAACAATTACCACCTCACAGTTTTATACAGTTCTTTTTGCACTCTTTTAAAAAATGCTCATCAGTGATCCCAGCACTTTGGGAGGCCGAGGTGGGCAGATCACCCAAGGTCAGGAGTTTGAGACCAGCCTGGACAACATGGTGAAACCCCATCTCTACTAAAAAAATACAAAAATTAGCCGGGCGTGGTGGCACCTGCCTGTAATCCCAGCTACTTGGGAGGCTGAGGCATAAGAATTGCTTGAACCCGGGAGGCAGAGGTTGCAGTGAGCCGAGACCACATCACTGCACTTCAGCCTGGGTGACAGAGCAAGACTCCATCTCAAAAAATAAAAATAAAACATGCTCATCAGTTTATTTCACCTTCATGGAAATCTTATGATATAAGTAAAGAAAGTGCTCGATTTTACAGATGAGGAAGTAAGACACAGAGTGACCAGTCATGAGACAAGCCAACCATTTATTCATTCATGTGGCAAATTATGATTGCGTCCTGACTCCATGCCAGGCACTGGGCTAGGCTCCACAGATGTGACAGTGAGCAAAACAGACACTTTCTCTGCTTCCACATCCCTTAAAATAGAGAGGCAGAAAACAGAAGGTTAAACTAACATATCAGATAAGCGATAGGATAGAGAAAGCAGGGTAGGAGGAGTATCAAACCTAGCCCAGTATGGATCATGAAGGGTGAATAGGATGCCGCCAAGCAGAGACTTTGACCCTAAGGCGGTAGAAGCAGTCAGCCCTACATGCAGGCAGTAAACGGGTGCATGGGCATGGCCTTTGGAGAATTTAAAGACAATAACAGTCAGTCTGATTTTATTATCAGCATGCACCAGCCATTCCAAATAATGTCAGTGATAAAATACTAAGAAGGTCAGCTTAAATGGTAGAACTTGGATGTAAGGCAGGAGACAGTGCTGAGAACCATCATACCAGCAAAGCATGCATGCATACACACACACACACAAGCACACAATCACAGCAAGATACAGGAGACCTCCAAACAAGGGGATGAGAAACAGAATAGTAAATCCAAATGCTTTCAGATGTTGAAGGCTCCTGGGGCTTCAGAACTTCCTGGAATTCCATGGTATAAGAGTTGGGACGTAATGAGATGTGATCACTACATTGTAAGGTAACAGGCAAATCCAGACGCCAGGCTCCTCGTAATGACCATCTGGTTTGCCCACCTTCACAGCCAGGGAGAATAAATATTCAACATAAGTCACAAGATCTCCCTGGCAGTCCCTCTGCCAGTACAATAGCCAGGGCAGGCCAGAGTTGAAGGGGCTTCACAGAGTTGGAGGGGCATCTCACCAGACTGACATGAAGAGAAAAAGAGCATTTATCTCCAGTCTTCCTCTTTCAACGTAAGCCTCTGAGCCTAAAGCGATATACCTAGGCCAGTAAGAAGAGGATGATAGACATTAGGGAAAGAGAAGGTACTTCACAATTCTAACACTGTTGCTGTTGACACTGTGAATTGATTTTTCAAAGCATACTAATGGGAAATGCCTCTAATTTAAGGCATGAGGAATTGGCCCATGTGATTATGGAGGCTGAGAAGTCCCATGATCTGTTGTCTGCAAGCTGGAGACCCAGGCAAGCCAGTGGTACAGTCCCAGTCTGAGTCTGAAGGCCTGAGAACCAGGGGGCCCAGTGGTGTAAATCTCAGTCCAAGGGCAGAATAAGACCAAGATCCCACCTCATGCAGCAGGTAGGAAGGGGCCAAATCCCTCCTTCCCCTGCTTTTTATTCTATGTAGGCCCTCAGCTGATTGGAGGGTGCCCATCCACATTGGGAAAGGCAATCTATTTCATGGAGTTCACCAATTCAAATGCCAGTCTCATCTGGAAATAGACATATCCTTGCAGACACATCTAGAAGTAATGTTTAAACTGGGTACCCTGTGGCCCAATCAAGATGATGTATTAAAATTAACCATCACAGGCTGGGTGAGGTGGCTCATACCTATAATCCCAGCACTTTGGGAGGCCAAGACAGGTGGATCACTTGAGGTCAGGAGTTCAAGACCAACCTGGCCAAAATGGCAAAATCCCATCTCTACAAAAAGTAGCCGCACATGGTGGCACACGCCTGCAATCCCAACTACTCAGGAGGCTGAGGCAGGAGAATCGCTTGAACCCAAGAGGTGGAGGGTGCAGTGAGCCAAGATCCTGCCACCACACTCCAGCCTGAGTGACAGAACAAGAGTCTGTCTCAAAAATAAGATTAAATTAAATTAACCATCACCGTGAGATTAATGGTTCTTTTTGTGAACTATGGCTTTTGAAGTAAGTTTCATGTGGAGTATTTTATTCCCACTTTCATTCCTGTAAGGCAGAGGGGTCCATAGTAAATGAACCCAACTTTTTGTCCTGTTTGGCTCCTCACACCTCTATCTGACTCCCTTTCAGTCTTCTTCTTTCTATTCTCAACTTTGAGTTCTCTTCTGTAATCACTTTCTCCCAGCTCTGAGCCCTAAACTCGTTTGTTTTCCAGATCCATAAAATGCTTTGCCTTTCCTCAGTCAACAAAATTTATTAAAGTTATTTTGTTATAAGTTGGCTACTCCAGCGTCCCTTCTCCAGCTGACATAAATTCCTAACACAACTCCTCTGTGCTTCATTACCGTGAGCAGGGAGTAGCTTTTATGACATTGCTATAGGTGCAGAAACGTGGCCGGCCAGCTCCAAAATATAAAGATATAAAAAGCTCTAGCCACAATGCTCTTAGCCAGACTCCCACTCAATCAGGCAAATAAAGTTTCTCTTGCGCCCCATGGGAACTCTAAGATTACAATTGATATGGTTCTACTCTTTACATTGTTGAAAATATTTATTGTCAACGTGTGGTCTGGGGCCTCTGGTGGCCCATAATAAGCCTTTATTGATTCATTTAACAAGTATGGAGCAACCGCTATTTAGAAGCTCCACCTTCAGTTCCCTTGTATGAAAACTATTTTCATTCCACATATCACCATCTAAAATCTTTTTACCTTTGTTCATTCTGTCTCTCCCAACAAAATATGTGGTCCATGAAAACACGGACCCAGTTTTGCCTAACACTGTATCCCCAGTGCTAAATGCAATGCCTGATGCACAGTAGATTACTAGGTGAATATTAACTGGATGACTGGATAATGATGAGGCAAAGTCACTGTAAGGACTTCTCATTCCACTCTAGGATTTTAGAAATGGAAGAGCTTTTTTATGTCCTTGTGTTTGTAATACAATTAGGACTAGCTTTTCTCTCACACAGAAATCTTTTTTTTCCTCCCATACCAGGCATTTTATCATTTGGATCTCAAACAAGTACCTCTCTTCCCAGCCTCTATGAGGGGAATTTGGTCACACACACATTGGAGGTCAAGGTCCAAGATGTCATTGGTGAGGTAGCAGAATTTAACACACTGGAAAAGTTTTAATACCTCTTTCTGAAGATGCCTGGGACATGTAATTGAATTAAAATATACTTAATACTTACTCTACAACCAAGGATCTGGGAAGCCTACTTAATACTTACTCTACACCAAGGATCTGGGAAGCCTACTAAGAAATAAACACCTTCAAACAGAATAGCACCACTTACTGGTTTATTGTATTGGGTGTGCGTAAGGATTTTGTCTGAGGGGGAAAAGGGAGTTTCTCAGATTTTAAGAAAAAAAAAAAAAAAACAGGAAAACCACTCTCCTAGACAATATTTAAGTTCCTTTTATCTCTGACCTTTTCAATCTCTCATTTCTGCAGAAGGACTCCACACTCTCTTTTCCCTATACCCCTCACATTTGTAAAATTAATAGATTTACAATGGAGCTCTGAGTCTTACATAAATCTGTAAGCTGTCCAGTTAGCCTTCCATTTGGAAAATGGCAATATAACAATATATTATGTAGATTTCTGTGCTTTCAAATCTTTTTCAATCTTTATAACAGCCTTTTAAATTTTGCGTGAGAGACTAAATTTCCTCTAAATTAGCATTTGGGAAAACTAGAATGGTGATGTTTGTCCAAAATCATATGGCATGCTACTGCTAAACCGAGACCAGACCCAATTCTTAATCTTGGGTTCTTTGCACTGGTTGAGGATGGCAAAATAAATGATATTCAGGCCAGTACTCTTCTCTCCAACCCATGGCAGGCATTACTAATCAATCACTGCCCTCTTTCCCACTGCGCCTAGAGGCAACTTTTTAGAAGCCCTTTCAACACAGTGTTCCACATAGCCACTACCAATCAATCTCAGGTTGAAATCTGAGACTTGAAACCTATTTGCCTTCCCTGCACTAGCCAAGTTCTCTCTGTAAATTAGGAAGCCTGGGGTGCCAAGCAATACAGAAGTTAAAACTGCTACTTGCAGAAGGAGGATGAGTATGAGAGGAATACAAGGACGGTGAGTTAGTAGGACAGAGACAGGGTAAATGTTGAGTTTTTACATTCTATAGTTTCCTGAACGTCTTAACACCTGGGTTTAATTTTGCTCTAGATGCTGTAGGAAGTAGGGATGAATCATTGTCACCACCATGAAATATTTAACTGTTATATGCAAATGGTTATTAATTACATTCTCTGCCTCCATTAAAGAGGTAAATGACTATTTCAACGTCTCCCTGGGTGACCAGTGTGTACATATTCCATCCCTAATTCTTCCATGAAAACATTTAAATGGTGCTTTTAACAACCAACCCAGCTTTAAATGCAGCAGCTTTAGAGGTGATGTGCTAACTCTGAAATAGCGTCTTACATAAACTCAAATGATCCTCAGTTATGGGAAAACAAATGTATGCACATCTCTTAGAATCTTTCTCTTTTTTTTTTTTTTTTTTTTTTTTTTTTTTTTGGTGATTCATTCTCATTCTTCATCTAGCAAAAAGGCTAAATAATAATAAAATTGATGCCTTACCTAAAAAGGTGAGTCAGCAACACCAACAGATTATTTCTTAGGCTGCATCTTTCATATTTTCTCCCAATAAATAACTTTTAAACAAGATGCCTCTCAAATTAGCACTTAGCAGAACTAAAAACCTATTTGTTATCTGCTGGATAACTGGAACAAAAATAGAAATGTGAGTATTTCCAAAGATTGGTGACTTTCCTAGGATTCCAGCCTAAACAAAAGTTGCTGAGAACACCCCCCTTTTGAGTTCTGCAAAGAGATTCCAAAAGAACCTTCTGTAAACTAGAGATAAACATTTTCCCCAGCACTGTCTAATGGCTGTGCCTAAACTGAGCAGATGGGGCACCGGAGTGGGTCTACCCCTTGAGATCACTGAGCATTTTCCTATTTAATTGTACTTTGAAAGCAGATTGTTCTGCTCAAGCACCTGTGACCAGTAGCATTTGGGAATTTGCCCATCTTGTTTGATGGAGGTCATCCAACTTGGAGGTCACTCACTTCATCTTTTATCATGACCTCCTTCCTCCAAATTATCCTTGAAGGTGGACACCTGGTACATCGTGGACATCAGCAGGCCTTGCATTTTGACCCTTTTGGCCAATCCTCAATCTCAAGTCTCTCTAAATTAGCCATTAATAGCTACCATTTATTAAGCACTATTATACACTGAGCACTGTCCTAGGAGCTTTATGGATATCATCACACAACAACTCTAAGTAAGAGATAAATGCTAAAGTCATTTCCACTTCATAAATGAGGAAACTGAGGCTGAGAAAAATTAAATGATTGCTCCCAGGTCATACAGCTAGTAAGTGGCAGAGCCCCTTGCCAGAGAGCCAATGACATTTCATTCAGACACTCAAGGAAATGATAGACATAGTAGATTCTTTTGTGATCCTCCAGCCATCCGTGTTGTTGTGTTGAACCAACAAAGCATTTGATTGTCAAAATCTATAACACCAAAAAGATAAAAAGATTATTTTCTTACTATTACCAACAATGGCTTAAAATAGATGTCATGGGCATTTTTCTTTTAGCTACCCAGCAGATGAAATTCTTTATCACCTTTGGGGAATTCTGCTGGCCCCTAACCTTAAGCACCTTGTTAAAGAGCCTGAAAATGTAGTGCTGTCCTCTTTTTTTCTTTCTTCTTCTTTCTTTCTTTCTTTCGAGACAGGATCTCACTGCACTCCAGGCTGGAGTGCAATGGCGCAACCACAGCTCACTGTAGCCTTAACTTCTGGGCTCCAGCGATCCTCCCACCTCAACTCCCAAGGAGCTGAGACTATAGGCACATGCCGTCACACCCAGCTAGTTTTTATATTTTTTTTGTAGAGGTGAAATTTTGTCATGTTGGCCAGGTTGGTCTCAAACCCCTGAGTTAAAGCGATTGCCTGCCTCAGTCTCCCAAAGTGCTGGGATTACAGGCATGAGCCACCGCACCCAGCCTGGTGCTGTCTTTCTCATCTTATAAGATGGTGGGTGAAAAAGTTGAGAAGCCAGATACTAAGGAGAAGAAACCTGAATCCAAGAAAGCTGATGCTAGTGGCAAGGTAACAAAGGGTAACCTCAAGGCCAAAAAACCCAAGAAAGGGAAGCCCCACTGCAGCTGAAATCCTGTCCTCATCAGAGGAATTGACAGATATTCCCGACCTGCTATGTGTTCCAGAAAGGCACGTACAAGAGGAAGTACTCAGCGGCTAAATCCAAGATTGAAAAGGAGAAGGTTCTTGCAACTGTTACAAAACCAGTTGGTGGTGACAAGAATGGTGGTGCCCCAGTGGTTAAACTTCACAAGATGCCTTATCATCCTACTGGAGATGTATCTAAAAAGTTGTTGAGCAGCCAGGCATGGTAGCTCATGCCTGTAATCCCAGCACTGTGGGAGGCTGAGGTGGGCAGATCACCAGAAGTCAGGAGTATGAGACCAGCCTGGTCAACATAGTGAAACCCCTTCTCTACTAAAAATACAAAACTTAGGAGTGGTAGTACGCACCTGTAGTCCCAGCTACTTGGGAGGCTGAGGCAGGAGAATCGCTTGAACCCAGGAGGCGAGAGGTAGCAGTGAGCCGAGATCGCACCATTGCACTCCAGCCTGGGTGACACAGTGAGACTCTGCCTCAAAAAAACAAAAACAAAAACAAAAAAACCCTGCAGTCAGCATGCCAGAAAACTGCAAGCATCGCTCCCAGGACCATTCTGCTCATCCTCACTGGGCGCCACAGAGGCAAGATGGTTCTCCCGGAGCAGCTAGCTGGGCAGTGGCTCTTACTTGTGACTGGACCTCTGGTCCTCAATTGAGTTTCTCTGTGAAGAACACACCAGTAATTTGTCACTGTCACCTCTATAAAAATTGGTATCAGTCAGCAATGTGAAAATCCCAAAACGTCTTACTGATGCTTACTTCAAGAAGAAACTGCAGAAGCCCAGACACCACGAAGGTGAGATCTCTGGTGCAGAAAAAGAGAAATAGGAAGTTATGGAGAGGTGTCTGGTTGATCAGAAAGGTGTGGACTGGCAAATTTTACCAATATCAAAGCTATTCCTCAGTTCCAGGGCTAACTGTGATCTGTGTTTGCCCTGACGAGTAGAATTTATCCTCACACATTGATGTTCTAAATTTCTTAAGAAGATTCTAATTAAATAACTGGTACATTTTTTTAATGTGGTGCTCACCTTCCCAACCCCTCTTGAAAGCAGGGCACCCAGGACTTTGAAACAGCAGTTAGAAATGCAGAGAATAGGAGACTGCAAAGAATCCATCCTGGGGGCAGGTGATAGCAAAACAAAATCCCATTCCCAGGAGAAGTAGGGTCAGCCTGTGTGTAGCTAGCAGCACCTCTGCAGGCTGTGGAAATCAGGCTCAGTGGCAAGCACTGCAGGGACCCTGTCAGTCTGGTTCTGTGGCCAGGGGCTATTCACAATTCTAGCGTTGGTCCTGGTTGCCCACTCTCCTTTTGATCTTGCCCAATCCTCCAGCCTTTCAGGTCACTGTAGGGGGCTGTCCCATGGCCTTTCCATACATTTCTTCTCTGCTTATATCAGTCAGTTTCTGCTGCTTGCTCTGATTAGACCAGGGAGGTGGAAGTCTAGGAGGCAAATGCCTCAATTCTCCACAGTCCCTTGCCAGTCGCTTCACTGAAGGGGAGCCAGGGGGACCTAATTCTAGGATAAAATTCAGATTCTAGAATTTTGGCACCCTTAGATAAGACTATCGGTTTAATTATGACTCACAAATAGGATAGATCGGATTCTCGTTTCTCTGGCTAGCCAGAATGGGACTCTGAAGTAATTCATTTGTACTTGGCTACTCCAGGTAAATTTACCAGCCCTATAGATGCCTGTTGGAGCTCAGAAAACAATACCCTAAAATGAAAGCCTCAGAAGCAAACGTTTCTCCCTGACCTGCTCCTGCCCTCCTGTCTCTCAGTCCCATTCACCTACAAGGCTAGCCAGAGAAACTAGAATCTCTCTTCCCCGAGGTAGGTCATAGGAACCAGAACCCCTTTTCCTTAAAGCCAGCCATAAAACCTAAAAATATTGTTCTAACTTTCCCCCACTTTTCTGCGTGAAAACTGGCCATAAAGAAATGATCTGATCTATTTTATTTGTGAGTCATAAGACCCCCATTCCAGACAGGGTCCTGCCCCTCACCCAGAAGAAAGGAATGCTGCTCAGATGGACCAAGAAGAACCTAGACAGACAGGCCTCGCTGAGTTTCACTACTCAGTCATGCACGTTTTGCCCAATCCTATTACCACACAGCTGTCCATACTTCGTCGAACCTATGCATAAAAATGGATAGTTTTTATGCTGTATCTTTGGGTCTTCATTCTAAAGGTTCTCTTGCATACACGTTAAATAAATTTGTAGGCCTTTTCTCTAATTAATCTGTATCACCTCAGTGATTTTCAGCAAATCTTCAATGGCCCTTGGCCCCTACATGCCCTAAATGGTCCAGGTTTCATCTTAGAAACAGGGAGCTGGATTTCAGCAGATCCCAAGCATTTGCAGAAATCAAAATATCTTGGGGAACAGGATCCTATGTCTCCAGATTAAAGAGAAAATGTTTGGCTGATACCTAACAAGGCAAGAAAACTTCTTAAGTGAAGGAGGCTTTTGCAAAAGAAAATATTCTTCAAAAATCAAGTGAATAGAAGCTGAAATTGAAAGGATGCTTTACTGTCTCTGACTCTACACTGTTCAAGGCTATATGGCTTTGGGGAGTGGGTTTTACACATGCATGGGCTACAAAACAATTTTTTAATGTTTTCTACACAGAACAGTTACCCATTGAAATTCCCAGCTGCTTACAATTGTGTTTCTGGTAAGATATCCACACATACGTTTTCTATTCAACTGTAAGTTGGCAAAAGTCTTTTACGTGTTAAGCACTTTGCTAGGCCCTAGGAACACAGAGTTGAATGAGGTCAGTCCTTGTCCCTGAGAATTAAAAGCTAAGAGTAATACAAAGTGCAATGAGAACACTGGAGATGAGGAGTTGCCTGGAGAAACCTAGAAAGGCAAGCAACATTTAAACAAACCTCAAAGGAACAATAAACAAGTTGATTCTTAATAAGTCATCAACCTTGTCATTTTACATGCTGCAGATGCCTACATCCATTTCCCCCATCCTAATAACACTCTAATGTATTTCCTTCTGGGAATTTACCCAGAAGGAAAATGTATATGTATCAATATGTATAACCATGGGAAAATAATTCCAGGTACCCACCCCCGGTACAAAAGCTGAAGTCACCAGAGATTTTCCCTCCAGTCACAAAACAACCAGGGTACAGACCTGCAGCCTAGGCTCAGCTAGTTGTTTTTTGGGACTTTGAGTCTAGAACAAATGCAGAGAGAGAAGGAAGAGTTGATGGTAGACCAACCAGGAGACAAGTCAGACTCTTACTGCCATGAGGCCATTGCAGGGGTCCCTGCTGCTCAATCCTCCCAAGTCTTGTTAGGTTCTTGCCCCTTCTCAAACATGGTCCTCCAACATGCCTCATACTCAGACAGCCTCTCACAGGTTCCCGCTGTGGGATCCAGCTCCCCTAACCTTCCATTAAATTCCCATTGGCTTAAGTAGCCAGAGTCTTTACAAGCCAGGGAACCTATCTAATTTATTATAGCTGGGTATCTTATAGCAGTTTATGGAGCCCACCAAAGCTCCCATAGTCCAGGTGCCATCCTCCTTGCCAAAGACCACCAATCATTCTTTCTTTCCACTGCTGTCTTCACATTCCTCTTATCTTCTGTTTTTCCTTTTGTATTAGTCCATTCTTGCACTACTACAAAGAAATACCTGAAACTGGGTAATTTTTAAAGAGAATAGGTTTAATTGGCTCACAGTTCTGCAGGCTATACAGGAAGTATGGCGGGGCGGCCTCAGGAAACTTTCAGTCATGCCGGAAGGGGAAGCAGACACATCTTACATGGCTGGAGCAGGAAGAAGAGAGCAAAGGGGGAAGTGCTACACATTTTTAAACAACCAGATCTCGTAAGAACTCACTATCAGGAGAACAGCAAGGGGGCAATCCACCCCCATGATCCAATCACCTCCCACCAGGCCCTTCATCCAACATTGAGGATTACAATTTGACATGAGATTTGGAGGGGTGATATCCAAACCATATCACCCCTCAAGTGTTCAGCAGCTCAATTTCTCCTTTGAAAATTTACAGCCTCAAAGCCAAATATGTTATTTTACATGGAAATTTTTAGCCATCTCTAGGCAATAGATAATGATGGGATACACACCCACCCTCCCAATCCTTTGAAAAACATTAAATGTAATGTTGCAGGGTTGGCCACATATAGATTACTGAGCCGGAAAATGATGTTAGACCTCAAGCATCCTTGCTTCAGTTTTATGGATAATTAAGCTGAAAGTACTGCTAGGGCTTGAGAAATCAATTAAATTAAATGTATAGAATACAGTGTCCATCTCCATAACATGTTCAGGTGGTGTTGGGTGTTACTGTCCAGACCAAGGAGCCACTGGAGCTTCAGGTTGTCTCCGTGTGCAAAATGAATGGGCCAACAGCAGAGAGATATAACTAAGAATAATAAGCAACTACTGCCACTACTATTTATCAAGTGTGCCAAGGGGGCAGGGACCAAATATACTTTGTTCATTGCCAAACCCCAAACCCTAACACACTGGAGCAAGTGTTCTGTACATCTGTTTTGTTTTGTTTTGTTGTTTTGTTTTGTCACCCAGGCTGCAGTGCAGTGGCTGAATCTCGGCTCGCTGCAACCTCTGCCTCCTGGGTTGAAGTGATTCTCTTGCCTAAAGCCTCCCAAGTAACTGGGATTACAGGTGCCTGCCACCACGCCTGGCTAATTTTTGTATTTTTAGTAGAGAAGGGGTTTCACCACGTTGGCCAGGTTGGTCTCGAATTCCTGACCACAGATGATCCACCCGCCTCGGCCTCCCAAAGTGCTGGGATTACAGGCGTGAGCCACCGCAACCAGCTGTACATATGTTTTTAATCAATGAATGTCAGGCATAGGCTAAGCACTTTATCTACATCATTTCATTTCTTTCCACGCTGTGGCAAGTGTCATTCTCATCTATAGCAGATGTGACAGTGGAGGCCCTGAGAGATTCAGCATAGTACATCATGGAGGTGGGACTTGAATTCCGGCTCAAATGACTCCAAGGCTTATGTTGTTAAGCATGATGCTACACTGCCTCCCTCTACACTGCCTGAGCACTACCACCAAGGAGCCCACTGCATAGTGAAGGAGGCAGATATGGACAGAATTAATATTGCAGGAAGTTGAACAGGACAGGGCTAAGGAATGAGGCCACATGCCCACTGCCACTACCTTAGTTGGCAAATTTCTTATGACTGTCTGCTACTACCACCTCCTCACTGATTTTCATTTTCCAGGTCTACCCACCTAAAATCCATTTATTACATTGCAGGTAATGGTATCTTCCTACCACACAGTTAGGTCATGGCATTCTCCTACCTAAAATGCTTCAATGGCTCTGCCATTGCCCTCAGGATAGAGTCAAAAGCCTTACGACTCCAAGTGTGGCCCTCTCCCTGCAGCCGCATCCTCACCCGGAAGCTCGTTACATGTGCAGGATCTCAGGTCCCACCCAGACTTACATCCAAATCTGCATTTTAACAAGACCTATGGGTAATTCATAAGATCTTTTAAGTTGCAGAAATATGGCACTAAAGTCCTTCATGAATCCTTCAAAATCATTATAAACCGGCTATCTCTGCAGCCCAATCTCTACCCCTGAGCCCTCACACTCTAGCCACGGTGAACATCTCTCTAATGAACACCTCCCACATACATCTTCCTTGTACGTGCCACTGTCTCCTTATTTCACAGCTTCACACGTGCTATTTCAGTCTCTCTACCCTGCCTCTCCTTTCCTTGGCTATACCTTCCTCGTTCCTTAGGCCTTAGCTTAAGCATGGCTCATTTCTAGAAGCCTTCCCTGCCCATCCCCTCTGCCCCCAGCCCCAGCAATGTTCGATGCCCTTGCAATGTGTGCACGGAAACAAATGCCTCACCCATTTGCAGTTGTGTGTTCAACTGTATCTTCAGTGAAGTGAGTGAGGAAAGGGATTGTGTCTTCCTTGTTCTCATTCTATCTGCAGTACCTAGAGTAGTGCCTGACATGAGGTATTTCATAAAACCAGTCACTCTATGAAAAAGCAATGTTCAGCTTCCTCCTCATACTGTCATCCAGCCCACATTGCTACCTCTAATCCCCCAAATTAGAAAAAAAGATACGTGAAACCTATTTAAACAGCATTTCTCTTGCTATTGACTTTTGCAAAGAATCAATAATCAGGTGAACGATATCTGATGCCAACACACACACTTATGCGTGCTCACCTACACAAAATGACACCAATTATTTATTCTGATAAAGGGAAAAGGAGTTTGTACATTCAAGTCAAAAGGGCTAGGTGAAGGAGCATTTGAAAAGAAAATTAAGTTGCTGCACATGTGCTGAGTCATGAAGCTATTGTGTGGGAAGACCTCTGAATCTTCAAGTAAGGGTAAGGAAATATTGAGTAATCCCAGCACTTTGGGAGGTTGAGGTGGAGGTCAGGAGATCGAGATCAACCTGGCCAACATGGTGAAACCCTGTCTCTACTAAAAAATAAAAAAATTAGCCAGGCATGGCGGTGCACACTTGTAATCCCAGCTACTCTGGAGGCTGAGGCAGGAGAATCACTTGAACCTGAGAGGTGGAGGTCGCAATGAGCAGAGATCATGCCACTGCACTCCAGCTTGGGCGACAGAGAGACTCTGTCTCAAAAAAAGAAAAGAAAGAAAGAAAGAAATATTGAACAGGCAAGGTAAAAAAAGTGTTATGGGGTTTACGTGATGTCATTGGTCTCTAATTTTCTTAAGAGCTCAGCTGGACTCCAGGGAATAAGTAAAAAATTAGAGAATTCTTTTAAAACTTGTGACAAAACCAACCTAAGAGAGATTACATTAAAATGGCAGAGCATGGAAGATTCTTTACATCCACGATGACAATCTAAATCATCTCTCTTTCCCAATTCAAATAAGACCCTGTCTTTACACCATTTTGTACAAATCTGTGGATGAATCCAACAATTAAATTGGATTGGTGTCCAACCTCCTAAGGGAGGATCACCAAGGTAGTATGAGAGACGAGAAGTTAAATGACTTCAAAACTTAAGAAGATTTTTAGTTTTGGCAACTTCTGACGCATCAGCCCCCGTCTTCAGACTCCAAGTCTGATACTGTCTAGCCCAGTGCCCTGCTCTGGGAGGGACAGTAAGTACATAGCCTGCATGTTCTAAGTCCCTGACATCTATGGCAGGTACCCCGAGTGACATTATTATCACCCTGGCCAGGATGCAGCCCTTAAAACCTTATTCACATCATATTCTAAGTAGCCACCATTAATGGAGCAGAACCTGCATCCAAAATGAACCTTCTTTGTCTTTGCTGATTTGGAACAGGATGCCTTTCTTCAGCACAAAGCTGATTTTCTCCCTTCCTCCCCCATAGCACATGTGACTCAACCTTCATGATCTATCATCCAAAGATTTTGATTTGAATCAAAGTCCCCTTTCCATGGATATCTTGAACATAAAGGTTTTCCCTGAATCAAGTCCAATGTTAATCCATTTAATGCCTTCCTTTTTATAGTGCTTTTAACTTTTTCGAAAGCATTCGAAATTACATTACTATTTCATTCTCAGAAAATCCCTGTGAGCTAGGTTAAGCAAGTAGTATTATCTCCAAGAGAACTAAGGCCCAGAGAATTGAAATCAATCACAGAAAATCATGCAGTGAGTTAAAGGGAAAATGGGGTTGAACATCCAGGGAGCCCAGCGGCCATTCCCTACTCTTCACATGATGTTACCCTGCCTTAAATTTATCTAGATCTCCTGGGGGGTTGAGGGGAGCTGCTTCCTCCTCCTAGGTTACTCTTTTCCACTTGAGCTTGAACTCTACACATACACAAACACACAAAACACACACACACACATGTGCCTGCACACACATGCAGACAGGGATACACATGTGCATACAGAGAAACCTGCACATAGAAAGATATTTGCATAGAAAGGAATATACTCACATGCCAAAACACACAGAGAAACAGGCTTACACATGCCCAGAGACAGCAAACAGAGATATGGAGGGCTACATTCAGAAAGACACACACAGGTTATTTCATACAGCATGCCTGTATCAAAACATCTCATGGACCCCCCAAGTATATACACCTGCAAAAGATACATACCTGCAAAAGTATATACACCTGCAAAAGAGCTCAACTGGACTCTAGAGAATAAGTAAAAAATCAGATAATTCACAAAAATTAAAAATAAAAATAAATTTTATAAGACACACAGACAGCCGGCCACGGTGGCTCACGCCTATAATCCCAGCACTTTGGAAGGCCGAGGTGGGTGGATCACCTGAGGTCAGGAGTTTGAGACCAGCCTGATCAACATGGTGAAACCCCTTCTCTACTAAAAAATACAAAAGTTAGCCAGGCATCATAGCGGGTGCCTGTAATTCGAGCTACTCGGGAGGCTGAGGCGGGAGAATCGCTTGAACCCAGGAGGTGGATGTTGCAGTGAGCCAAGATCACGCCATTGCACTCCAGCCTGGGCAACAGAGCAAGACTCCATCTCAAAAAAAAAAAAAAGACACACAGACACAAAGAGATGCACACACAGACACATACACAGAGACACACACACAGACGTATACACACACAAATATTATGTAGAGATATACAAACACAGACACGTGTAGAAACACATACAGAAATCCAACAGAGGAAGATACAGAGACACACTCAGAAAGACACACACACACAGACAGGAAGACTTATAAACAGACTTTCTAACAACTTTGATTTCATCTCCCACTATGGAACATCCCATTTTTTCTGTGGGACGCTCCCAATATGAGTCATGGAAAACATCCCTGACTTTGTTCCATAAAGAACAGGCCTCGTTGTGTGAGCTCAGTGATAAGACAATGTTAGATGGGAGATTATGGCTCTCAGCAGAACTGGCATGTGGCGATCTGTACAGCACTCATCCACTTATTAATCAATCATTCATAATCTAGTTTGTGCTGAGATATTCTCAGAGGCTGTTATGCTTATTATGAGGAATCAGGGATGCATTGTAGCTGTCACATTGGGTTCTGATGACCCCATCTGGGGGCTGAATCTCTATCGTAACTGTCACATTTGCTTTAAGAACACGCTATTTGTGCATCCCCTGATTTTCCAGGAACAGAAGCATTTGCTCTTGGTACTAAAAATTGTAATAGATCTCTATGAAGAGGCAAAGAGAGAAAAGGAACAAATATAAGAGTGAGAAAGTACAAGCATGGCAAAGAATTCAAACTGTGGTCTTGTTGAGGACCCCAGCCTATGGACATAATGAAAGCCATCTTTATCTTCTTTCTTAAACACGTCCTAATTAGGCCAGACTCTCCTTATAGAAAGTTTATGCAGACACTGTAAGTCACCTCCCCAAATCCATTCTCTTGAGGTTCCTCCACAGTGGCAAACCCTAAGTTCTGAAGAGTATTTGCCCATTCCATGGGACCTTATGCTTAAAGAAAGCCATCCTATCTTCAGCCCAAGGGGAGTGGAACTTGATTAGGCTAAGCTGAGCAGGGCAAGTGACCTTCCTTTTGCCAGTTTTGGAAAGGACATACAGCCCAATTCTTGCCAAGGGGATGTGAGGAGAAGCCTGCTGGTGGGACTTCAGGGAAACGTTTTCCTTTTCTACCCCTGGATGTTAATGTGTGAGATTGTGACACATAGAGCATAGAGTTGCTGTAGCCCTCTTTTTTTTTTTTACACAGCGTCTTGCTTTGTCACCCAGACTGGAATGTGGTGGTGTGGTCACAGCTTACTGCAGTCACCCAAGTGATCTTCCCACCTCAACCTCCCAAGCAGCTGGGAATACAGGTACGTGCCACCATGGCCAGCTAATTTTTTTGTATTTGTTGTGGAGAAGAGGTTTTACCACATTACCCAAGATGCTGCAGCACTCTTAACAATCATGAAAAAAACTAGCTCCCAAGATGAGCATGGAATGGCAATTTTTTTTAATGGCTGCAAATTCTTTGACACTCCTCCCACAATAGACGAAATCTAGGTCCCCTTCCCTCAAATCTGGTAGGGCTTTTGACTACCTCTGCCAATAGAATATGGCAGAAGTGGTCTAGGTCATAAAAGGCTGTGCCGCACCTGACTGATTCTCTTGGCGCACTCACTGCCGGCATGCTTGTTCTGAGGAAAGCCATCTGTCATGTAAGATGTCTGGCTACCCTGAGACCACCACTCTGGAGAAACCTAGTGTAGGCATTCTGGCTGACAGTCCCAGCTAAGCCCAGCCTTCCAGCATCACAGGGTTCTAGATGCGTGAGTGAAGAAGCTGGAAGTGGATCTTCCAGCCCCAGCTGTCCCAGTTCCCAGCCATTTGAGTCATCTTCAATCGTTCAGATCACACCCAGCCACTCAAGGCTCCTCCCACAGAGGGCCCAGAATCGTGAAACAGGAGCCAGCCATCTCTGCTGTGCCCTGACAGAAGTCTTGACCCACAAAATCCATGAGCATAACAAGCGGATTTATATACCACTATGTTTCGGGGTCATTTGTTCAGACAGCAAAAGTAACTGGTACAAATGGCAAAGTAGAAAGATGGAAAAACCTCCTCGTTGAGGCAGCACTGAGTGGCTAAGTTAACCAACCCTGGAGCTGCCTCGTCTCTGGGCTTCTGGTGACATGAACTAATTCGTTCCTCTAGTGTTCAAGCTCTTTTGAAGTGGCATATTAGTCAACTAGGGCTGTCATAACAAAGTACTACAGACTAGGTATCTTAAACAACAGAAATGTATGCTCTCATAGTTCTAGAGGTTAGAAACCCAACATCAAGGCATTTCTCCTGAGACCTCTCTCCTTGGCTTGCAGATAGCCACCTTCTTGCTGAGACTAGCAAGCTGGAGAAGCCAAGTGTAGGTGTTCTGGCTGACAGTCCCAGCTAAGCCCAGCCTTCCAGCATCACAGGGTTCTAGAATCATGAGTGACGAAGCTGGAAGTGAATCTACCAGCCCCAGCTGTCCCAGTTCCAGTCATCTGAGTCCCCACGTGGTCTTTCCTCAATGCACACATCCCTGTGTATCTCCTGTGTGCCCAAATGTTTTCTTCTTAAAAGGACATTAGTCGTCATGGATTAGGGCCCACCCCAACAGTCTCATTTTAACTTAATCACTTCTTTAAAGATCCTGTCTCTAAACACAGTCACATTCTGAAGTAGCAGGAGTTAGGGCTTCAACATAGGAATTGTAGGGTAGGGGACACAACTCAGACCATAACACATGGGATAACACATGGGTTCCCTGTTACCAAAATCATTCTAAAAAGTACAATGAGAAAAAAACTAGATAAAACCAGTTTAAGCAAAAGAGTTAATACTAGAATAGCTCAAAAATTTAAAAAAGAACAATGTGAAGAAGAAACTCCAGGAATGTCAGGTTCAGTGGCACTCAAACCCACTTTCACTCCTCTCTCTCACTCCATTAACTATTATTTGATTTTTGTTTTTTGTTTTTTGAGACAGAGTCTTGCTCTGTCGAGTAATGGCACAGTCACAGCTCACTACAGCCTCGGCCTCCCAGCCTCAAGTAATCCTCCCACCTCAGCCTCCCAAGTAGCTGGGACTACAGGCATGCCCCACCACGCCCTGCTAATTTTTGTTTAATTTTTTGTAGACATGGGGGGTCTCACTATGTTTCCTAAGCTGGTCTTGAACTCCTGGGCTCAAGAGATCCTCCTGCCTTAGCCTCTCAAGCATGAGCTACTATGCCCAGCCTCAGCATCTCTGATTCTCTCTGGGGTTTGCTGTCATTTTCTCAAGAGCATTGTCTTGTCACTTACTCTCTGAAACATGTCAATCTCCCAGTGAACTGTGGGGATACTGTGGGGAGTAGAGCTAGAACTGGCAGGGTTCTGCACACCTGCTTAGGGAGAGCAGTAAGACTCTTAGTGCTACGAGAAAGGAATGATCAGGCTTCTTGGCTTCCTGGAGTGCCCTACCATATACCTACCCACCTTTTGCCCCTATAATATGCCGCATTCTATGATACTAAGAAAAAAAACCATAAATGTATCTGGTGAGAGCAGAGACATACCAGCAGCCTCCCTGGAACTCATAGGAAAAAACATAATTGAACACTACTGAAACAGAGGCATCTGCTATTAACATGCCTACATTTTCACGTCATATCTGGACTTTATGATAATTCTCTCACTTAGAAAATAACAGAGAGTAATCTAAAATCTGAAAGGTAAATTATGGTGTATCCACAAAAGAAATATTATGCAGTCATTAAAAAGAATGCACCATCTCTATATGGAAACATATCCAAGCACCATATCAAGATAAAAGTAAAGTGTTTAACAGTATATATAGCATGCTGTTATGGGAGGAAAAGGAATATGTATCTTTGTCTCTTTAAATGTATGCATCATCTCTGGAAAAAAGCCCAATAAATTGGTAATGGTAGTTGCCTCTGTATAGGAGAACTGGAAGACTAGGGTGCAGGGCTAGAAGATAGATTACTACACATCCTCTCGACAGTAGATTAGAGCTGCAGAAGAAAAGATTCATGAACTTGAAGACATAGCAATAGAAACTTCAAGATGAAGCCAAAAAATAAGACTGGAAAAACAAGCGAACTGAGCATCAGTGAACTGTGAGATAATTTTAAGCAGCCTAATGAGATTTGGTGAAAACAATAAACCTGCAGTTCCAGCAAGTTCAATGAACCCCATACAAGAAGACCAAGGTACATCATAATCAAATTGCCTAAAACCAGTAATAGAGAGAATGGCTTTAATGCAGCCACAAGAAAAAGATACGTCAAATACAAAGGAACAAAGATAAGAATGACAGCAGAGGGGAAGCCAGAAAATAGTGGAGCGACATCTTTCAAGTACTGAAAGAAAAAAAGCCTGGAATTCTATACCCAGTGGAGATATCTTTAAAAAAAAAAAAAAAAAAAAAAAAAAAAAAACAAAGGTTAAGTAAAGACTTTTTTCAGATGTAAAAAGGCTGGAAGAATTCATCACCAATAGTCACATACTATAAGAAATGTAAAAGGAAGTCCATCAGAAAGAAAATGGTACCAGATGGAAATCATGATCTACACAAAGGACTGAAAAGCACTAGAAACGATAAATATGTGAATACATATATGAAAATTTGTTCTTATTTTTAAATTACTTTAAAATGTTTCAATACAGAATCATGAAGATACATTTTACTGTAAAAGTATTATGTGAATTCCTGTATGATGGCAACACGGAAACACTTTAAAGATCAGCCCGCTGGAAAGCTAAAAAGCAACGCTAAAAAGCAATTGAAATCAGTAATAGTTTGTGTTTCTTAACTTTAATCATATTATCATCTATATATATTTAAAGATAGTCATGCACTTATGTGTAAGACCTATTACTTATTCTTGGTGAACTTAGGAATTTGTGAACTTGTTGCAACAACCCACTGCCCAGGGTGTTCTGCAAACCCAGATAGGGAATCACAGAACTAAGATTCTTTCGTAAAGCAATCAAGAATCTTATGGTAGTATAAACATTGATACTTACCCCCTCATTAACATCTTGATAATAGTCCATTTTACATATTTGAGTTTCTAAACCATGCTCTAATCATCTTATCTGCTGTCCCATAAAGCACAAAGCAGGGCTTTGTGCATGGGCACTCAGAAAGGAGCTGTCCAACGCATGCATGGCATCTCCAATACAGTAGCACCAACATGTGGCAACTATTTTCTGATGGCCTTCAAAACAACACAAGTCCTGGGTCACAAGTGCCAAGACCAGAATCTAAACTTCAGTTTCTCTTCTCAGTTATCTCTACCTTCCCCGTTGCATATCTTCAAATCATGCCCGGTTTCTAACAGCTCCAGACTTCAGCCACATTCTCTGAGGCTACATGGCATCGGGTACGACTTACCACAGTAAATCAACTTTCAGAGCCAGACTTAGGAGAATACATTTAAATCACAAAAGAACACAGGTCAGAGTTGCAATTATGATCACAGCAGACATTGCTGTGTTGTGCATAATTAAAATGACTGTGGGACCAGCTGAAAAAGTATCTCCCTATCTATGGGTATAAAAATGAGACATGAGGCTGGGTGCAGTGACTCGTGCCTATAGTCCCAGCTATTCAGGAGGCTAAGACGAGAGGATCCCTTAAGCCCAGGAGTTCAAAGCCTGCAGTGAGGCATGATTGGCCACTGCACTCTCACTGGGCAACAGAACAAGACCCTGTCTCTAAAAAACAAAAAATGGATTAAAAAAAAAAAAAAGATATCAGCAGCCTGTTGTATCCAGGTGAAAACTTGACCTTGAAATAACTATCATTTGTATACCCTGGTAATAGACTATACCTGCCCACTTGTTGCCTTTGCCCTTGACAAGTTTTAGGTGTCAGAACTACTATGGTCATAAACTACTCAGAGGGTCTGACATTGTGGCCTGGACAAAACTCACATTCTCAGACTGCCTGAAAACCCAAAGGGGTTAGAAATAGATCTTACAGGAGGAGCAAGATTGGAATTTTTAAAAATTAAAAATAAATAGGAGAAGATCTTGCTGTTCCCCTGGGAAATTCCCAATATTTGTAATAATGTAGAACGTGCCCACATACCCACCATGGTTCCCCAACAAAGCTTTCTCTCATTCACACCTATTTTACCAACTGCCCACCAAATTTCCTCAGCAGTACCCAACTCATTCCCGCCACTTGGTTGGAACTGAAGAGATTCTCACATCATTTGCTCAGTCTGCTCCATGGGAAGCAGGAAATATTATTCACACTCTGCCTAAAACGTCAGCTTAGGCAGAGTGGGGGCAGAAGGCGAGCCTCGTTTTCTTAATTTCATATCTGATTGAACATTATTAAAAGAACCATTAAAGTTATGAAATTCCATGCTCATATTAGGTTTAGGATGGAGTGGCTAAGGACACATATAAAAAGAATGATTCAGCTTCTCCTTTTCTTAGTAATAACATTTAGCACTCAGATATTGCTTTTCCTCTCCATCATTCTTTACAAACATTAACTGTATAATTTCACTACATTAACTGCAAAGAGAGAGTCAGAGATGGCCCTGTAATTTTGTAGTCACTTTGGTGACATTCATTATCTCTCAAAATGATATACTATACCCCAGAGCCTAGGTTTTATCCTGGCTTAAGGTAGGAAGATAAGAAAAGAGGAAGGGAGAAAGAGTCCATGTTCTAAAATAACAGAGATCTCAGATGCTTACCTAAGAGTCCAGGGATACGGCCTGTGGATTAGAATGTGGAATTGGAACAGTTAGCGAGTCAGATGACATAGCTGAATTTTGAAGAACAGTGTTATATTTAACATATTACAGTTTTTATTTTTTAAAAAGGAGAAGAGACACCAAATTCAAATGCCTCCTCACAGAGAAAAAGATCCTTCAAATTAAAATATATATATATATGTGTGTGTATTTAACATAGACAAATAAGCGTATTATCATTGTTGTCATTGCTGACAGTAATTTTATAGCTCACCACTCCCCATATCACTTTTAGGCAAAGACCTTCCCAATAACAAAAACAACTATCATCTGTTGAATATTTACTGTGTGCTAGGCACCATGCTAAGTATTTTAAATATACACAGATTCGACTCAGTTTTCCCGTCTGTAAAATGGAGGAATTTACCTAGAGCAGTGTCAGCAAATTACAGCCTAATCCATGGGCTAAATCCACACACTGTTTTTGTAAATGAAGTCGCTTTGGAACACAGCCATGCCCATTCATTTATAAACTGTCCATGACTGCTTTTACAACACCTGGGTAGAGTTGAGTCACTGAGACAAAAACTATATGGCCCGCAAAGCTTAAAGTATTTATTATCTGTTTTCTTACAGAAAACATTCGCCAACCTCCGATCTAGAAGACGGTCTCAAAGGACCTTCAAATACAACATCCTATGCTTCTGACTCTGGGTGTTGAAACATCTTTCTCCAGTTTCTCCAACACGTCAGTAGCATGAAACAGCAAACACAGTATATCAGCCTGGATTTGTCTGTGTGTTGTTATGTAGGCTTCCACGTCAGTGTCAGCTCTTTAGGAAAATATTCTTCATATTTTAAATTCTATAATAACTCGTTTATCAGCCCATTGTTGAGAGCTAACAACTTCAGGTAATTCCATTTTAAAGTGTATGTTATTGATAACACCCACATCAGCTGTGAAAAAAATATCATTATGGAGCTCTAATAAATTATACCAATTTTGTTAAATCAAATTCTGTCACTTTTTTTAACTTGTATTTTAGGTTCAGGGGTACATGTGCAGGTATGTTATAGAGGTAAGCTCATGTCATGGGGGTTGTTATACAGATTATTTCATCACTAAGCCTAGTACCCAATAGTTTTTTTTGTTTGTTTGTTTGTTTGTTTGTTTGTTTGTTTGTTTGTTTTTGAGACAGGTTCTCACTCTGTTTCCCAGGCTCGAGTGCAATGGTGCAATCTCTGCTCACTGAAACTTCTGCCTCCCTGGTTCAAGGGATTCTTGTACCTCAGCCTCCCGAGTAGCTGGGATTACAGGCATGGGTCACCATACCCGGCTACTTTTTGTATTTTTAGTAGAGATGGGATTTCACCATGTTGACCAGACTGGTCTCAAACTCCTGACCTCAAGGGATTGGCCAGCCTCAGCCTCCCAAAGTGCTGGGATTACAGGCGTGAGCCACCGTGCACAGCCCAGTAGTTATTTTTTTCTGACCTTCTCCCTCCTCCCACCCGCCCCCTTCAAGTAGGTCCCAGTGTCTGTTGTTCCCGTCTTTGTGTTCATGAGTTCTCATCATTTAGCTCCCACTTATACATGAGAACATGCAGTATTTGGTTTTGTGTTCCTGTGTTAGTTTGTTAAGGATGATAGCCTTCAGCTCCAAATTCTGTCACTTCTTACCTCACTTTCTCAAATTCATTGCTTCTTCCTTCTGTCTACCATCATCATTGCCTGCTGCAGCTTCACCCCACACCTGAATTATTACCTGAGCAGCACTCAGCCCAATTCTAGGCACAAAGTAGGAGTCTACACACCTGAAATCCAAAATTTGCCTTTAGACAGAAACAGAACTGGGATGTAAGAATTTTCTTAACATTTTTTGGCTAATTGACACATGGAGTCTAACAGGTGACATCTTGATAGAATACATGATTGGGATGGGAATTTACAAGGTTTTAAGCATCCTTTATCACCATCATTGTTGTTTTAGAAAGGCCTGGGAAAGCAACAAGTTAACAAATAATTTGAATTCCTATGCTCTCTTAGGTTCTACAAAGAAAGATCACCCTAAAATAGCCAAAGCCGCAGTGTAGCAAGGACATGAACACACTGCATTATACAATGCTGCCAAGTCAGTGTCAGTATGTACACGGCATAGTTTCAGACAAGTATTTTTAGCCCCGGTAAAGACCTGGTACTAGATTTTGGTATTGTTCATGTGAACCTTTTTCTCCTATTCAATCTAAAATATTAATCATTCCTTTAATCGATAAAATCACGAACTTTACCATTTGATTTTTTAATAGCCTTCACTGAATTCACTCTAAAATACTTTAGTACCAACCCAGTAATCATCTAGATTCAGTTATTAATTGCAGCTTATGTATTATAAGAAAAAGAGATAAAAGTATCACTGTCCTCTTTAAGTGTCAACTTTTGATGTTATCATCAATGTATTCCTTTAAATACCCCCTCTACCCAATCCCCAGGCAGAAGACTGGACATAACAGAGAAAGATGGTAAAGAATCCAAATTTAGCCCATCGTGAAAACTTTACATGTAATTAAAGCTATTTTATTCTGTACTCATTCTTCCCATGATTCTCTAGAAGTAAGCAACTGAACTAAAACAGCTTCTTTTTAACTTTTTAATTATTTTTAGAGATGGGATCTTGCTGTGTGACCCAGGCTGGAGTTCAGTAGCCATTCACAGGCATCATCATAGCACACTACAGCCTTGAACTTCTGGACTCAAACAATATTTCTGCTTCAGCCTCTGTGAAACAGCTTCTTTAATTAAGTAGCTACAGCCTCTGTCATACTATTCATGCTTACTTATTTCAAAAAATGTTACTGATTATACCTGCATGCCTCTTGTCTTAGACTTACTTTCCTCTTTCCCTTAGCACACCTGTAGAATGTACATAACTTTTGAATGTGTCTGTTTCTAATAGGAAGACTCCTATTAGAAAAGGCAGACTCCAACTAATAGCCCCTTACATCATCATCAACCTGAAGGCCAAGAGCTCCCAAAAAAGACACAAGAAGGTGAACACCTCTGCATTAGAGGCAAGGATCCCATAGCAGGCCAGCTATACTCCCTTGTTATTCTGGTAATTGGAGGAGGTTAAAACCAGGAGGGTATGGAGAAATGGCATAGTGGGAAGAGATATTCTTGTCTCTTTTATATAAGGCTTATTAAGAAATGTAATACTAGGAACCCATTTGTTGAAAGATCAATTGTTCTGCTATGTGCTTTACAAATATTATCTCATTTAATCCTCTCAAGAACCTTAGGAGGTAGAAACTGTCGTGTCCATATTTATACATGAGGGAACTTAGATGAAACATAGCTAAACAGTGGAGAACCAGGACTTAAACAGTGGTCTCACTGATTCTTTAAGCTGGGCTTGAGAGTCTCTTTGTTTTGGCTCCTGCGATATGGCCCAGGTTTTTAAAAAGTCAATAAAAGCTAAGATGCAGAAAGTAAGATCACTGGATGTCCTTTTTGTTACCACAAAACCCTAAAGCTCTCTGATTATTTTAAATGGGGTCTTGGAACTGGCGAAAACATATGTTTTGCAAAAAGTGAGTAACCTACCAGTGTTTGCCTTTTGAAAGTTACCAGGAGATCAGAGAAGAGCATAGAACACATTTCCCTCGGTCCCTTCTCATGTGTTAGATTTCCTAGGTCTCAGGCACATCAACAACCTTTGAGAGCACATCTATACAGTCCAAACACACAGATAGCGCCAACCTCTCTTCTTGACATAGACTTTACAGGAATCATGGTGAAGAGAGAAAAAGCACAGTTCCTGGGCCTTTGGTTATACAAAAAGAAAAAAACCTCAGAGCCAAGGTAGGATGTAGGAGCTAGGGAGGACCTAATTGTTCTGCATAATAAAGTGAAAGGCATGCTTTCCATGGTTGGAAGAGTAGTGGAGGTGAAGAAAAGGGGAAGGCTGGAACCACTGAGGGTACACATGGCTTAGGGAATATTTTTAAACAAAAAGAATGTCCAATATTCACATATGAATCATACATATTATGTGCAATATTAAATGTTTCCATACCTCCTCAATCCTTCAGGAAAGTTAGCTTCACCTCACTAAACCACTTTATGACTTTTCCTTCCTTAGAGAAAAGTAGGTAAAAAATTGAAAGAAAGGGCAGAAATGGCTTTCTTAATACTTTCAAAATGGCAGAACTCCCTGTTTCATAGGCTAGAAGAAATTCAGGAAGAGGGTAAGGATCATGTCACCTCAGAGACAAGGAAAGGAAAACACCATTAAAGAAACCTGGCCACCGGTTAAGAAATCCTGTATACCTATGCCATTGTTTTTTCAGTTCTATACAGGACTTTACTGCCTATAGAGAAACTAAAGTGTGTTCCTGGAACTTTCTGGAACCCAACCAACCAGTCCCCAGCCCTGACTCTGTTCTACTATCCATCTCCCAGCAAAGGCTCAGAGATCAAGGAGCTCAGCTGGTAGACACCAGGATTAAACTCTGGTACACTTTTCAGCTCACATTTTCCGCATACACACCCTCCTTATATGATTCAGCTTCAGGATTCATGCAGAGCTCAACTCTTTTGAACTTATTTACAAGTTTTATCATTATACTTGCCCACATTATGCAAGCAGTTTGCAATCTCCCCTAATTCTCTGACTTTAATTATATAATTGAACAAGCCAAAAACTCATTTTTCCCAGGAAACATTAAACATTACCATCTTAATGAAATTCTTAATGAAATGGTCCACTATGCATGCAAATGACCAGGAGTGGCTAGGCCACTAACTTATCGCTGGGCAAGGCAATAGAATAAATGCTCTTTTGTCTATCACTGGAAATGGCAGTTCCCACCCACACTTTTGGCTGGAATGATAATTCCATAAGACCAGAGGATGAGCCTCTGTGAGATACATGGATATAATTAAGACTGGATGAAAAGAGTTTAAATGAAGTAGGAACGGATCTCAACCTATAAAAATCAAAACTTATTTTCAAGGCTGAAAGAGCTCACTTAAACTTTTCTTGCCAATTTAAAAAAACAAGGTATGAGCTGTCCTCCTTATTCTCCAGAGAGTAGAGTTCTGAGAAATTAACAGTATTAAACTTACTTCTCAACTTACTTTCAGGATTGAGAGGAGGAAATGCCTAAAAGAAATTTGGGGGACCTCTGAAAATTTCGGCATAATTAATAACTCTTCAAGTGTCTGTTGCTGCCCAACTGCATTTTTCAAATGCCCTGTGGCAAACAACTTAAATCTTATACATATCGTATACTCTTCTCATGCCAAAGTCACTGTCTGCCAAAAGCTAAAATGGAAGGATTGCAGACCTGTTCACACTTCTTTTTCTCAGGTAGCATGGACAACCATGTCCTGTGCCAAGTAGACACTAACTTGAAGTACTTAATAACTACTATTTATATAATGAATTCCCAGTTCTCAAACCTTATTGAATCTTTGCATTCGATAATGCGATAATTCGATAATTGCCAGAAAAATGTCAAGCTGCTGAAAATGTCCAACACAGAAGCTTACCCTGAACATTCAAGCTACAGTACTTTAGAGGAGGGAATGCAGCTCTTGCACCTATCACAGTGCTTAGCTGAGTAAATGTTATTTCCCTTCCTCTTAAGTTCTTCCATTTTTCCACAGAAGAACATAAAGCCAAAGAAAATCATGTTTGCACATTTTTAGCAGCTTTATTGGGATATAATTCACATATCATACAATTCACCCATTTAAAGTATAAGATTCAATGGATTTTGGTGTATTACATCATTTTTTAAATTGTGGACAAATATATGTCATAAATTTTGCCAATTTAAATATTTTAAGTGTACAATTCAGTGGTTTTAGTTACATTCAAAATATTGTACAACCATGACCATTATCTACTTCCAAAACCTTTTCATCACTTCAAATAGAAACTCTGTAACCATTAATTTTTTTTTTTTTTTGAAATGGAGTTTTGCTCTTGTCACTCAGGCTGGAGTGCAATGGAGCGATCTCGGCTCACTGCAACCTCTGCCTCTTGGGTTCAAGTGATTCTCCTGTCTCTGCATCCCTAGTAGCTAAAATTACAGGTGACCACCAACACGCCCAGCTAATTTTTGTATTTTTAGTAGAGACAGGGTTTCACCATGTTGGCCCAGCTGGTCTTGAACCCCTTACCTTACGTGATCCACCTGCCTCAGCCTTCAAAGTGCTGGGATTACAGGCATGAGCCGCCATGCCCGGCCTGTAACCATTAACCCTTTAACCATAGTTGCCCTTTCCACATTCTCTCAGCCCCTAGAAACCTCTAATCTATTTTCTATCTCTATAAATTTCCTATTCTAGATATTTCATATAAGTGGAATCACATAATATTTACCTTTCTGCATCTGGCTTACTTCACTTAGCACACTGTCTTCAAAGTTCATCCATGTTGTAGCATGTATCAGAATTTTATTCTTTTTTATGGCTGAATAATATTCCATTATATGTACATACCACATTTTGTTTATCCATTCATCTCTTGGTTATAGATTTTTTTCTAATACTTTGAGTGCAGAGAATTAAAAAATCTCAAACCTCAATTCATAGAACACACTTATCAGTTAAGATGACCCCCTTTCTTGGGTATTAATTTTTTATCCTCAGAAGCTTCTCCCATACCCTTCTCTTCCAACAGACACCCAGTCTAACATGTTTGACACAGACCCTTAAATATGTATGTAGGTTTGCAAAATGCAAAACTGTGTATTGTTTAATTTATATAAATCTCATTCAATTTCTCACTTTTTTACTCAACTCTGTTTACAGAGCTCCACATTACTAGATCTAGTTAATTGTTAATTGTTTCATGTTTAGTTGCTGAAAGATGGCATAAAGAAATAAAATAGTGTCATTTATTATATTTTCTCTGCAGAGGAAGGTGACTTACAGGTAATTGCTCTACTTCTCTGTGAGACACTGGTCAAGCCTCTTAATCTCTCCAAGTCTTGGTTTCTTCATCTCTATAATGAGGTGGTTACCCCAGATCAGGGATCTTTGATGGGTAATATGCATCAAATGACTTGGGAAACGCTTCTAAAATAATATGCTTGACCCAACAGCAAGATCTAAGACAGCAAAATCCTGGTCTAAATAGTGTTAGAGGACAGACATGGTGGCTCACACCTGTAATCCCAGCACTTTGGGAGGCCGAGGTGGGCTGATCACTTGAGGTCAGGAGTTTGAGACCAGCCTGGCCAACAAGGTGAAACCCTGTCTCTACAAAAAAATGCAAAAATTAGCCGGGCCTGGTGGTGTGCCTGTAGTCTCAGCTACTGGGGAGGCTAAGGCGGAGAATCACTTGAACCCAGGAGGCAGAGGTTGCAGTAAGCTGAGATCGCACCACTGCACTCCAGCTTCAGCGACAGAGCAAGATTCCATCTCAAAAAAAAAAAAAAAAAGTATTAGAGAGAGAAAAAGCCCCCATATGATTCCAATGTGTGCCCCAGTTAAAAATCCTGCAGCACAAGATGGATTTCTAAAGCCTCTTCCCTTTAGTACACAGGATTCTGTGATTACATGGAAAATTTCTTGACAAAGGTCCCACAGAAAACCAAGGGCTACAACCTAGCAATAAAAATGATACCAATGTCCCAGCTTTCTGTTTTCTAAATAGAGAATCTATTTCGAAAGTATTTATGCTATTTATTGCTCCCTTCTATAAGTATATGCCAAGGATGAACTGCTTCTGGTTAACACACTTCTCTGCAATTCCTCGGGGCTCAATCCTTCCTTAGCTTGGATCATGCCCTCTGGTTCTTGTATTTGATAAAAGCTGAAAGAGACTGGGAACATCTTTTATTTTTATTCCCATCAGAAATTTGTGTAGCTCAATAGGGTCATCTCTGAGTCTCTGCTTTTGCAAGGAATACAGAACTGGTTTTTATAGCCTGGTTTAGAGAGAAAATGTCTGCACCCTTCTATGTATCCAGAGCCGCTTCTGCCTCATCCTCCACATCTTATTCTGAATTCAATAATCAGAACTCACCTTCACAGCCTTCATTTTCTTGCCCCAAGATATTAGTGTTAATAACTTGGAAATAAAGAAAATAGGGAAAAAACAAAAATTACTATTATCCCAATGAGTGAAATAATTTTTCCTTGCAAATACACCCCCTACCCATTCCTCCCCATTCTCCCCATTTCAATTAGTGGCAATATATTGGTCCTGTTGCTCAGACCCCAAACCCAGGAATTATGCTCAATTTCTCTCTTTCCCTTACTACCTCCAACCCATCAGTCTGCCCTCCAAATACAGCCTGAATCCATCCTCGTCTTTCTGTTTACATTCCTACCGCCCTTAGGCCAAGCTGCCGTCCTCCCTCCCCCAGGATATCCTCCCAGCCTTCTTGGCAAATTATTTAGAAAAGGAAATATATTAACAGAACCAGAAAGCAAAAAGATCCAGACCAACTTAAAGAATTAGGCCAAAACTAACAAGATTACATTTAATACATATAAATGTAAGCCTCTGCATTTACTTTCCAAAATTCTATGGCACAAGTTCCAAGATGCATAAAGGACTTAGGTAAGTTATTTGACTGCAGGCTCAATTGAAAAAAAAAATGATGTGCCAAACCAAATTTTAAAAAAAAGTTTTGGCCGAATGAATAAAAATGCAGCATCCAGTACAAGGGACATAAAAGTCTTTTTGTACTGGTCACACACAATGTTTCATCTGGGCACCAGATTTAAAATATACGTATATCAGATTGTATGCAGCATTTTTAAAAAAAGAAAAAAAAAAAAAAAAATATATATATATATATATATATATATACACACACACACACACATAGAATTAATTAAGAAGGATTCTGAGAGGAGCTAAATTGGGTCACATGAGCAACAGCTGAAAGAACTGTAAATGCTTGCCTGCAAAAGAGAAGACTGAGGGTCTAAAGGGCACACCCATGCCTAGAATACTTGAAGGCCTTGCTCGTGCAAGGAAAAGTAGTCTCCAACACTGTAGCTTCAGAAGGAGAGGCAGACTTTGGTTCAAAAGAAACTCAGACATCCTTCATAGCTCAGCTGAAATCCCCCCTCCTCAGAGAAGCCTGTCCTGATTACCTTAAAGAGCCCCAGTCGCTCTCCACCAGGTAACCCTGCTTTGTCCACTCTGTTCCTGGCCCTTCTTGCCAGCTGGAGTTATCCTGCTTTGGCTTCAGCATACGCTGTCTGTCTGACTTGCCTGTACCATCTGTAAGAGCAGGGATCTTGTTTATCCTGTTCACCACAACATCCCAATATCCAGAAAAGTGTCTGGTGCATAGTAGGAGCTCCATAAATATTTGCTGACTTGAGGAATGAATTGATAACTGAATGCCTTCCTCCCCACAGCAGCTGCAGGCATTAAAAGGCCACGAAGAGCCAGTCTTAAAGAGACCTGGCAGTTCATTTAGGGGTTCCTGCTGGGAAAAGGAGTTGCAGAGAGTTGAGTTCATTATCTTTTGCCTTGGGCTTTTCCCTCACTCAGCGTTTTTCATTCCATGACTCAATCTGCAAACCCATGCCGGCAGATACCTCGGATGTCCTCTGGTCTGATTGTCCTTGGATGAGAATCTTATTCTGGGATCTCCCCACAGTGAGCTTCCACCAGCCCTCTGGATTCCCCTGGAGCATTGCTGACCCTCTTGGCCTTCTTCATGCTACATCACCTGCAGATGTTTGGAAACTCAGGCTCCTGAGGAAACCAAGAGGAAGATTCCAGAATGCTGTTCTCCACAGCCTGGCATATTCCTTTCTGAAAGGTGAACTAAATCCAGACAGCAGATTTTGTCTTCAGATGTCTACTCTAAATGGATAGCCATTAAAATAATAATGAACGGTCTCTTCATGTGGACATGAAACCTAACAAGAGTATATTATGAAATTAAAAAGCAGATGACCGGGCCTTGTGACTCAAGCCTGTAATCCCAGCACTTTGGGAGGCTGAGGCGGGTGGATCACTCGAGGTCAGACGGAGGCTGCAGTGAGCCAAGATTGCACCACTGCACTTTAGCCTCGGCAGCAGAGTGAGACTCCATCTCAAAAAAAAAAAAAAAAGAAGAAGAAGAAGAAGATTTTTTTACTTTAGACCTGAGACTGATCAGAAAGTTGGAGAGCAGAAAGGAGCTTACACTGCAGAACAGCGATAAAGATTGCTTTATCTCCTTTAGTCCTCACAACCTCCCATGACGTGAAAGCCCCATTTTATAGCTGGGAAAGCTAAGACTCAGGGAAGGTCAGCCATTTGCCAAACTCACAATTAGGTAGATTGGATTTGAATCCAGCTCTGCCTAATCTTGTACTGGTGTTTCCATAGTTTCCTTCTAAGTCAGAAGCTGGGGCAAGACAAGCACCAGTTCCTGGGTCGGCTTAACATTTGATGAAACTTCTCAAAGTTTTAGAGTCCTCTATCCCCTCAAATTATCCTTCAAGCTCTAGTTTCTCATGGGGTGGCGCATGGCGGCACCAGCATCACCTGGGAGCTTATTAGAAATGAAGAATCTCGGCACCATCCCAGACCTACTGGATCAGGATCTGCATTGTGACAAGGTGCCCGAGTGATTCATCAGCACATTGCAATTTCAGAAGTGCTGCTTTTAAAATGCCTCCCCGGCCCCATTTTCTACCCAAGTTTCTATAGAAACAACCATCCTTTGTGCCAATGTCCAGTTGCTTCCCCCAAAGCAAAGCGATCTCTCCTTCAGACACTCACAGGAACCTTGGAGCCCAGAAGAAAAGCTAGCTCCAAAGATAACTTCACTAATCAACATAAGGCCTGGTGTATACGAGCGAGCTTCAGGATAACTGGACCTGGTCCCTCTACAGCAGCCAGAGCAGTGGTATGTTGGCGAATATTTAACACCCAGCTTGGGGTAGAGCCCTGATTGACAGCATTTGCCAATTTCTATAAAGTAAATCTTCCCACCAGGGCCAGTTCCAAGCTACTAAGGTGATGTCACCGAATATGGAGCTGAGAAGGGATGTGCCTAATTGACTCACAAGAACAAGCAGGAGCAGATATAACCAGCCCAGCACACCACTGAGCTGGAGCCTAATTTTTACAAGTCAAGATCCTTCATATGAGAGGGAAAGCCACAGCATTATTTCAGTTAATGAAGACATAATGTTTTATTGTTGGCTTCCACAGCCATTTAAATTTATCCATCTCTAATTAGCTTTGGAAAACAAAAAATGACTTGCCAAATACACTCTGCAACAGCCTGTCAGACTGTAAAATTGCCTATGGTGGCTGTTCTCCTGGAAAATAGAAGGAGTCTTGGGTTTGCAGTGGAGAAAGGATGGGAAGCCCTGACTCAGCCTCATGAATAAATCATTTCTAGTAGCTTCTGGGTGGGAGGATAAAGGGTTCAGGCAAACTCTGTGAAATGTTTGCCCCCTAACTCTTCAGCATCTGCTCTTGTTCATTTCTCAACCGGGACAAGGTATGGCAGCCGCATAGTTTTGAGTTAGAAAGAGAAAGTCCAGCTGGGAATATCCGAGCAGAGCTGAGTTGACAGAGAGGAAAGGAAAGATAGCCTGGGTGATGGGAAATTGGGAACAGGTGTACAGAGGAAGGAACCAGGAACTGTTTGAAGAACATTCAGTAGATCTGCTTGGCTGGAGGAGAGAGTTGCTAATTATTGTCATCCTCATTCATCACCACTTACCAAGCACTCACCGTGTGCCAGGCTCTATGCTAAACATTGTAAGTCGATTATCTATCTCACTGACTCTTCACAGAAATCCTGTATTGACATTGTTATCATCATCTCCATTTTACAGGACAGGAAACTGTGGTTTGAAAAGCTTAAGATATTTGCTCAAGGTTACACAGGTAGTAAGAAAAGGAGGCACATTTGCAACCCAAGTCCATCAGATACTGAAGCCCATGCTCTAAGTTCTGCAATAAACACATCACCTCTAGATTTATGGGACTAGCAGGAAGAATTTATGAGAGTTATGGGAGGAAAGAGATATATTCCTCCCTGAGAAATATTTCAAGAAAGTTCTCCGAGCAAATCAAGAGCAGAAGGACTAGAGATGGACCACCATTACTCCTTCTGGGTCTTAAAGGCTGAGGGTGGGTGCTTAAATTCAAAGAGCCTCGCCTGCCAGTTTCTTCCCCGCTCAGACAATCCTGGGGCACATGCTCAGTTCTGGAAATGGCATTTTCAAGGGAACACTGACGTAACAGTGCATGAACAGAGAGGAATGACTGGAAAGTATAAAGATTCAAAAGCTACCCTTGTTGAAAAGGAATAGAATCCAGGAAGGTAGAGGCTGAACTGACAAACACATCTGTCAGAGATTGCTGGCTAATCATAAAACCTATTTCCCCTTCTTCCTGGACACACAGCTAGATCACATTTTCCAGTTGTCCTGACAATCAGTGTGCCCACAAATTGAGTTCCAGTCACTGGAATATGGGTGGAAGTGATGTAGGACACCTCCGGACTTGGCCTTGAAAACCCTCACATGTATAATCCTTTGTGTTCTTTCTCCTTCCTCGGTGACCTTGGGAGTCATTGCTGGAGATGGCAGAGCCACAACATGGAAGGAGCCTGGTCTCTAAATTACTCCAACCAATGAGCCTCCCACCAATCAAAAACACTGAGTTAAACTTTATGTGAGTGAGAAATAAACTTGTATTTATTACGTTTTTTAAAAAGGACATCCTTGTCAAAGAAACCAGAACTACTGGACTGGAGAAAACACAGAGGTAGAGAATGGTGTTAAATCAAGTTTAGCCTAAAGCTGCCTCCTTACATAGTTTAAGTTCAGCCTAAAGGTTTTTCTGCACATTGTGAACTATATCCTAAATGGAGTTGTAAACAGCAGCCTACTCTTGTGCCAGTCACTGAGTTTTGGCCAATCAAAGGTGGCCAACTGTTCAAAGTGTGTTCTAATAAGGCAAATGCCAAGTTATAACCAATTTGGCTGTTTCTGTACCTCACGTCCGTTTTCTGTATGCCACTTCCCTTTTTCTGTCCCTAAATCTTCCAACCACATAGCTGCACTGGAGTCTCTGAGCCTACTCTGGCCCAGGAGGCCGCCCAATTCATGAATCGTTCTTTGCTCAATTACACTCTGTTAAACTTAATTTGGCTAAAGTTTTTCTTTTAACAGTAGTTATGATATTCAACTTCAAATACCCGATGGGCCACCATAAATTAAATGATTTATTGGTGTCACTTCCAGGTAGAGAACTAAGTCCAGGGGAAATATCTGCAAGGAGACTGATATAGTTTGGCTCTGTGTCCCCACCCAGATCTCACCTTGAATTATAATCCCCATAATCCCCACCTGTCAACGGTGGAACCAGATGGAGGTAACTGGATCATGGGGGCTGTTTCTCCCATGCTGTTCTCGTGATAGCGAGTGAGATTCACGAGATCTGATGGTTTCATAAGTGTCTGGCATTTCCCCTGCTTGTACTCACTCTGTCCTGCCACCCTGTGAAGAAGATACCTGTTTCTCCTTTTCCTTCTGCCATGATTGTAAGTTTCCTGAGGCCTCCCCAGCAATGCAGAACTGAGAGTCAATTAAATCTCTTTCCTTTAAAAATGACCTAGTCTTGGGTATTTCTTCATAGCAGTATGAAAATGGACTAATACAGAGACTGATTGTGTAGGAGATTTCCAATGTAAGGAGAAAAAGTCCTAAGAACCAGAGATGTCCAAAGATCTGCCTCCTGCCACCCTTCAACCTCATCATGCTCCCCTTGGTCACCCATCCTGCCTTCTGCTTCATGCACATCCTGGGCTCTTTCTTACCTCTGGGCCAGTATGAATTCAGATCCCTCTGCTTCAAATACTCTTTCTGACTCTTCGCAGGCCATATGCATGTATTCATTCAACAACTATGTATTGCTCTGTGCCTGGTCCAAGCCAGGCACGGTTCTGGGTGCTTGGGATATAGCGGTGACCAAAACAGACAAAAATTCCTGCCCTCATGGAACTTAAATTCCAGCCAGAGATCACTATAAACAGTGACATGAGTAATGAGATAATACGTTAGATGATAAATGCCATGGTGAGGAAGGAAGAAAGGCATAGCAAAGAAAGGACTGGAAGTTCCAAGGCAGGGATGAGGGGTGGTCAGAGATAAGTCGCCATTTTAAGTAGGGTGGGCATGGGGATGGTAGGCCTCACTGAGAAGTTGGTATATGAGCTGCTACTTGAGGGATGTGAGGAAATGAGCCAGAAGATAATTTGTCAGAGCGTTCCAGGTAGGATGAGCATTCCAGGCAGAAGGAATAGTGGGAGCAAAGACCTTAAGGCAGAAACATTTCTGGAATGTTCAAAGAACAGAAAGGAGGCCAGCATGGCTGGAGTGCAACAAGCAAAAAATGGTGTAATAAGAAAGGGAATGAGAGAGGCAACCGGGGCACATGAGTCTTCAGGTTAAATACCACCTTCTCTGGGAAACCTTTCTGAACTCTCAAATCTAAACTGAGTTCTCTCCTTCAATCCCTTTATTCTCTCTCATGCACCCTTGTCTTTTATAATGTGATAAGTTATAATTCATGCACTTAATTTCTTACTATCTTTAACCCCCATTAAACTGTTAATGCCACTGAAACCACTTTTGCAAAAATTATAGCTGAGAAAATTATGACAGTGAAAGAGAGCTGCCCTAACAACCAACTCCATCTTACTTCTAACCTCTCAGCTGTCCTTGTTCATTCCTGGCTCTAGGCTGAACTCACCTTGAGCAGGAATTTGTAGTTTAACTTTGAAACAAAGATGGCAACAGCCCTTTCCCAAAATAAACCTCCTTCTTGCCTTGGGACCAGTTTGCCTTTGTAGGACTAACAAACTAGCTATAAGATTAGAAATTATGGTTTAGAAACCATGCAGCCTTTGGCTGCAAGAGTATAAACCTCCCCAAATTGCTCCTGGGAATAACATCACTGTTGTAAAACCTAAGATCGGTGCTTGAGATATTTTGCGGACCCTGCATTCTGATGCATCAGCTGATGCCACCCAAACCAGTAACCTGGCGCAACCAGTTCTGTGATCCCATAGGGACAGAAGACAGCAAGGAGTATTCATTTCCACTTGCTATGATTTCATCTCCAATGCAACCAATCAGCACTCCCCACTTCCCAAGCCCCTACTCGCCAAATTATCCTTAAAAACTCTGATCCTGGAATTCTCAGGGAGACTGATTTGAGTAATAATAAAGCTCCAGTCTCCTGTACAGCCAGCTCTGTGTGAATTAAACCCTTTCTCTATTGCAGTTCCCTGTCTTGATAAATCAGCTCTGTCTAGGCAGCAGACAAGGTGAACCCATGGGGCAATTACATCTCAGGACAGGGGCCAGGTTAACTTCAATCATCTCACTGCACCGGCATCTAGCCCAGTGCGTGGTAGTTGCCTGATTAATATTTGGTGTTTAATTAATATCTCTTGGCCAAACGAATGGCTGTTGTAATAATTTGCCTTACTGGTAGTCAATTGGTGAGGATTCCCCTGTTACAGAATGCACTTAGACAGCAAACTCCAAAATCCCTTCCCACCAGGAGAGTCTGTAATGCTCTGGCATTCCTGAAATAAAGCCCTAAGTTTATTTTCTGTTGCAAACAGGCAAACAACTTTCTCTTGTCCTTCCATTTGGCAGAATTCTTTCTTTCCACTTAAAATCCTCTTCCTTCAGGCTTTTCTTTTTCTGTGCCCCTCAGGGCTGTGCTGTGTTCTGTTTGCAAATTATAAATCCTGCTAGGTTTCTCCACTTGATACTGCCCCTTGGCCATTTCCAAGAACAACTGGGCAACAATTCCCGTAGTTTTAATGAAGCTAAATTTACTCAGCTCGCTTCCCTCCCCCACTCACCTTGCAATCTTAACACAGCCAGCTGGCTATGGAAGGACACTGTATAGTGTGTAAATATAAACCACCTGGACAGAGACCAAAAAAGCATCCAGAATTTCATTTGGGGAAACATGCAACAAAATGGCAAAGAGAGCAATGGCATCGTATAGATATTGATCTCCATTCCTTAGCCAGATGTTGATGTGTGGTGGAATTTCAAAGATATTATTTAACCTCTCTCGGCCTCAGTTTTCTTATATATAAATTAGAGATAACTAATGGGGTTTGCATCATTACAACACAAGGATATGAGCACACTATGAAGACTTCTAATTATTATTCTAAAGAGAAATGTTTCATTATAATCTATTGATACAGATTTCCTGTCAATCATCTCTAAAGACTTGCAAAATCTGGCCCCTGACTCTCCAAATTCACTCAGAGCCACTCTCTATCTAGGGCTCTATTGGTTCCTTAAACACACAAGCTCTTTCCTGCCTCACAGCTTCTTTCCTCTGCCCAGAATACTTTTCCTTCCCAATATTTACCATGTCTAGATGCTTCTTTCCTTTGAGTTCTGTTTAAGCGTTGCCTTCTGCTATGATCTGAATGTTGGTGTCCCCTCCAAATTTCCTCTGTTGGAACCTAATTACCAATGTGAATAGTATTAAGATGTGGGAGCTTTGGGAAAATAAGTCATGAGGGCTGCACCCTTATGAATAGGATCAGTGCCCTTATAAAAGAGCCTCAAGCAAGCTCCTGCGCCCCTTCTGCCATGGGAGGATGCAGCAAGAAGTCACCTTTAAAACAGAGAGCAAGCCCTCACTAGACACCAAGTCTGCTGGCATCTTGATCCTGGACTCCCTAGCCTCCTGAACTCTGAGCAATAAATATCTGTTGTTTATAAATTACACAGCCTAAGGTAGTTTTTTTTGTAGCAGGCTGAACAGACTAAGACACTTTCTAAGAGAAGTTTTTCTTTTCTTGTCCATCCTACCTAAAATGAGTGTTCTCATTCTCAACCGTATCTGATTTCTTTATAGCACGTATTATGTCTTTCCATTCATTCTAGTCACTTGCCTGTCTGCCTCACCTGATCAAGGACCACGTTTCCCTCCCTCATCATCCCCACTGCCCAGCACGGTGCATGTAGCCCATGATAATGGTTCAATAAATATTTGTTAAGCATATGAATAGATTAATTTATGACACCAGACAATTGAAAATAACACAAAGACCCAACAAAAGGAAAATGCTCTAGAGCCGTTCAAAATTATCACTCAAAAGACTATAGTAGCATGGGAAAATATTTTGGATATATGATTAGGTTAGAAAATGCTATTTACACTTGATTTTCAACTATGTAAAAATATGAGGCCAGATGGCTTGAAACCAGGAGTAAATTTGGAAATAGTCAAGTGATTTGCTAGGGTGGTGGGACTGCAGGTGTTTTTGGGTTTTTTCTCTTTTATTTCTGCTCCTGTTGCTATAATACTGTTTGTTCAGCAATTATAATGTATTTTTTATCACTAAACACGGCATACTGTTGAATTGCTCAAAAAGGAAGTACAACATTTGCTCACAGGTGTATTTGGAACTAACTTCTTTTTTACACATTGCTGGAGCCATCTGGGACATGGTAAAGAGGGAGCTCTAGGTAGCATGAGCTTTTGAGCCCCTTTTAACTTCGTCTTGTAGTTATGCATCAGGAATGGGACTGCACCTAAAGTACCTGGAAAGAGGTGGTTCCTTACAGGAGAAGTCAGGGGTGTCCACCTCCTAGAAAAAGAATGACTGCTGGCTGGTCACAAATAACACTCATATCCACTACATCAGTTAAAATTTCTCTGTAACAACTTACAAGTGCAGAGCTTTTCTCTATTTTTTAAGACCTTTTCACATTCATAATCTCATTCAATCCTCAAAACTCCTCTTTTGAGGTCATTGGTTGCCATATACATGTTGCAGAATACAAAACTGACACTAGTCTTTTTTCTCACCTTGCAGGGGCTGGTGATGTATCAATGAAGGCAGTGATATCTATGACTAGAATTATACTTGCTGGGAAGAAAATTGCACCATAAGTTTCCTTAGCCGGTTCATTAGAGACGGATTCCTGTAACCATACAGCAATATAAATGCTGAACTACCTAGGTACCTGAACTGCCTCTCACGAAGCCTGTGATGTTATTATTAGGTGTCAACATGGCTGGATTGAGGGATGCCCAGATGGCCAGCGAAGTACTGTTGCTGGGTGTGTCATGAGTGAGTTGCCAAAGGAGATTGACATTTGAGTCGGTGGACTGGTAGAGAAAGATCTACCCTCAATGTGGGTGGGCACCACTCAATCGGCTGCCAGCATGGCTAGAACAAAGCAGGCAGAAGAAGGGATATAAGCAGCTTGCGGGGTGTTTTGTTTGTTTGTTTGTTTGTTTGTTCTCTCTCTCTCTCTTCCCTTGCTGGATGCCTTGCTTCCTCTCCTCCTGCTCTTGGGCATCAGATTTGGAAGTTCTTTGGCTCTGGGACTTGCACCAGTCGTTCCCCCAAGGGCTCTTGGGCCTTCAAACCTCAGATCGAAGGCTGCACTGTCAGCTTCCCGGGTTTCGAGGTTTGTGGACTTGGACTGAGCCACGACCAGCTTCTCTCTTTCCCCAGCTTGCAGATGGCCTATTGTGGAACTTCACCATGTAACCATGGAAGCCAATTCTCCCTAATAAACTCCATTTTATATATACATATATCCTATTGGTTCTGTCCCTCTGGAGAACCCTGACTAATACAAAGCCCAATGGGATGGCTCAATAGTTCTTAAACTTCTCCCCATGGCACACATGGTTGACACTCATGTGTACAATACACCTTCATGGAAAACCACACAGTTCCTGGCCACAAGACAGCATGACTTTCTCACCTAGCCAGGTAAGCACCCCACAGCACAAATAATCCAGAAGGTGAGTAAATCATTCGAATACTTTGGTATTTTCACAATTATTAGCATGAGAAGCAGTTTTGCACAGATGCTAAGAATAGCCTTTAGTGACAGATGAAGCATGGCTTCAAATATCATTTCCAACGAGGTATGTGAGATTGAGCAAGTTTAGCTACCTCCCTGAGCCTGTTTTCTCATCTGTAAATTAGAGATGGTAACACCCATCTCATAGGGCACTATAAGAATTAAAGAAGATAATACCTACAAAGTTCTTTACAACAAGCTTGCTACATAGCATGCATTCAATAGTGTGAGCTGGTAGCAGTGTTGGTGCTACTAAAAATTACTTGAAATATCCTTCCAAAATGACCACAACACACTAGACAAGCTCTAGCTCAGAGTGACCTTGTGCCTGAAGTTTTGCCCATGAAGAGTTGAGAGTTGCAAAGTTGGTAGGAAGGTCAGAATGAAGCTGGACCATTCCACTGGGATCCTGCCAGTGTCTGTGGTGTTTCCTCATTGAGAATTAGACCCCATGGAGGGTGAGAAAGGAGAAAAGGTCAGAGAATCCATAACAAGACAGGTTGATGGATCAGAGGCGAACACTTGGCACACCCAGCAAACATACCTATAAGTCTCTTTGGAAGGTTTCTGGAAAAAGGAAGGGGTAGGCCTTGAAGTACAGGGAAGATTTGAGTGAGAGAGGAGAGGCAGGGCAGAGCCAGGTACACAAGAAAAGGAGCCGAAGCATGGGGCCGAAGTAAAGAGTTCATGCCAGAAAGCTGCAAGTGAAGTTCTCCTTGCCTTTTTCTCCTTGCCTCTTCCATCATCCTCTGCCCTTCCCGAAATAACTCAGCCCTTTGGCTAAGTTATAATGTTCCAAGTAGGTTCTGCTTGCAGTGTTTCCCCAGCTAGCTAATTAAACATAGCGCATTTAATTGAATCATAGTGAAGCCCATAGCTGATGTCTCTACACCGAGAGGGGAAAAGGTGGAGTGTGATGAAAACTAAGCGTGTCTCACAGGAGCCAGCTAGAATTCTGTAGGTATTTTCAGACCTCAGCATAAAAAGCATGATATTCAAGGCAATATCATGTATAGATTAGAATAATCTACCAAACAAGAGAAGAGACGATATCCTTTTTATACTACAACAGTTCAGTAAATTTTGTTTAGCTTGCGTAGGATACAGTTAATTACAGTAATTTATCAAAGTGGCATAAGGTGGTATTCACACACACAAAGAGTATTTTCCCACAGTTGAAAATCCTTAGTTTTTATAAGCTGAAGCTAGTACTAATTGAATTTTCACTTGGGTAGATAAAATCTTTAACAACTCCAGAATAACTAAATGCTCCTTGCTCAATGATGTGGATCGGGATGATTTACAACACCTATCACACAATCATGCTAATTTTGCTTTTGTATGATTAATTAAAACAATATGTTCATTCTTCCTAAAGTGGAATTAGGGCACCCAAGGAGTTGGCTTTTATTACCAACTTCCCCATCTAGCAGTAAAAGCAATTTTCACACATTGACTTTAAGGAGGTGCTAAGGACATAGGGCCCTGATGGAGACACTTTTTCAAGTTCAACTTTGCTCTTTGGAAGACAGTAAAGGTGAGTCTGATTGATGGGCAGATAAAGGTTTTTAGGACTTCAGAGCTGAAAAGGACTTTAGAGGCAACGTTGTGAAAATCCCCCACTTTGTAGATGAGAAAACTGAAACTCAGAGGGGCCAAACAGTCATCTCCAAATTATAAGGCCCCATTTTTGGTAAATCTTATATTTGAATCCAGTCACTTTGACCCTTAACCCAACCTTCTCATCTATAAATTAGGGATAATAACATCAATCTCATAGGGTCTCAGCAATTAGTAAGAAAGAGCGCTGTGCTGGGAGTCAGTAAACCTGGATTTAAGACTGCAAGACCTTACAAGCATCGACTCTCTCTAGCTTGCTTCCTTCTTCTGTAGAATTGGGATGAAAGCACTTGCACTGTCAATCTTCCCAAATAAGAAAACAATGGGAAAGTCTGTGACCAGAAAGATTAATAGAAGGTTGGCTTCTAGAAGACTGGTGAAAGCAGTAGCCATAAAACCAGAGGGCTTCCACTCTTTCAATATGGAGTGCTTTTCGGGTTACTAACAATATTTTCTGAGGACATGCTACAAGCTAGGCCCTAGGCTAAGTACCAAGGCTCAGACACACTAAATTACTTGCCCGAGATTACCCAATTTATAAAGGCAGAACCAGGCTTTGAACTCAGATCTTTTTGGTCACAGAGCTGTGCAAATGTGCTCAAGCACATTTTGAGTCTGAATCTCAAAACCCTAGGGGAGCCAGACCAAAAAAATAAATAAAATGTCTGAATTGGGTGAGTGTAAGGACAAAAAGGAATTTGGGTGAAGTGAGTGTAGGAAAATGAGATAGCAGTTTTGCACAGTAGCACGTAATTAACTTAAAGTAAATAGATCTGAAGTTCTAGGGGCCATGAATTAAGTTATTCATAGCATTTTAGCATGGATGAAAATGTCCCAGCTCCAGCAAAGAGGAGGCTGGGTTATATAACAAGCTGCATCTGGTATTCATTGCTAGTTACTGACAGTGCTGGGGCTCAGAAAATTGTGCCCCCCAAATGAAGGCCTCAGATGCAGAAGTTTCTCCCTGATCTTGTCCTACCCTCTTATATCTCAGTCCCATTCTCCCCCAAAGCTAGCCATAGCAAGTAGAATCCCTCTTTTCCAAGGCAGGTCATAGAAACCAGAACCCCTTTTTCCCAGAGTGGAGCCATAAAACCTAGAAATATTGCTCTGACTTTCCTTCTACCTTTCTGTGTAAAAACTGGCCATAAAGAAATTATCTGACCTACTTTGACCGTAGGTCATAAGATCCCCATTCCAGAGAGGGTCCTTCCCCACACCCAAAAGGAAGGAATGCTGCTCAGAGAGGCCGGGAGAAATCTAGACAGACAGGCCTTGCTAGGTTTCTCTGCTTGATCTATTAGCATTAGATCTTACCTTTTTGTCCAAGCCTATTTCTACATGGTTGTCCATACTTTATTGAACCTAAGCATGAAAATTGACAATTTCCCCTGTGTCTCTGAGTCTTTCATTCTGAAGGCTCTCGTTAATAAAATTTGCATGACTTTTCTCCAATTAATCTGACTTTTGTGAGTCGATTTTTCAGCAAACCTGCAGAGGGCAAAGGGGAACTTCTCCCTTGGTCCCAACAACAAATTATGACTGATCCATGTTGAGAGCACTACATGAAGTAGCTATTATTAATGTCATCCTTGTTTTAGACGAAAAAAGTTAGTTTAGAGAACTTCTCTTTGAGTAGTAACCAAGATCACACTGCTAGTAAGAGGCAAAGTAGAGACTCCAAAGCACTGGGCCTTGGGCAGGTCTCTGGGCTTCAGTTTCCTCATCTAGGAAAGGAAGGGCTAGGGCTTTACAAGCTTTAAGTTCCCTTTTATCTCCAACTGTAATGGTTTCCTGTTGGAGTAAGACCCTCCAGCACCTTCTAATCACCTTCACCAAACCAGGAAGGATTCACTGCTTGGGTTATTATTTGGCCACTGAGCAGCCTTCCTCTTTCACTTAGGACATTGCATTTCAATTCTTGGAATGAAATGCAGTTCTTATTGCCCAGGACTTACTAACCACTTAACAGCTTTATATGGTTTGGCTGTGTCCCCACCCAAATCTCATCTTGAATTGTAGCTCCCATAATTACCACGTGTCATAGAACCTGGTGGGAGGTAACTGAATCATGGGGGTGATTTTTCCCACGCTGTTCTCATGATAGTGAATAAATCTCACAAGATCAGATGGTTTTATAAAGAGGAGTTCCCCTACACAAGCTCTCTCTTGCCTGCCACCAGGTAGGACATGACTTTGCTCCTCATTCACCTTCCGCCATGATTGTGAGGCCTCTCCAGCCATTTGAAACTGTAAGTACATAAAACCTCTTTCCTTTATAAATTACCCAGTCTTAAGTATATCTTTATTAGCAGCATGAGAACAGACTAATATATGGGTGAAGCATCACAATCACTGATATGATTTGGCTGTGTCCCCACCCAAATCTCAACTTAAATTGTACCTCTCAGAATTCCCATGTGTTGTGGGAGGGACCCAGGGGAAGGTAATTGAATCATAGGGGCCAGTCTTTCCCATGCTACATGCTATTCTCGTGATAGTGAATAAGTCTCACAAGATCTGGTGGGTTTATCAGGGGTTTCCACTTTTGCTTCTTCCTTGTTTTTCTCTTGTTGTCCCCAGGTAAGAAGTGCTTTTCACCTCCTGCCATGATTCTGAGGCATCCCCATTCACATAGAACTGTAGGTCCAATTAAACCTCTTTTTGTTACAAGTTTCAGGTATGTCTTTATTAGCAGCATGAAAACATATGAATACAATAAACTGGTACCAGTAGAGTGGGACATTGCTGAAAAGATCCCCAAAAATGTGGAAGCAACTTTGGTACTGGGTAACAGACAGAGGTTGGAATAATTTGGAAGGCTCATAGGAAGAGGGGAAAATTTGGGAGAGTTTGGAACCTTCTAGAGACTTGTTGAATGGCTTTAACAAAAATGCTAGTAGTGATATGAACAATAAGGTCCAGTCTGAGGTGGTCTCAGACGGAGATGAGGAACTTATTGGGAACTGGAGCAAAGGTGACTCTTGTTATGTTTTAGCAAACAGACTGGTGGCACTTTGCCCCTGCCCTAGAGATTTGTGCAACTTTGAACTTAAGAGAGATGATTTAGGGTATCCGGCAGAAAAAATTTCTAAGCAGCAAAGCATTCGAAAGGTGACTTGGGTGCTGTTAAAAGCATTCCATTTTAAAAGGGAAGCAGAGCATAAAAGTCAGAAAATTTGCAGCCTGATGATGCAGTAGTAAAGAAAAATCCATTTTTTGAGAAGAAATTCAAGTCGGCTGCAGAAATTTGCATAAGTAGCAAGGAACCTAATGTTAATCCCCAAGACCATGGGGAAAATGTCTCCAGGCCATGTCAGAGACCTTCACAGCAGTCCCTCCCATCACAGGCCCAAAGGCCCAGGAGGAAAAAGTGGTTTCATGGGCCAGGACCAGGGTCCCTGTGCTGTGTGCAGCCTAGGGACTTGGTGCCCTGTGTTCCAGCCACTCCAGCTGTGGCTGAAAGGAGCCAATGTAGAGTGGATTCAGAGGGCAGAAGCCCGAAGCCTTGGCAGCTTCCATGTAGTGTTGAGCCTGTGGGTACACAGAAGTTAAGAGTTGAGATTTGAGAACCTCCGCCTAGATTTCAGAAGATGTATAGAAACACCTGGATGCCCAGGCAAAAGTATGCTGCAGGGGTGGAGCCCTCATGGAGAACCTCTGCTAGGGCAATGCAGAAGGGAAATGTGGGGTTGGAGCCTCCACACACAGTCCCTACTGGGGGGCACTGCCTAGTGGAGCTGTGAGAAGAAGGCCATTGTCCTCCAGAACCCAGAATGTAGATCCACCGACAGCTTGCACTGTGTACCTAGAAAAGCTGCAGACACTCAATGCCAGCCAGTGAAAGCAGCCAGGAGGGAGGCTGTACCCTGCAAAGCCACAGGGGCAGGGCTGCCCAAGGCCATGGTAACCCACCTGTTGCATCACCATGACCTGGATGTGAGACTTGGAGTCAAAAGAGATTATTTTAGAGCTTTAAAATTTGTCTTCCCTGCTGTATTTTGGACTTGCATGGGCCCTGTGACCCCTTTGTTTTGGCCAATTTCTCCCATTTGGAAGGGCTGTATTTACCCAATACCTGTACCCCCATTGTATTTAGGAAGCAATTAGCTGGCTTTTGATTTTACAGGCTCATAGGCAGAAGGAACTTGCCTTGCCTCAGATGAGACTTTGGACTGTGGACTTTTGGGTTAATGCTGAAATGAGTTAAGACTTTGGGGGACTGTTGGGAAGGCATGATTGGTTTTGAAATGTGAGGACATGAGATTTGGAGGGACCAGGGGCCGAATGATGTGGTTTGGCTGTGTCCCTACCCAAATATCAACTTGAATTGTATCTCACAGAATTCCCATGTGTTGTGGGAGGGATCCAGGGGAGGTAATGAAATCATGGGGGCCAGTCTTTCCCGTGCTATTCTCGTGATAGTTAAGTCTCACAAGATCTGGTGGTTTTATCAGGGGGTTCTGCTTTTGCTTCTTCCTCATTTTTCTCTTGCTTCCACCATATAAGAAGTGCCTTTCACCTCCTGCCATGATTCTGAGGCCTCCCCAGTCATATGGAACTGTAAGTCCAATTAAACCACCTTTTGTTCCCAGTTTCAGGTATGTCTTTATCAGCCGTGTGAAAACAAACTAATACAACCACGAATCAGTACACGGCCAGGCAGTCAATTCAGGAGTTCCCAGCCCTTGAGCCTTCCAGTTCCATGACCAGGGAAGATCCAGAGCCACCCTGAAATACCCATCATTTCACTTTCATTTGTTCAATAAATTCAAAAATATTTACTGAGCAACTTCTATGTGCCAGACACAGTTCTAAGTCCTGAGAATATAGCATTGAATGAAAAAACCCCCACCCTCGTGGGGCTGAGATTCTAGTGAGGGAGATAAATGCTAAATATAATAAAGAAGTCAAATTGATTAAGTGTTAGATAGTAGTGAGTGCTAAGAAGAATAAAAAAACAAGAATGGGAGATATCAATGTTGGGAGGAGGGGGTAAAATATGAAAATGTCTTCTCTGAGAAGGTGACTTTGGGAAGAACCTAAGGATGTGAAGCCATTAGGATGTCTCGGAGAAGAGCATCCAGGCTGAGGGAAAAGCAAGGGCAAAGGCTGTCTGTGTGTTGATGGAAAAGCACAAGGAAAATCACAAGGGGAGGAAGAGCCACGAGGTCAGGGAGGCAGCCAGGAACCAGACCTTGCCCAGCATTGTACGTCATGGTCCTGGACTTGGAATTTTGGAGGGTTCTGAGCAGGAAGTGATATGATCTGACTTAAACAAGGACACAAGAGGCAACTGAAGGGAGATCTGAAGAGCAGAAGGAGGGGACAAGTTAGGAGGCAATTGCCTTTATCCAAAGCAAGAGAAGATATTGTCATGGATCCAGGTGGTGGCAACGGGGGTGCTGAAAGGATATGGGATTTGGGATCTGAGGTGTGAGTGGCAAAGAACAGTCTAAGACACGTCCACAGTTGTAGTTCTGAACAACTGGGCCCTCTCTGCCTCCAGGCTCCTTCATTATTGCACATGGGCTCAGCACATGCTGCCAAGGTGAGAAACTCAGCATGTTCCCTGCAAACGCGAGTGTATTCATTTCCTGTTGCATGTGTAACAAATCACCATAAGCTGAGTGGCTTAAAACAACAAAATTTGGCCAGACGTGGTTGCTCACACCTGCAATCCCAGCACTTTGGGAGGCCAAGGCAGGAGAATCACTTGAGCCCAGAAGTTCGAGACCAGCCTGGGCAATATGGTAAAACCCATCTCTACAAAATATACAAAAATTAGCTGGGTGTGGTTGCATGCACCTGTGGTCCCAGCTACTCAGGAGGCTGAGGTAGGAGGATCACCTGAGCCCAGGGAGGTCGAGGCTGCAGTGAGCTGTGATCACGCCACTGTACTCCAGCCTATACAACAGAGTGAGACCCTGTCTTACAGACACACACACACACCACACACACACACACCACACACACACACACACACACACACTTATTACTTTACAGTTCTGGAGGTCAGAAGTCAAAAATGGATCTCACTGGGCCAAAATCAAGATGTTGGCAGGGCCGTGTTCCTTCCAGGGGCTCTAGGGGAGAATCTGTTTTCTTGTCTTTCCCAGTTTCCAAACACTGGCTGCATTCTTTCACCATGGCCACAGATCACTTTGACCTGCTTCCAGTGTCACGTCTCCTTCTCTGACTCTCTAAGGATCCCTGAGATTACACTAGGCCTGCCCGATTATCTAGAATAATCTCCTCATCTCACGACCCTCAATATAATCACATCTATGAAGTCCCATTTGCCCTGTAAAGTAGCATATTCACAGATTCCAGGGATTGGGACATGGACGTCTTTGGGGCGCCATTATTCTGCCTCCCACAATGCGCCATGTGGCATTTGCTGATTTCGTAGAGAACACAGAAAAGGACTTCACATCGCCTACCTCACAACAAAACACGACAAAATGTCCATCAGACATTCTTGTCTTCCCATGTGATTCTTGGCAAACTCATTCTGGAGGTTACCTGGGATTTCTGATGCCTCTCTCCTCTTCCTGAATTCCCCTCCCACCCTCTTCCCAAAACTCCAGGTTCCTCTCCCTTCTGTAATATGGACCACCAGGCTCTCCCGGGATGGGCAAGGGGACTGTATTTAGAACCGGCAGCACTTTCCCAAAGGAACATGCTCATAGCTCTCCCTAGCTCTCATTCATCCACACATCTAAGTACACTGGCAGTTTCTATCTTGGCACCTACTCACACAAAAGCTACTGTGGACCTGAAGTAATGGGCTGACCTGACCATATTACATTTCACACACCAGGAAGCAAAACTTGAATACTTAGGGAGGACAACTACATTTGTTCTTGGTTTGCAAATATTTTTACCAGATCCTCAAACACAAAGCCTTTGAGATAGGAACATGTCACTGTGACCCAAAGCAGAAATTGTTAAGCACGCTGTGACAGGCAGTGAGAAATCCTGGTTCCTCCTTCCTCTGAGGACAAGCTGTTTCAGTGAAGAATACACACTGTCCAATCTAACTACCTGGGCTGGAATACCAGTTCATAATCTAAACAGTCAAATTCATAGAAGCAGAGTCAAATGTAGGTTACCGGGGGCTGAGGGTGAAAAGGGGAGATGTTGGTCAAAGGATACAAAATTTAAATTAGACAGGAGGAATGAGCTCAAAATATCAATTGTACAACATGGTGGCTATAGTCAATAATAATGTAATGTCTACTTGAAAACCCCTGAGGGTGAATTTTGAGGGCCCTCACCACAAAATGTAAGTATAGGAGATTATATATATGCTAATTAGCTCTACTTAGCCATTCCACAATGTACACATATTTCCAAATATCGTGTTGTACACTATAGATAAATACAATTTTTGTCAAATTAATTAACTAAAATTAAAAGCCCAGAAGTCAGCAGGGAGCGGTGGCTCACGCCTGTAATCCCAGCACTTTGTGAGGCTGAGGCAGGAGGATTGTTTAAGCCCAGGAATTTGAGACCAGCCTGGCCAACACAGCAAGACCTCATCTCTACAAAAATTACCCAGGCATGGTGGTGTGCACCTGTAGTCCCAGCTGCTCAGAATTTCTGGCTGAGGTGGGAGGATCACTCGAGCCTGGAGGTCAAGGCTGCAGTGAGCTGAGATCACACCACTGCACTCCAGCCTGGGTGATGGAGTAAGACCGCATCTAAAAAGCCCCAAAGTTCAACAACAACAAAGAATTCCAGCTCCTAGTTCATAGGTTTCAAGCTGAGTGACTGTGGGCAAGCTACTTAACCTATCTGAGCTTCAGGGTTTTTTTTTTTTTTTTATCTGTAAAATGGGGCCAGTAATAGTAGTTACCTCTTAGCATTAACTAGAAAACTCAAATGAGATAATGCAGATAATGCCTTGAGCCATGTGTTTGGCACATAGTATAAGCCGTTTTCACTATCATTAGTATTTCAGTGGTTTCGACTCTCAGGTCAGTCCACATGCTGAATTACATCAAGATTATAAATGTTCCAGATCTAAAGATAAAATCTGGCCTCAACTATGAGATAGATGAAGTTTGAGTCACTCTTCCATCCCTGGCTCCCCACTTTCTCCTGAATTTCCCAGACCCCTCTGCCTCCATGCCCCTTCTCTGGATTCCTTACCACCGTCCACTCCTTAGAACCCTCAGAAGGGGTCCTCCTATTTTCCAGCTGGATCAACTAAAGCTGGAAACAGCAAAGCCCCACTGCTAATTTGTAGCAAAGTTGGTTTGGAGTCCATCATCCCGGCCACCTCTCTATGCTGCCTCCTCCCGCGCCCACTCCCTCAGGACCCTGCCCTCTGCCATGGGTGACAGTGGATAGCAACTCTCTTGGGTGATGACCATTAACCCTGTGGGAATCCTACTCACTCTGAGGCTTTGACTCACCTGGCCAGTCCCAAAAAGAATACCCCTTTTAATCAGTACCTCTGATATCAGACCCAAATTCTTAGGCAGTTAAAGACAAAAAAGATCTCAACCACCGTCACCTTACAGATGGGAAGACTGGAGCCCAGTGGGAAAGAAAGTACCCTTCGCTAAGCACCTCTGATGTGTCAGACATCCCTCACAGTGCTTTCTCAGTTGGTCACATTTCGTTCAAGGTCAGAAAGAGCGTGTGGCTTGTCCTAGGTCACCCAACTGCTGAGGGCTTGATCAAGACTCACTCAGGACTTCTCTATTTGACATGCAAGTGTTAGCCCTCTCCACAGCTTTCTCCTCTACCGCTGATCAACCATGACAGAGTGTTCAGTGTTATCAAAGTGTTCTTCATGCACTAATTTATTTATACTTTGGACAACCCTCTAAGATATTGGGGAGTACTCCTATCACTGCCACTTTCCGGATGAAGAAAAGGAAGCAGAGAGGTGAAGGCACCTACCCCAACTCACACAACCATTGAGGCCAAAGGCTGAGATTCTAATCCCAGCAGTCTGTCTCCGGAGTCCACAGTCCAAACCTCTGCATTAGACTGCCACCTCCAATATGCTGCCTCTCCTTAAACTTCGGTTAGGTCTGCAAGGTCATTGCACTTTAATGGAGCAATACTCTCTATGCAAGTGAAAAATAAAATCAATTAGGAAGTGCCAAGTACAAGTGTCAGAGCCTTCAAACTGATGGTGCAAAGGCTTCAAATGGACCTTCAAGAGTTCTTGCTTTCCCCAAGGGGTCACTGGCTCTGGCTCCACGGATGCTATTAACATAATGACAACCCTGCTTGCCACCTCAGCTCCCACACTGCCGGCGCCTGAGTGAGTGACTGCTTCCTCCAGCCTCCCCTCCACTTCATGCTCCGCTGGTCGGCACAGCAGCCACGTTCATCTACTGCACAAGTCTCAGAGCCCACTCAGCAGCTGGCACACCCTTGCCCTTGTGGCCAGCTCACCAGAAAGACCCGTGGGTTTATCCAGCCTGGCCTGATATTCAAAAGGAAAGAAAGCAATTACATTTTTTTAAATGGACAACATCTGCAGCCACAAGAAAGAACAAAACCATGTTCTTTGCAGCAACAAGGATGCAGGTGGAGGCCATTATCCTAAGTGAATTAACACAGGAATAGAAAATCAAATACCACATGTGCTCACTTATAAGTGGGAGCTAAACATTGGGTACACACAGATACAGATGGGAACACTAGGGACCAGGCGCAGTGGCTCATACCTGTAATCCCAGCACTTTGGGAGGCCAACGCAGGCGGATCGCTTGAGCCCAGGAGTTTGAGACCAGCCTGGCCAACATGGCGAAACCCCACGTGTACTCAAAATACAAAAATTAGCCAGATGTGGTGGTGCATGCCTGTAATCCCAGCTACTTGGGAGACTAAGGCACGCTTGAACCCAGGAGGCAGAGGTTGCAATGAACCAAGATTGCACCACTGCACTCCAGCCTGGGTGACAGAGCGAGACTCTGTCTCAAAAAAAAAAAAAAAAAAGGAAAAAAAAGAAAAATAAATGGGAACAATAGACACTGGGAATTCCAAAAGTGAGGAGGGAGGAGGGTAGGAGTTGAAAAACTACCAATTGGGTACTATGTTCACTACGTGGGCAATGGGATCATTAGAAGCCGAGACCTCAGCATCACGTAGTATACCCATGTATACACGTAGTATACCCATGTTTACTACCCATGTAGTAAACCTGCACATGTACCCCTGAATCTAAAATAAAAAATTTAAATGGGTATTATGGGATGTACTACAGAAAAAAATGAAGTTTATATCCAGCATGAAAACATTAATTCATTCATCAAAAGTTCTTATTATCATGTTTCACCTTCTCAAACTCAGTACTTCTAAACAAAGATTCTAGAATTACAGCAAATAGCCAAGTGTTTTTCAGATACTTTAAAAAGTAAAAAAAAAAAAAAAAAAAAAAAAATACCTAAGGGTTTGTATTTCACTTCTGCAAGAGAAAAAATTGTATTCACTTCTGCAAAGCAACTATAAATTATTTTGTCATCCTTTGTAGAAAATTTCAGATAGAGAAACAAAAGGTAGAGAATGCTTTCTATAAACCTGGATATTAAGATTTGCACGCACTGATGTGAACACTATACATGATATGTATGGAAACATCACCATACGCCTGATAAACATGTACAATTATTATGTGTCAATTTAGAAAAATAAAATAAATTTTAAAAAACATTTGTACAGCAATGGGCTTGGGAATCAGATTGCCTGAGTCTTATTCCATCCTACCACTTAACAAGTGTATGACCTTAGGTAAATTTCCTGTCTTGGGCCAGCCTCATTCTCTTCCTCTGTAAAGTGGAGGTGATACTAGTAGGTATACCAACGTGGTGGGATTGTTAAAAGGATTAAATGAGATTTGTATGTGATATTATTTATTTTGCTTGCTATTACCATGTTATTATTTATCAACAAATACAATAGTTGTTACACTACTGAGAATTCTTTCTATTCGAAGAAACAGAAGCCAGTTTGAACAAAAAGAAAGACAGGGAAAGTATTAACTTACATGTCTTGAGGTACATAGCAGCCTCAGGAGTCAGGCACTCAAAAGCATTAGAATCGGTCACCATTCAGTGTCTCAGAGTTCATCTCAGCTTTGGTCTATAAGTTGTCCTCATTATCTCAGGCTCCTCAGGGACATTACTTCTGGGATGAGTTTCTCACATTTTGTTGACACAGGGGCAAGAGAAAGCTACCATCTCAATCTTCAATTCGAAAATTTCCTGGGAAGTTATATGCCTTTTTCAATGGCCAGGGACGTAGGCATTATAGCTAGTAACCCCACCGGAACCACACAGAGTAGGAGATCAGTTTTCTAAAGGAAGACGAGAAGGGTGGAGCAAGCAATGGGTAGACAGAATTATAGATGTTCATTACTCCTGTTATATGTGAACCAGTTTGCCATGACATAGTCCCTTTAAGTCAATCCAGGACATTTGATATATAAACACATTATTCAACAATAGAGATGAACTGTATTACCAGAGAAGTTGTATATACTTTGCAGAGATTAAGGTTACACTTTTTCATGTCCTTCACAGTACCCAGCACAGAACAGGCACTCTAAGAAACAGTTGTGAAGTGACTAATAACTTAGATCTAGAATCAAATTGTGTCACTGTATTAGCTGAGATAAATTAGATCATACTTTGGTGGAAAAAAAAAAAAAAAGAACACATCTTAGTGACTTAGCACTACAATTTTATTTTTCACTCACGAAGTCCACTATGGGTACAAATGATTCTTGAGGGCAACTGTTCTCCAGGTGATGCTCAGACGTCCAAGTTAACAAAGGCACCACCAGCCTGCAGAGGGCCATCTGTAGCACGGGGCCTTCTAAGTCAATATGCAGAAGAAAGCTCCAGGGGGTCTTATGCCGGCAATTAAGTCCTTCATTCTAGAAGCGATCCATGTCATTTTGTTCACAGGTCATTGGCTAGACCCTGTCTCCAGCCCCACTTACCAGCAAAGAACTGGGCAATGTCATTTTTCGTATGCTTGGAAGGAGAGGAGAAACACCTAGTAGCCATCTCTACTAAAATCAATTAAAATAAAACTATGTTCTATAAAAATACTACTCCAATTTTTTGATGTTAAAAAGATCCATAGAAAAGAAAATCGCCTAAAAACTGTGAAGATGGCATTCCTTCTCCTCTATCATTGAACAGGATTCCCCAGCTAGAATTACAAAAAGTTTCTGATTAAACCCATATTACAGCCCAGCAGAGAGTAATTCCATTTGAAAGTTGAAAGTTTATGTATTTTGCACCCTCCACTATTTGGTAGAATGACCTTCAAAATCCAATTGAGCGTACAGTTCTTACCAGAGGGCAATCGGCAGTCCTTTGCAAAAGTCTTTTTTAAAAATATGCCTACTCTTTGACCCTATAATTTCACTTCTGTGATTTAACCGGGGGGGGGGGGGGGGAACACGGACACGCACACAGATGTAACTGTGAAGATATTCTTTGCAGTCCATTTGTAACAGGAAAAAGTAAGAATTAACCTTAATGCCAGCCAGAGTGTGTTGGTTCAATAAATTAAAGTGTATCCTCACCCTGAAATAACATGCAGCCATTAATAATCACACTGTGAAGGTGTGTTTATTAAAGTGAAAAGAGGTTTCTGGTACATTAGTGGGGGAAAAAAGCAAGCTATCAAATGGTATATATACCACATATACCTGTGAAAGATTCTAGAAGAAAATACATCAAGGAATTAGTAATGGTCGCTCCTGTGTGGGCGGGATTATGGGTGTTTTTATTTTTTCCTTTTAGCTAAACTATTATTTCCTGCTATTATGAGTATTGTCTTTGAAATAAGAAAAAAAGGTAGTTTAAATTATAAATAAGGAATCTTGCCGGGCGCAGTGGCTCACGCCTTTAATCCTAGCACTTCAGGAGGCCAAGGCGAGTGGATCACCTGAGGTCAGGAGTTCAAGACCAGCCTGGCCAATATGGTGAAATCCCGTCTCTACTAAAAATACAGAAATTAGCCAGGTGTGGTAGCACATGCTTATAATTCCAGCCACTTGGGAGGCTGAGGCAGGAGAATTGCCTGAATCTGGGAGGCAGAGGTTGCAGTGAGTCAAGATTGTACCACTGCACTCCAGCCTGGGTGACAGAGCAAGACTCTGAAAAAAAAAAAAAAAGAAGAAGAAGAATCTCCTTTGGCTTATCACATATCCACTGCTCATAATGGGGCTTTTATCTTAGAAACTGACTACCAGAAATGAGGTTCCTCTTGGTCTTTACTGTTCACAGTCACTACTGGTGACAATAATGGCAGGAGTATTTGTGAAAGACGGCACTTCCCGGGTCATAAGCCTGTTCACTTTCACCAGCCTCCCACAACTGTAAGGGAAAGTAGTTCAGGTCTTAATACCCCCCAATGCACAACTAAGGCTCAAAACCACTCAGTGACTTGCCCAAGAGAGGAGACAACATGAGGATCCACAACTCTTCCTGGCTGTCGCTCTGTCCAACCCCAGAAAGAGTTCTGGGTGCCGCTTACATAGAATATAATGTGAAAAGCATCCCACTGGACTTGTGTGGCGTCGGGTCCTGCTCAATACCTTACTGGATAGCTGCAGCCCTCCTACACTGATGGGTCACTGTGTGCCAATGTGGAGTACAGGTAAGTAAGCAAATTAATAATCAATAGATATTTATTGAGCACTCCTATAAGTTAGCACTGTTGGGGCACCTGAAGCTAATAAATTTGGTTTTTATCCTTTAGGCAACAAGGAGATATTTGAGGGTTCTAAGTAGCAGAATGATGTGATCAAAGCTATGTTTAGAAAGATAATTCTGGGGGAAATAAGAGTCAGTGGAGGTGAGCAAGACCAGAGGAGACAAGGAGTAAAATGAGTCAGAAGGCTGCTACAATAATCCACGCAGGAGAAAACAAATGCCTAAATAAGATGAAAGCACCTGAGTTATAGAAAGCATCGTCATGATAATTTTGATAATATTAGCAGTAGCTACATTTATTGAGCATATATTATGTTCCAGATATTATGATAGTGGTTTATATAATGGTCCCATTCAATCTTCAGACTAACTCTATGAGGAAAGTACTATTATTATCTCCATTTCTGAGGTTAGGAAAGCAGGGCTCAGAAGGGCTAGGTCACCTGCCCAAGCTCACATAGCTAGTATGTGGCAATGGTTACAACTTAGGTACATGTAATTTCAAAGCTCATCCTCTGAGCCATCATGCTAAGAATAGAAAAGAAGGTGGTGGCTGGTCGATGACAATGACAGAGGGAGATAAAGAGTTTAGTTCTGCTTCTATACTGCTGGTCGGAGTGTAAATTAGCTCAACCATTGTGGAAAGCAGTGTGGCATTTCCTCAGAGACCTAAAAACAGAACTACCATTCAACCCAGCAATCCCATTACATGGTATATACCCAAAGGAATATAAATAATTGTACCATAAAGACACATGCACATATATGTTCATTGCAGCACTATTCACAATAACAAAGACATGGAATCAACTTAACTGCCCATCAACGACAAATTGGATAAAGAAAATGTGGTACATAGACACCAAGGAAAACTAGGCGCCATAAAAAAGGATGAGATCATATCTTTTGCAGGAACATGGATGGGGCTGGAGGCCATTATTTTTAGCAAATGAACACAGGAAAAAAAAAAAAAACACATATCACACGTTCTCACGCATAAGTGGGAGCTAAATGATGAGAACACGTGGACACAAAGACAGGAACAACAGACATGAGCCTAACAGAGGGTGAAGGGTGAGAGGAAGGAGAGGATCTGAAAAGAGTAATTATTGAGTACTAGGCTTAGTACCTGATGATTAAATGATTTGTACAACAAACCCCCATGACATGAGTTTGCCTGTATAATAAACCTTCACATGTATCCCTGAATCTAAAACAAAAGTTCAAATCTTTTAGTATTTAATTTAAAAACAAAAGAGTTCAGTTCTAGAAATGTGGAGTACCATGTAATATCTAGATGAACATATCTAGTAGACATGGAGAAAGGTGGAGCTTGAAAGTGAATCATTGGAAGCCACCAGTGAGTAGGTGAAAGCTGATTCCATGAGAATGAACAAGCTCATTGAGAGAACGCACGGAGCATAGACAGCCTTGGATGAGACTCTAGGGACCCTCGAACGGTAAAGGATAGGGAAGCATCTCCAAAAACAAAACGCAACAAAGGCAGGAGGACAATCAGGAAAGAATGGGGCCAAAAAAAAAAAAAAAAAAAAAAAAACCCAGAGTAAAAAAAGTCTCAAAAAACAGAGAATGGACTCAATAGTGTTAAACGCTACATACTCAGTAATGATTGTTAGGGTTAATAATTTCAAGCCTTCACTACATGCAAGGTACTGTTCTAACTGCTTTGGGTGTATTACTTCACTTAATCCTCATAACAGTCTACTGAGGTAGAATAGACACTATTACTATCCCCAGTTTACAGATAAGAAAACTACCCTGCCCCAGGTACCATGGCCTGTAAGTGGTAGAGCCAGGATTCAAAGCCAGGCGGTTTAGCTCCAGAGCTGGCACTCATAGCTTCCACATTATATTGCCTTCCTCACCAATATCTAACACCTTTTGAGTACTCGAAATATGCCAGACACTGTTCTAAATACTGACTAATTTAATCCTCACAACGACTTTATTAAGTAGGTGTCATTATTATTCCTTTTCTTTTTTTTTTTTTTTTTTGAGATGGAGTCTCACTCTGTCGCCCAGGCTGGAGTGCAGTGGCCGGATCTCAGCTCACTGCAAGCTCCACCTCCTAGGTTTACACCATTCTCCTGCCTCAGCCTCCTGAGTCGCTGAGACTACAGGCGCCCGCCACCTCGCCCGGCTAGTTTTTTGTATTTTTTAGTAGAGACGGGGTTTCACCATGTTAGCCAGGATGGTATCGATCTCCTGACCTCGTGATCCGCCCGCCTCGGCCTCCCAAAGTGCTGGGATTACAGGCTTGAGCCACCATGCCTGGCCGTCATTATTATTCCTATTGGACAGATGAGAAAACTGAGTCACAGAACAGTTGCCCAGGAACACACAGCTAGTGGAACCATGAAGGGATAGTTGACCCCTCCATGAAGAAATTAAAGAATTGTCAATCAGCACTTGGTGAATGAAGGCAATCTACTTTAGCATCAAGAATCCTGACCAAAGTGAGAGGTGGAAATAAAAACTCAGAGTTCAATGGAAACTAGAAAATTATAAAACTTTGGAGTTGAAAGGGACCTGGGATATTCATAAATGCTATTCACTAAATGCCAGCATGGTAGGATTGCACTTTCTGGCCCTCTGTGATTGGGTATGGCCATGGGACTCATTGGCCACATCCAATGTGTTGTGGGAGAAATGGCATATGTCACTTCCAGGCCAGTTGATTGCCAATGGGAGACCTTCCAGAACGTTCTTTCCCTCTGCCACAGCAACCTGCAGCAATGGAAATGGTGGCTGCTCCATCAACCTGAGTCTCAGAGCAAGAGAACACGGAAGTGAGCTCTCAGCTGATTCACAGCAGACACGTGGCATGAATGAGAAGTAAAGCTTGGAGACATAAGTCAGTATGATGGCTGTGCTGACTGATACAAAGCCTTAAACATGACCAGAATGGGGAAACTGAGAACCTAAAAGGAAAGAGACCTGCTCAGTGTCACAGAGCTGGCAACCTAGAGGCACTGAGGGCAAGAATCCAACTCCCTGGCATTCCATCCGGTTATCTTCCTTCTACACCTCACTGAGCATCTCACATATCTTGCAACTCATTCCCCCTGCTAACCCACAGCATATTCAGTTTCTGTATATTAATGCAAAGTCTGGATTAAACTAATCATTGCCTAATTTTTACAAACTGTCTCCTAGTGCAATGCACTCAGAACTCTATTTTCTGAAGAGGTACAGGGAGAAGGCACAGGGGTCTGGAGGGGTGTGGGGAGGAAAACTTTGTCCTATTATTTATGGAATTGAGGCTAATTTAATTAAGTTTTGATGGAAAGTGCTCAGTTTTGCAGACAGTTGCCACCCGTTTCTCCTGAAGCCTGGATCTCGTCGTAGAAACTGACTCCGCTCCATCTTCCTCTTTGATGTATGAGGCTATAAAACAGGGAGTGAGCAAGTCACCTTCGGAGAGGCTTTTTGTCATTGCAATAACTAGAAGTAATTTATGGGCTCCTGGAATCGTGGGTTCTCTGTTTCTGACTCGGCAAGAGACTGAAATCACAATCTGGATGCTGGCAGTCAATTGGAAGGTCAAAAAGACTCTGAAAGGTATCAGTCTTCTAGAATCTCGGATTAAGAAACATCAGTGTCCACATTCAATGATGAGATCATCAGCAAAGATTTTAGACAGAGGCTACCTTTTAGGTATTGGGATTTAATTCACCTTTGTGGGGGGTGTCCTAGAACATCCTGCTCTATCCTGGCCACCATCCAAGTCCTCCATCCAAGTCCTCCCCTCCTTCAGGGCCCAGTTTAACTCCTGCTTCTTCTAGGAAGCCCTCCCTGCCTACCCTAGCCTATCATCCGTATTATGCACTCTGATTTTACCATTCTTTTGGCACTTGTCACATTCTCCCTTGATATACATTCCTTATGTTTGCACATCTAGACTCTGTACATCAGGTTTCTATAGAAATAGGTTTCATCTCATGAGCTGACTCTGATCAATTAGTAGTGGCTTCCTAGAGTGCTATGACAAGAATCCTACAGTTGTAGGCTGGATGTGGTGGCTCATGGCCACCCAGCAATTTGGGAGGCCAAGCGGAGAGGAATGCTGGAGTCCAGGAGCTTGAGACCAGCCTGGGCAACATAATGAGATCGGTTTCTACCAAAAGTACAAATAAAAAAATTAGCCAGGGCTGGGCACAGTGGCTCATGCCTGTAATGCTAGCACTTTGGGAGGCTGAGGCAGGTGGATTATCTGAGGCCGGGATTATCAGCTTATCTGAGCCTGGTCAACGTGGCAAAACTCCATCTCTACTAAATATACAAAAATTAGCCGGGCATGATGGCAGGCACCTATAATCCCAGCTATTTGGGAGGCTGAGGCAGGAGATTTACTTGAAGCCAGTGGGGAGCAGAGGTTGCAGTGAGCTAAGATCACACCACTTCACTCCAGCCTGGGCAAAAGAACAAAACTCTGTCTCAAAAAAAAAAAAAAATAGCCAGGCATGGTGGTGCATGACTATAGTCGCAGCTACTCAGGAGGCTGATGTAGGAGGATTGCTTGAGCCCAGGATGTCGAAGCTGCAGTGAGAGGTTGGGCGACAGAATTAGACCTATCTCAAAAATAAAAATAAAAAATTCTGCAGCTCTGCACCTATTTCTGAGTTCAACAGGCAAAAGTGCAGCGACTGACCAGCAAGTTCTGAGATGGGCATGCCAGGTAAAACAGGTTGTGTGTGGCATGTGTTTACCTTCTATATGCTGTAAGCACTAAGTTCTTTAAAAATATGGCCCATCACTTACATTTACTTTTATTCCCAAGAACATTTACATAAGCATTCTCAGAAAGTATTTGCATGCTCAAAATTTATTTGGTAAGTAAACATCTCCTTTTGCAAAAGTGACCTAACTCTAATGCATTATGTGTTCTAATTATGATTCTTTCAAACAGTCCTTAACACACGTATGTGTAGAGCTGACTCCCACCAGAAATTTTTCAAAGCTGGTTTTATGTGGGAAATGGCTTTTGACACATTAGCACTTTAATGTTTCTAAATCTTAAAACATGCATGCTTAATAACTCCTTGTCTGCAGTTAGCAGTGATTTTTGGAATTTTTGTATCTGTTACCTCATTTGGTTACTATGTGACCTTAATGAGGTAAAATGTTATCCCCATTGTACAGATTTGAAACCACTTGCTCAGAGTAGCAGACTAATTAGCCAGGACCAAAGGAGGTAACCCCGTAAACATTTACCAGTTCTGCATAAAGTAAAATAAGCTGTTAAGGTTTAGGCCTGTGTTTCCTGAAGTTTTTTTTCCACAGAACATTAGGATGTCAATAGGGCCACTACGTGTGGTTTTGGGGTCAAATAAGCTTGGAAAACATTGATGGGTTTCCCTACAGTAGGACACCTCAGAGCTTTTAAGACACTAATGTACTTGGTGAACTCTACAGAGGCCCCACAGCGTGGGCCCATATAAATATTCCCCCAAAGGTTCTGTAGAACACAGGTAATTTTTTTCTAAAGTTACCAGCAGGGGTACTAGAGGAACGGCAGAGTGGTTAAGAGCCTGGGCTCTAAAATCCAACTGGGATCGAACTCTGGCCCCAACGCTTACTGGTTTTGTGTCTATGAATAAGTCACGGAATCCCCAACCTCACTCCCTCACCTGTAACATGCAGATTCTAGCAGGGCCACTCCTGGGGTTGTCATGAGGATTAAGTGAGACAAGGCAAGTGGAGTGTCTAGCTGACCGTAAGCACTCAATAAATGGTAGCTGGTATTTCTGCCAATGAGGAAGAAAGTCAGAGTGGGATCTAAAAATAAAATAAAATGCACAGGTTGGGCTCCCTGAGAAGCCCATTCTGAGTTTATCTCATAGGAGGTTTACTGAGGAGCGCTCTTGGGTCAACACCTGTGGAAGGGAGGGGACAGAAGAGAGAGAAGAAGCTGTGATGCAGCTCAATGACAGCCAACCCCACAAAGAGATGTAAAGCTAGATCAGCCCTTCAGAATTGTCCTTGGTTGGGCTGAGAAGGCCAGCTCTTTACAACCCCGCATGGATGAGTCAATGGACATCGGACACCCGAGGAAAAGGCTGACCTTGGGGGAGGCAGCTCTCTGCAACTTAGGCAGTTCCTCAAGGGGCTACCACCATTCTCAGAAGCTAGGACAATAAGTCTCTCACCCAAGGAGAGTCTGAGCAGTGCAGACATACAATGTCCTGCACTGCAGCAGTGCATACTGCTTCCACCCACCAAAAAAAAAAAAAAAAGCACAAGCTTCCTCTGACCCTCTGGGAAGGAAACAGGGCAGTCTGCAGACAGCAACCAAATCTAGTCATTTTTTCATTCATCATTTATTAATGCCTACCATATGCCAGGCCCTGAGGCTTGGGGCTTATGAATCAGGTACTGATTCTATAACAATCATGATAATAATGTTTTCTCTTTACTTTTTAAGGCATGAAAATACAGATAGGGAAACAGAGAAAGAAGAGATATCAAATCACTAGAAGACAGGGTATATTCTCAGGTGATCAGTCACCTGTCATCCCAGTCTGAAAAGGTGTTAATTTGAATGAAGAAAGGAACACAGCAATTTTTTTTCCCCACAGCAATACATCAAGTTGTTCTCCCAATGACTTAGTGTGCTTGGCAAACTGTGTACGCTGCACAAAATTGAATTCCCAGGTTTAGGGAAGCCTGAGCAGGCTCGAGGTACATGAGGATTTATGGCTTTAAGTACTTAAAATGCCTCCCACGAAATTTGCTGTGACCTTCTCCCCCTGCCTATGACCCCAAGTTAACCACAGCCTAGGGCTGAGCAAAGGTTAACAACACACCAAATAAAACAATTCAGCCCCAAGAAGACAGGTCCCTGCTTCACAGAGGCAATAGAGCCAAGTCCTTCTTGTCCCTGGAAGGCTTGGCTGCATTCCTCTCTCTTCCACGTCAGTCCTCAGTGCCTGCCCGTCCTCCATCCTCTTCTCCTCTTGTCACTTAACATTTTCTGCAGAGTGGCCCCTCAAGCACTGTTTCCCTGTAGCATGACTCTTGATTTTCCCACTGATCTTCTCCCTTGTTTATGTTGAAGGGGATCAGGACACAGCACCCCAAAATATGACCAGAATATATCAATCCAAAATATGCCTGTGTAACATAAGGATTATTTTGAACTGATTATTTGTGGGGAAAGCAGGCATAGGAGAAGTTCTGCAAGCAAGAGAAATTATCCTTTTTTAAGAGAAATTTACATCTATAAAGGAGATCTTTATTGTAAGGGTATCTCCCTCTCTGCCCCAGGAATAGAGAGATTACTAAATCACTAGATTCTCTTATCAATGGGGAAGGTGTCACTTAAATCTGTATAATAAACCTTGCCCTTGTTAACAGTGCTTTTCCTGGCCTTTCTCATACCCTTCTTTCTTTGTTGGAGGGCCAGCAGATGAGTGGGGAGATATGATGGTATTTAAGCCTGAACCCTCAGACAATTCTTTGAGATCTACTCTTGAGATTTTGCTCTAAGATGTCCTGAGTATCTCCCCTGTATGAAGGAGGTATGCATGTTATTAGACTTCTCTTCATTTTTCTCTTGTATCTGTCTTTTTTTTACAGGAAATCCCAACTAAAAACAATGGAAGGTAGAAAGAAAATTATTTTTCCTCCCCTACAACATCTTGTCAAGATGCCAACAAATTACTCTGCTTCTAATGTTTCACATTTGCATAGCACACTACAATTTACAGCCTGCTTCTGGGCCTCACAACTGGCCAAGAGGCAGGCACTGCAGAAATGACTGTCTCCATTCTGGAAGTGAGGGCCCTGAGAGGCAAAGTGACTTGCCCAAGGTCACAGAGCAAAAAGGCAGCACTTAAGCCAGGCCCTCTGTGCCACAAACTAGACCCACACATTGCCTCTCAGCCAAAGAGACTAAGTCACATATTGGCAGTGTACCTTACACTTAGTAGGACAATTGATCAAGGTCACAGACTTAGAAAGAAATTGCCTGGGGATCCACAGTGTGGATATCCAGCTTCCCAGAGGAGACGATTGTCTACATTTATGTGCAAATATCCAACTTGAGCACACCTGCAGAAGCTAAAGTTTCTTCTTCCTGTTTGTATTACTCTCAAGCCAAAGAAACATATGAAAATTTGGAGGAAAAAAAAAAACAGACTTCTTTTAGCTTCACTGTCCCAAGTACTAATGGAAAAACAAGACTCTCTTAAAAAAAAAAAAAAAAAAAAAAACTTTGAGACAAGGTCTCGCTGTGTCACCCAGGCTAGAGTACAGTGGCATGATCATGACTCACTGCAACCTCAACTTCCTGGCACGAGCGATCCTCCTGCCTCAGCCTCCCAAGTGGCAGGATTACAGGCATGCACCACCAAACAAAACTGAATTTTGTATTTTTTGTAGAGACGGGGTTTCACCACGTTGTCCAGGGTGGTATTGAGCTCCTGAGCTCAAGCGATCCACCCACGTCGGCATCCCAAGGTGCTAGGATTACAGGCGTGAGCCATCATGACCAGCCACTGTAAAATATTTCAAAGAGGTTTATTCTGAACCAATATGAGTGACATGGCCCAGGGAACACACTCTCAAGAGGTCCTGAGAAAGTGTGCCCATAGCTATTGGATTACAGTTTGGTTTTATACACTTTAGATAGACAGAAGTTATAGGTAAAGACATAAATCAATAAACGAAAGGTACACCTTGGTTCAGCCTGGAAAAGTGGGATATCCTGAAGGGGAGGCAGTGTTATAGGTTGTATGTGGATTCAGAGATTCTTTAATTTGCATTTGGTTAAAGGAGTAAAACTTTGTCTAAAAATTTGAAGTCAACAGAAAGGAATGTTTTAGGTTATAATAAGGAAGTCTATTAACCAACACACTGAGTCAGAGAGACCTGTAGTAGCGTGTGACTTAACCATTGTCTGGATGGTCTTAGATCCTGATTATAATTTGGTATCTTATTGTCATAAAGAGTCCATTTTATTGGCCTTAGGATTAATGCTGGCTGGGCACAGTGGCTCACGCCTATAATCCCAGAGCTTTGGGAGGCCGACGTGGGCAGATCACCTGAGGTCGGGAGATCGAGACCAGCCTGACCAACATGGAGAAACCCCGTCTCTACTAAAAATACAAGAGTAGCCAGGTGTGATGGCGCATGCCTGTAATCCCAGCTACTCGAGAGTCTGAGGCAGGAGGATCACTTGAACTTGGGAGGCGGAGGTTGCGGTGAACCGAGATCCCGCCATTGCACTCCAGCCTGGGCAACAAGAGCAAAACTCCATCTCAAAAAATAAAAAAGAAAAAGAAAAAAAAATTAATTCTGGTCAGTTGTGCCTAAACTCCAAAAGGCAGGGGCTATAACAAGGTATGTCTGACCTACCTGTCATGACTGGGAATTTCATGTTTAAAGTTTCTCTAGGATCCCCTTAGCCAGAAGGGGGTCTGCTCAGTCAGTGGAGGACTTAGGATTTTATTTTTAGTCTACAAAAGTGAGTTTAGAAAATTATCATCCTCCAAGCTTAATTTTTTTTCTTGTGAATTAGAAGTTCTTGTTTTAAAATTTTCCCAGGCAACCTTCTAAGAAGAAGCCTTTGGCGAGAGTTCACTCTGCACCTTTTGTTTCACTCAACAAATACTTACTGAGCACCTGTAGTGGGCCAGGCACTGTGCTAAATGCTGAGGACACAGCTGAGGAAAGGCAGGCAGATTCCTACCCTCAGGGAGTCTTACAGTCTGGCAGGATAATGTGGTCATTAAGTAGGGAAGTACAATGCAGAATTCAGAAACATTGCTATTTGTAACTCTGTTGGTGGGAGTTAAAAATAATACAGTCTTTTTGAAAGGTAATTTGGCAGTGGCTATCAAAATTGTAAATGTGTATAACTTAGGATCCAGCAGATGCAAAAGTAAAACAAAACAACCTAAAAAAAAGTAGATATTAAAACAAGGCATAAAGTTATGAGTAAAAAAATATTCATTGCAACATCATTTATAATAGCAACAAGAAAAATAGCAGGAAGGAAGGAAGGAAGGAAGGAAGAAGGAAGGAAGGAAGGAAGGAAGGAAGGAAGGAAGGAAGGAAGGAAGGAAGGAAGGAAGGAAGGAAGGAAGGAAGGAAGGATAGAAGGAAAAGAGGTATTAAAAGATGGAGTTTATTTGAGCATTTAACCATTCATGAACTGGGCAGCACCAGACCATAAGCAGTTCATGTCTCCACCAAGGGAGTGGGAGAGAACATTTTTATAAGGTGTTTGAGGAAACAAGACAGAGAAAATATTTGATTGGTTAAAGTGGAAAGTCTCTAGTTAGAGGTTAGCTGGCAATTTCTGATTGTTTAAGCTTAAGTTTCATTTTACTGTTTATAAGGGTTTGGTTTGCCTTCTGAGAAACCTAAGGTGTTGAAGTTGTCTCAGCCTAATGGCCTCCCAATTAATTTTTTTAAACAGGAGGGAGGAAGGATAGGAGAGAGAAAAAAAATCTAAATGCCCAGTCAGAGGAGTATGGTTTAAAAATTTGTGGTACATTCATACCACAGAATTCTATGCAGTCAATATAGAAGATAGAGTTATCTATACTAACTTTGGAAAATGTTTATTTTAAAAATGTACTAACTTGGGAAAATGATATGCTAAATGATAACAAACAAGTTGGAATACAATGTATGTGCTATAAATATTTATGTATGAGTATACATGGATATACCTATATAGGCACATATGTACATGTAAGGGTATATCCACTTAAAGGTAAAGGAAAAAATATCAGGAAAGATACACACCAAACTGTTACCAGTGAATATCTCTGAGGAGTGGAATGGGGATGGTTTTCATTGATAAACTTCTAAACTATTTGTGGGTAACATTGCATATGCCATTTTGAAAACCCAATTTAGCAAAATAAGGAGTATTAAATGCTATCACAGGGCAAGAAGAGAGTGCTATTTCTGAGCACAAAGCAAGAGTTAGTCACCCTTCACTTCTTGTCGTTTTAATCTGCTCATCCTATAATCTCCAAACGTGTCCCAACAAGACCCCAAGCATTCTGCAATTTACAACCCCACCTAGTGGCAAACACAGGTGAATCTGAGACATCAAACCATTCGTAGCACTTTCTACTTTCTTTTTTTTTTTTTTTCTTTTGCTAAAGGAGGGTGGATGTGATGGATGTCATAGCTAAATGTTGCAAAATGCCATGGCTAGTGACAAAGAGGAGTCCTAGGGAGCCTCACTTACCTCACAGAGCTGCTGAGAGGAAAACATGAGTTAAACATGTGCAGAGGATATGATTTTCAGTTCACACAGTTGTGCAAAAAACACAATTTATCCTATCTTTTGTAACTTAGCTAAACTTCTGTTTTGAGCTCTTATTCTGCCCAGATGGCAGAAACTTATTTTCAATCAATATAGTACCCCTTACTGCATCCCCACCACTACCCCATATACACTTTTACACAAATAACACCCGAATTGTGTTAAAGTCTAGCAGAGGAGAGGTCTCTGAGAGCCAATGGGCTAATAGTGGGGATTTAGGTCTCTACAAACTACTGCTAAGATGCCCCTGTACCTTGGTAAAGAAAAATTGTCCAGACAGTTGTTAAAGACAGTAAAACACACTTTATTCAGGAGGACTACTACAATGGGGTCTTGCAGTAGGCTAGAGGGATTGGTCTTAACTCCAAACACAACAAGGACACGTGGAGATTTGTAGCCGAGGAGCAGAGCAGGAATCAGTGAATGGAAAATTACTAAGAGGAAACATTAAGGCTAGGGGGATTCTTGCTAGACCAACTCAACAGGATTCTTGCTGAAGGCAGGCCAGGGTGAGAGGATATCAAGGGTAGGGAATGAGAAATTTGATCAGATATTGACAGTAGTCAGATACAGGGTAGGGGATTTTTGTTAAACTGACTCAGAAGTATTTTTCCTAAAACTCGACTGAGAGGGCCAGGACAAAGTCCAAGGTCAGGACCTGGAGGGCTTAGAGGGGCCTGACTATAGTTAGGTCAAGGAGAGAGCCTTTGTAAGCTTTCACACTCAGCTCTCTTAGGCCTAGCAAACATCCCTTGCTTTGGAGTCAAGAAGTTCCTGCAAAACCCTCTCTGCCTCCCTCCAATGAGACTGACTACACCACATTTTTCTCTTGCTACTCTTTTCCTGTGGGTTAGCTCTATCTTAGTCTGTTTGTGCTGCTATAACAGAATACCACAGACAGGGTAATTGATAAAGAACAGAAATTCATTTCTCATGATTCTGGAGGCTGGAAAGTCCAAGATCAAGGTGCCAGCATTTGATCTGGTAAGAGCCTTCTTGTTGCATCTCCACACAGCAGAAGGCAGTAGGGCAAGCTGCTGATTGCTCCATGCAGCTTCTCTTAAAAGGGTCTTAATCCTGCTAATGAGGGAGCAGCTCCCATGGCCTAAGCACCTCTTACAGGCCCCACCTCTTAATACAATCACACTGGTAACACCTACATTTTAGAAGGGACACATTCAGATCATAACAGCCTTTCCACTCAACACTTTCAGGCCCAGCAACCAGTCTTGCTTCTGAGACAAGAACTCCCTTCAAAGCCATTTCTGTCTCCCTCCAATAAAACTGGCTGAGTCACATTTTTCTCTTGCTGTTCGCCAGGGGGCAGAGTGAGTAGGACCTCACTCTGCAGATCCACAAACTTCACGGCTCTCATCCTCTCCACCTGTGCTCTCCTCCCTATATCATGGGGAATCTTTCTAATCTGGATGGGGCTGTGGAAAGTTGTAAATCCCTGTTTCCTTCAAACTCCACCAAAGTCAGTCGGTGAAAGGACAAAAAGCCTAGAAGTTCCAGCCTCCCTGTGGTGAGGAAATGCAGTGCAGGACAGACTAGGGTGCAATGCTGGGATGGAAAGAAGGAAAAACATAAGGAAAAAAAGAGGATCCTAATGCACCACAGGCAACACTGTAGCCTGGTGAGTACAGGTTTGGTTCCTGGTATATGATTGTCTGGGCCTGAATCTCCACTCTACCACTCACTAATATTGGTCAAACTATTTCACTTTTCTTTAAGGATAATTGTATCTACCTCAGGGGGCCATTGTGGAAATGAATGCAAAGGAACAGCAGATTCTGAATCAATCATCCTTCCTTTCTTCCACTTACAACTTAAGACTGAAATTTGACATTGGTCCATTGTAATTCAATTCAGAGTGCTTTGCTACCCACCCTCCACCTTAAGGTGGGAAACGTCAATTGTCCAAGCATGAGCCTCAAGCTGACATCACTTATCCTCTAAAGGATGAAAGACAGAGAGCAGTGTCACCTTCTATAGCTCAGCTTCTGTAAGGAATGTTCAAGTCAACATCCTTAAGGAATTATAACTTTTCCCAAGGCTGAAAGAAGCAATGGTTGGAGCTCATGGCAGTATCACTCAAAGCCTCCTTAGGGCTTAATCTCAAAGACCTTGCTCAGAGAAGTCTTCACAGACATATATCCTTTGAACCCTTGAACCAAGGGGCAAGCCTCTCTTAAAAACAGAAAAAGGCAGTGGTTTTCCCAGCTTTAAAGTGCATCAGAATCACTGGGAGGGCTTTTTGAAATAACCTGCTGGGCCCAACCCCAGAGAGCATCTGATTCTGATTATCTGGGGTAGGCCCCATGAATTTGCATTTCTAACAAGTTCCTAGGTAACAGTGTTAACAGTGTCGATGGAAGACCAATCTGAGAACCTCTAGGCTGGGGAGACATACAGCTCAACAGAGAGGACCAGTGGGAACTCTAGACTAAGACAAGGATTTGCATATGTAACTCGTTCTCCCGGGGTAAGCTCACAAATCTCTTACATGAAAGAGTGCAATGATACCTTGCTCAAGATATAGGGGTCTTACATTTATTATTAACACTCATTATTCCCATTAGAGTGGAAAATGTTACCTGACTGATGAAAACTTTCAGGCCTCATTGGAAAGAATTTTCTAAAAATCCCTCAAATCCTACTCCAATATTATCCATGTGAACAGGATCAGGGAATCTATTAGTTCTGTAATTTCTACATACACATTTCTTCCCAGCCATCCCTTCTGCAGATCCCACCCATCCCTTCTTCCACAGACTCAGCTGGACAAGGCAGCCACTGAAATGCATGTCTGGTGGCTCACAAGCCCTTTCTGTAGAAACCCGCACCCCCTCATCCACGGGAGAGACAGGGAGCCACTATGTGACCCTACTCCCTACCATTTCTGATTAGACAAGGAATGGATACCTGACGCAAGCTCAGCCAATCAGATTTACTCCTGGAAATTTGAAATTGGGATTCAGAGACATCCAATCAGTATTTGAAATTGGCTGGACTAATAACTGTGAGGTGGACAGAATTCACCAGATAGTCTGAAGAACAGAGGAAACTACAGAGAAAAAAGAACAAAGTAACTGTGAATTGGTGGAGAGAGAAGGTAAGTATGTCCTCGTGGCATTCCAGACGCTGATTACATTTCTTCCTGAGACCTTTCTTGGAGCCTTCCTTCTACCCACCCTTGGGTTCTTATAGGATTTGGCTCTGTGTCCCCACCCAAACCTCATCTCAAAGTGTAATCTCCACATGTCAAGGGAAGGACCTGATGGGAGATGACTGGATCATGAGGGCAGAATTCCCTCTTGCTGTTCTCATGACAATGAATGAGTTCTTACAAGATCTGGTTGTTTGATAAGTGTCTGGGCTTCGCTGCTCTCTCTCTCCTGCCACCACTAGGAAATGCCTTGCTTCTCTTTTGCCTTCCGCCATGATTGTAAGTTTCCTGAGGCCTCCCCAGTCATGTAGAACTGTCAATTAAACCTCTTTTGTTTATAAATTACCCAATATCAGGTTGTATCTTTATAGTAGTGTGAGAATAGACTAATACAGGTTTTATGTGACATTTATTTTCCAATTTCTATTTAAGCTAGTGGTTTCACTCACTTTTTCAGTCATCGGCTGTTTATTGAGCACTGTCTCTGAGCCAGGTGCTGCCCCTGGTGCTGAAGAAACCATAGAGTTTACCTGCAACTACTGGTGTTACCTGCAACTAGGACAACTAGTATAGACACCTATACCTACCATAATATAAAGAAACGCACACACAGAAAGAAAAGTTGTAGAAAAACGTATATAATTTATTGAACACTTACTATGTGCCAGGCACCCTGCTAAGTGCTTTTCGTGCATCTTCTCTCACAACAACCCTGTGAGGCAGGTACTATTATCTATATTTCCTCAAGAACACACAGGATTCAAACATATGTAACCTAACCCCTCAGAACCACTAAAAGGTAAGAGAGTGGAAAAGATCTAGCATCATGGTAACAGTGAGGGAAAATACAGACACACACACTCACACTCACACTCACTCACACTCTCTCACACAGAATTCAGGCCTGGCTATATCAGCACACACTCAGACATCCTGTTGTTTTCTGCCAGGCACTGGCTTTTCAGCTCCTCTCCATTCCTAAAAGTAGGGGGGGAGGGGAGGAATCAACATCTACTTCTTTAGAAATCATCTTGAGAAGTAATTGTTCTTGATAATACTTTAATTGGACAAGAGCCTTCAAATTTGGTCTCCTGAGCACAGCAGGAATGCATTTCTCTCTGCCTTTTAGAAAATGTGCCCACCTTGGATTGTCTAAGAATGCTCTTAAGGTAATGTCAGAGAATCACCTTAAACGTTCCTCACCAGCAGGTCAGCACTTACCCACTGGGTGCCTCTTCAGGATCCCTATTCAAGTTCCCTTTCAGTTTTGTCCCAGCCTGCTCCCTGCCAGGTGCAGGAGAGCAGGGAGCAACTCTGGCTCAGGTGGACAGAGCTGTGAATGGTTCCTGCCAGCAGCCCCCTGCCTCCTCAGGGCAAACAAAGCACTCAAAGGCCTGCCAGGGCTTCAAGACTGAAGAGCCTGAGGAGGAACAGGATTCTAAAAGTCGTAGGCATTCCAGCAAGAGAGAACTGGGGAAGCAGAGTTCCCAGACCCATTCAAACCACAGGCAGCTCAGCTTCCTCATCTGTAAAGTTAGGATTGCCAAATATGCCCTGCCTAGAAACAGACACCACTTATTGAGCTTTTTTTTTTATGTGCCAGGCACTACACTACACGTGTTTGCACATGATTTTTAAAGAACCCCGTTTGGCAGGAATAACGGTCTCCATTTTATAAAAGGCAAAACTGAGGTTCCAAAAGGTAAAGCTGGTTCACAGAGCCAGTCCTGGTTCACATAATTAGCAAATGGCAGAAATGTCACTTCCCAAATCCCACGCTCTTAGCTACTATCTGGCTTCCTTCGGCTTCTGTTTGGGAAGATAGAACTGGTAGTGAGGAAAAATAATAGCAGAGCCACCAGAATGTCTTCATAATTTGCCAGCATCAAGCCCAATCTAGCTGGAACTCTGTTTCCTCACCTCCCCCACCCCACCCACGAATTATCTCCCAACCCAGTTGCAGACTTTCTAGACCATGTTCAGGATCTTAAGACAAGAAGTTTAGTCCCTGAAGGCCTCGGCTGCCACCCAGCCCAGCAAGGACACTGGGCTCTGAAACAAATGTACCAACAAACCCATATCCCATCATCAAGACTAGAGATTTTTAAAAACAGAAATCTGAGATGTGCTGAGGGAATTGGGGAGTGGGAAGTGGTATCAGAATTTAGGCTTCGAATGCTTCTCTAAACAGCAATAGGAAATGTTTCTCTTAAAGGCCTAGAGAATGGAACTGTGTGATAAATTTGGGATCATGATAAATTTGGGATCACAACTTTGAAGCCTTTTCTGTCTCTTCATCCTTTCTGCTGGAAAAAATCATTCACATTCTTCCTTGTTTCTTGCTTTGCCCTCACACAAGTTGCAGGGTGAGCTCCTTTTCCCTTGTCCTTCCTGAATTCTCAAAATTCTCAGCAGAACAAGAAAAACACACAAACACCTAGTCCTCTGTGAGAAAAGAAATCTTCATACATCTCAGAAATTGAAAGATATTCTTTTATCCCACATAAGATCAGATATGTTTCCAGTTGCAGAAGAGAACAACCAATAACTTAGGACCTATCAACAAAGAGAGTCAAAATCCATAAAATATGTAAAGAGATTTATTCTTAGACAAATGTGAGGATCATGACCTGTAATATAGCCCTAGGAGATCCTGAGAACCCAAGGTGATTGGGTTACAAATTGATTTTATACATTTTAGGGGGGACAGAAGTTACAGGCAGACCTCAATCACTATGTGTAAGGTGCACACTGGTTTGGTCCAGAAAGGTGGGACAATGCGAAGTAGGGGTGAGGGAGCAGTTTTCAGGTCATATTTAGATTCAGAAGTTTTCTGATTGGCAACTGATTGTGGCAACTGATTGAAAGGGTTAACTTATTATCTAAAGACCTGGAATCAATAGAAAGGAGTGTCTGGGTTTAGATAAGGGGTTGTGGAGACCAAGATTCTTATTATGTAGATGAAGTCTCCAGGTAGCCAGCTTTAGAGCTCTTATCAGACCTAAAAAGGTGCCAGACTCTTAGTTCATTCTCTCCTGGATCAGAGAGAAGACCTGGAAAGGGAAAGGGATTCTCTACAGAATGTTGATTTCCCCACAAGAGAGAGCTTTGCAGGGCTATTTCAAAATATGTCAAAGAAATACATTTCGGGGTAAAACTCTTCAATTCCTTTCAGTGCCTGCTATTTGACATGTGATGCTATACTACAGTCAGGTTGGAATTTGGTACCTTATTGCTACAAAGAGTCTGTTTTGTCAGTCCTAAGATTTATCTTTCAGTGTTAATGCTGGTCACTTGTGCCTGAATTCCAAAGGGAAGAGGGTATAATGAGGCATGCTCTACCCCCACTTCCCGTCATGGCGTGAACTAGTTTTTCAAGTTTACTTTGGAATGCCCTTGGTGAAGAGTGGGGGTCCATTCAGTCAGCTGGGGGTTTAGAATTTTATTTTTTGTTTATAAACCAATTGTAACTCAGCTGTCAGCTGGAGCCTCTCTGTCCTTGTCATACAGAGAAAATACAATGTAAGCTCCTTCAGAGCAGGCATTTTTGTCCGTTTTCCCTCTGCTGTATCCCCAGTGCCTAGAATAGTGCTGATATGGTTTGGCCGTGTCCCCACCCAAATCTCATCTTGAATTGTAGCTCCCACAATTCCTATGTGTTATGGAAGGGACCAAGTGAGAGGTAATTGAATCATAGGGGCGGGTCTTTCCTGTGCTGTTCTTGTGATAGTGAATAAGTCTCATGAGATCTGATGGTTTCATAAAGAGAAGTTCCCCTGCACAAGGTCTCTCGCCTGCTGCCATGTAAGATGTAACTTTGCTCCTCATTTGCCTTCCACCATGATTACGAGGCCTCCCCAGCCATGTGGAACTGTGAGTCAATTAACCCTCTTTCCTTTATAAATTACCCAGTTTCAGGTATGTTTTTATTAGCAGCATGAGAACAAATTAATACAAGTGCATAACACATTATAGGTATTCAATACTCATGCATGCATATACACATATCATATCCTCTGTGGTAGGCAGACTTATAAGATGGCCCCCAATGTTTCCCATTTTCTAGTGTGGAAGTTCAAAAATTATTGACATGAGACAGATTAATAGGAAAGAAAGGCATACAAATTTATGTAATATGCATACATGGGAGGCTTTGAAACAAAGACCCAATCCATCAATGAGGTACAGAAGCTTGTATACCATCTTGAGGTCACAGAAAGAATGCAGGTTCAGACGATAGCCAAAAATAAGTTATGTTCATGAATCAAGTTTTAGTGGCAAGATAGATTATGGAATGGGGAGAAGAGGAGGCTTGGCTGGCAAAAGTGGTCTCGTTATGTAGGTGAAACCTCAGACAGAATAGATGGTAAATGTTTATTTTCACAATTCTAAAGGTATCAGACTCTCAGTTAATCTTTCCTAGATCTGGACCAGGGTGGGGCAGGCTACCTTAATACAGAGTATCTACAGATCCACAGATGCAAATTCCCCCCACAAAAGACAGCATTGCAGGTCCACTTCAGAAAAAGTGAAAGAAAAATATTTTGTGGTAAAATACTTTTACGTCCTTCACTAGCATTTACACTTTTGTGTAATTATCCCTTCCCTTGAGTGTGGACTTTGCCTAGTGACATGCTTCTGACCAAAAGAATATGACAAAGATGATGGGATTTCACTTCCATGATTGATTAGATCACAAAAGATGGTGATTTCTGTCTTGCTAGCAAACTCTCTTGTTGGCTTTGATGAAGAAAGATGCCACATGCCCGAGAAGCCCACAAGGCAAGAGACTGAGGCAGTCTTCAACTAACAGTCAGTGAGGAAATGGGGTTTTCAGTCCAACAGCCCTCAGTAACTTGAATTTTGCCAACAACCATGTAAATGAGCCTGGAATCAAACCCTTCCAGGAGAAAGGGAATGGAGCTATGCAAGAACAAAGTTTTGTACGTTATTAAATTTAAGTTTGTATTAATCCAAGCTAGATTGTCATAAATTAAGATGTTAATTGTAACCTCCAGAGAAACCATCAAAAAATTCAAAAATATAATCAAAGAAACAACACGGTAATTTAAATGGTATTTTAAAAAATCTATATGTAACACTAAAGAAGGCAGTAATTGAGGGACAGAAGAACAAAAGCATGTAAATATATTGAAAACAAATAGGAAAATTGCAGATACAAATCTACCTTCTCAGTAATTACATTTAATGGAAATGGATCAAGCACTCTAATTAAAAAGCAGAGCCAGGAACAGTAGGGTGCACCTGCAGTCCCAGCTACTTGGGAGGCTGAGACAGGAAGAACGGTTTAGCCCAGGGGTTCAGCAATATAGTGCATAGTGCATAGTGACTGTACCCTGGAGTAACCACTGCACTCTAGCCTGGCAACACAGCAAGACCCCATCTCTAAAAATAAAAGCAGAGATTCGCAGAATAGATTTTTTTAATGATCCAACCATATGCTGCCTATAGGAGACACATGTGAGATACAAAAACACAAGTAAAAAGACTGGAAAAGATATATATACTATGCAAATAGTAATCAAAAGAGAGCTGGAATAGTTATACTATATTACACAAACTAGATCAGTGGAAAACAATTGTTACTAGAGACAAAGAAAGACATTTTATAATTTTTAGGTCACCCATCTAGAATATATAACAATTATAGAAATATATACACCTAACAACAGAGCCCCAAAATACATCACTAAAAACTGACAGAACTGAAGGGAGAAAAAAGCAATGCAAAAGAGACTTAAGAGACATATCAAACAAATGCAATACAATGGATGTACTTTATTTGAGTCCTGATTCAGATAAATGAAATGTGAACACTGACTGGATATTTAATGATATTAAGAAATTATTGAGTTCTTTAAAGGCATGTGGATATGTCTAAAAAGAAAGCCTCCTTTCTTTTAGAGGTGCACTCAAAGATTTTTAGATAAATTTATATTATGTCTGCAATTTTCTTCGAAAAATTTGAGGGGAGGAGATGGAGTGTGAGGAATAAATTAAACAAGATTAGTCATAAATTGGCAATTAATGTTGCAGAATGATAAATGCATGCCAGTACACTTTATTATTCTATCTTATTTTATATATACACATCTTGAAATGTTTTCATAATATAAGGCTACTTATTTATTTTGAGACAGGGTCTCCTCCAGTTACTCAAGCTGGAGTGCATTGGTGTGATTTTGGCTCACTACAATCCCCACCTCCCAGGCTCAAGCCGTCCTCTCACCTTAGCCTCCCAAGTAACTGGACTACAAGTGCCCGTCACCACACCCGGCTAATTTTTTATATTTTTAGTAGAGATGGGGTTTCCACATGTTACCCAGGCTGGTCTTGAACTCCTGGCTCAAGTAATCCACCCACCTCAGCCTCCCAAAGCGCTGGTATTACAGGCATGAGCCACCACGCCCAGCAGTTAAAGGTTTTTTAAAAGGCTCAACACAGCTACTCACTCTGAGCTGCATGGGACCAGAAGATTAACAATTATCCATCCACTCAATGGATATTTATTGAGCATTTACTATGAACAAGTCGCTGAGATAAACATGCCCTCAAGTGGGTACAGATGAAAATAATTATAATCAGAGCAGCAGACATCACAAGAGAGGCCCAAATGCAGGGCAATAAGGAGTAAGTGAGGGAGGGGTTATTTCCGATGGGGTACAAGGCAAGACTGAATCATAGACTATTCAAGCAGGAAGAGTCTTTATTACAACTATTGTATTTACATTTGATAAATCTAAGCTCCAAAGATAGGAAGTCACTTTCCCCATTTATCACAGCAACATTTTTTTCTGTGGTTAACATTCACAGAAAATGTATTATGTCCTATCACCTTGCCAAGAACTTCACACATACTATTTCATTTAATCCTCACAATGTGTTCCATTATTATCCCATTTTCCAGAGAAGGAAACAGAAGCTCAGAGACGGTAATGACTCATCCAAGTTAACACAGCCAGGCAGTGGCAGAGCTGTGTCTCAAACCTAAGTAGTTTGTCTCTAAACTTCTCCCCACTATTCTTGGATTCAATCATAATTCCTTCCACCACTCCATGCTGCGTTATGCTGTAATAAGATGTACAGAGAGAGCGCGCAAACATTTTAAGTAGACCAAATGGAGAAGATGAAAGTAACGTCAGTATTTCGTCCTGCAGGGCTTTCTAGGACTGACAAACACAGAGGGAAAAGCCTATGGCATTAATAATTTTGTCACTAGACAACGATTGCATTCATACAAAAGCGTGAAATTTGCCTACTGTAGCCATTTTCCAGACAGAGCCTTCTGCTCCCTGGCTGTGGGTTTTTACATTTGACAGTATGAAGCCCAGTTGTAACCTTCAGTCCTACTGAGGGTCTCTCAGCCTCCTCTGGCAGTTCTTCCCCACTCACTCTCATACTTAACTGCAGTGTGGAAGGCTACAGAAGCCAAGGCTCTCACGTGAGACCCAGCTAGGTCTTTTCTCCTCCCAGAGGTGCTCTGTGGCATCAGGGAAAACTGGGCTCTCATTCCCAGTTCTGGCACGAATTCACCAAGTAACAAGTGAGACATTCAACCTCTCTAAGCTTCAGTTTTCCCCTCTGTCACATAAAAGGGTTGGACTGTGTCCAGAATTCGTGAGTTCTTGGTCTCGCTGACTTCAAGAATGAAGTCGCAGACCCTCGCAGTGTTACAGTTCTTTAAGATGGTGGTGTGTCCGCAGTTTCTTCATTCTAGGTGAGTTCGTGGTCTTGCTAACTTCAGGAATGCAGCTGCAGACCTTCACAGTGAGTGTTACTACAACTCTTAAACACAGTGCGTCTGGAGTTTTTCGTTCTTCCCGGTGGGTTGGTGGTCTTGCTGGCTTCAGGAGTGAAGCTGCAGACCTTTGCAGTGAGTGTTACAGCTCATAGATGTGGCGTGGACCAATCCGCAACAAGATTTATTGCAAAGAACAAAAGAATAAAGCTTCCATAGGTAAAAGTGGACTGGAGCTGGTTGCCGCTGGTGGGCTCAGGCAGCCTGCTTTTGTTCCCTTACCTGACCCCCACCCACATCCTGCTGATTGGTCCATTTTACAGAGAGCTGATTGGTCTATTTTACAGAGAGCTGATTGGTCCATTTTACAGAGCGCTGATTGGTCCGTTTTGACAGAGTGCTGATTGATGCATTTACAATCCCTGAGCTAGATACAGAGTGCTGATTGGTGCATTTACAATCCTCTAGCTAGACATGAAAATTCTCCAGAGAGCTGATTGGTCTATTTTACAGAGAGCTGATTGGTCCATTTTACAGAGCGCTGATTGGTCCGTTTTGACAGAGCGCTGATTGATGCATTTACAATCCCTGAGCTAGATACAGAGTGCTGATTGGTGCATTTACAATCCTCTAGCTAGACATGAAAATTCTCCAAGTCCCCATTAGATTAGCTAGACACAGAGCATGATTGGTGCCTTTACAAACTTGAGCTAGACACAGAGTGCTGATTGGTGTGTTTATGATCCCTTAGGTAGACATAAAGATTCTCCAAGTCCCCACTAGACTCAGGAGCCTAGCTGGCTTCACCTAATGGATCCCACACTGGGGCTGCAAGCGGAGCTGACCCCCAGTCCCACACCATGTGCCCACACTCCTCAGCCCTTGGACAGTCAATGGGACCAGGCGCCAAGGTGCAGGGGGCAGTGCTGGTTGGGGAGGCTCAGGTGGCACAGGAGCCCACAGTGGTGGAGGGAGGTTCAGGCATGGCAGGCTACAGGTTCCAAGCCCTGCCCCACGGGGAGGCAGCTGAGGCCTTGCGAGAATTTGAGCACCCGGCCGGCCAGCACGGCTAGGGGACCCAGAGCACTCTCTGCAGCTGCTGGCCCAGGTGCTAAGCCCCTCACTGCCTGGGGCAGGTGGCGCCAGCCAGTGCTCCAAGTGTGGGGCCTGCCAAGCCCATGCTGGGGCCACTGGCGCTGGCCCCGGTTCTCGCCCACACACTTCCCCCTCCAAACCTCCCCGCAAGCAGAGGGAGCCGGTTCTGTCCTCGGCCAGCCCAGAGAGGGGCTCCCACAGTGCCCTGGCAGGCTGAAGGGCTCTTCAAGTGCTGCCAGAGTGGATGCCGAGGCCAAGGAGGCCCCGAGAGTGAGGGCTGCTAGCACATTGTCACCTCTCAGGACCACATGAGATTTAGAAAAGCACATTCTTCTCTGACAAGGCATAATTACATGAAATCCAAAAAGATCCTCTCTCTGTGTTCTATCAATCAGTGAAGTCAGAGAAGTAGAAAGACATAGTAAAACAATTAACAGCAACAAGAAACTTCTATAAACCTAATAAAAAAAACTTGTTATAGACTGAACGTTTGTGTTTCCCCAAAACTCACATGTTGAAATCCTTCTAATCTCCAATGTGATGGTATGAAGAGGTGATTATGTGATGAGGTTGGAGCCCTTATGAATGGGATTAGTACTGTTATAGGAATAGACACAAGAACTCACTGTCTGTCTCCTCTCTGGCCTGTGAGTACACAATGAGAAAATAGCCATCTGCAAACCAGAAAGCAAGCCCTTACCAGATACAACAACTGCTGGCACCTTGATCTTGGATTCCCAGTCCCCAGAACTGTGAGAAATAAATTTCTGTTGGTTAAGCTACCCAGGCTATGGTATTTTTCTTATAGCAGCCCAACCTAAGGCCAAAAATTAAATAATATGTGTGTGTATATATACACATATATACATATTTATATATTTCACAATAGAGTGTTTGAGTGCCACATTATTTTTTGTTACTATTGGACTCAGAATATCAACAGATTAGGGTTTCTACCTCAGCTTTGCAAAGCACTAGCTGCGTGACCTCATTGGTTATAATAATAATAATTAATATCCCTTTAATACTGCATATATGTTACAAACATAACACTCTCCTGTCTCCCTCTGGGGCAAGTCACATGAACTCAGCTCATGTATCATGACAAGTGGGAGCACATGTAATACAGTGCCTGTAACATTACAGATTCTTGGCACTTTTTGAAATTGTGTCACGTTATTTTGAACAATGTGTAAACTTATTCATGATTATTACTGTATAAACATCCAGGCTTATACAAAGTTTGCAGCCACCTACTGTGGAAAAAAATCTATTCAGATATGCTTGTCTTTACATTCTTGAAAACTAATGTTTTTAAATGTCACCTTATATCTTCTGGGTTGTTCATTACAACAGCAATAATAGTGATAAATGTGTTATTTCCATGTTTTCTATTATAATTCCAAAAAATTTGTCACAAACTCAGGTAGCTCATTATAAGATGCCACAAAGATCAAATAAGAAAAATATATAAAACATCCATGGGAGGGATATCCTCCATTGAAAAGTTAAAGCCAAAAATCGAGGATTTTTAAATGATGTGTATCACAACCAGATGGTTCTTTGCTCTTACCGGGCACTCAAGTGTTAATGACAATATTTTGTCACCATCGTGAGCATGTTCTTTTGATTGGATTTTAATTACAAGCACACCTCATTTTATTGCATTTCACTTTATTGTGGTTTGCAGATACTGAATTTTACAAATTGAAAGTTTATGGCAACCCCCCATTAAGCAAGTCTATTGGCACTGTTTTTCTAACAGCATGTGCTCATTTCATGTCTCTGTGCCGCACTTTAGTAATTCTCATAATATTTCAAATTTTCATTATTTATTATATCCATTATAGTGATCTGTGATCAGTGACCTTGGATGTTACTATTGTAATGGTTTTTGGGTGCCATTAACCACACCCATATAAGACAGTGAACTTAATCAGTAAGTGTTGTGTGTGTTCCGACTGCTCCACCAACCAGCCATTTCTGTCTCCCTCTCTCTCCATGGGCCTCTCTATTCCCTGAGACACAATAATATTAAAATAGGCTAATTAAGAAACTGACAATGGCCTTCAAGCGTTCAAGTGAAAGGAAGAGTTGCGTGTCTCTCACTTCAAGTCAAAAGCTATAATTGATTATGCTTAATAAGGAAGGCATATCAAAAGCCAAGACAAGCAGAAAGCTAGGACTCTTGCACCAGAGAGTCAAGCTGTGAATGCAAAGGAAAAGTCCTTGAAGAAAATTAAACATACTACTACAGCAAACACACAAATGATAAGAAAGTGAAACAGCCTTATTGCTGATACAGAGAAAGTTTGAGTGGTCTAGATAGATGATTAAAGCAGCCACAACATTTCTTAAAACCAAACTTAAAAACCTAATCCAGATCAAGGCCCTAACTCTCTTCAATTCTATGAAGGCTGAGAAAGGTGAAAAAAGCTGCAGAGAAAAGTTGGCAACTAGCAGAGTTTGGTTCATGAAGTTTAAGGAAAGAAGCCATCTCCATGACATAAAAGTGCAAGGTAAAGCAGAAAGTGTTGATGTAGAAGCTGCAGCAAAGTATCCAGAAGTTCCAGCTAAGAAAATTGATGAAGGCTATACTAAACAACAAATTTTCAATGCAGAAAGGAGGCCTTCTATTGGAAGAAGATGCCTTCTAGGACTTTTATAGCTAGAGAAGTAAAGTCATGTAGACCAATGGAACAGAATAGAGAATCCAGATACAAATCCACACATTTATAACCAATTCATCTTTGACAAAGGTGCCAAGAACTTACAATGGGGAAAGGATGGTCTTTTCAATAAATGATGCTGGGAAAACTGGATACATATATGCATAAGAATTAAAACTAAGAAACTTAGAAAATATCTTGAGACAAAAGCAAAAATGCAACATACCAAAACTTACAATATGCAGCAAAAATAGTACTAAGAGGGAAGAACAGGAAAAGGAAGAAGAAACTAAGCCCAAAGCTTTTAGAAGGAAAGAAACAGTAAACATTAGAGCAGAAATAAAATAGAGAATAGAAAAAAAAAAAGGAACAGCTAGTTTTTTGAAAAGATAGATAAAATTGACAAATGTTTAGAAGGAAAGAAAGAAGACTCAAATAAATACAATTAGAAATTAAAGAGGAGACATTACAACAGATGCCACAGAAATAAAAGGAATCATAAGAGAGTACAATGAACAATTACATGCCAACAAACTGGATAACCTAAAAGAAATGGAGAAACTCCTAGAAAAATACAATGTACCAAGACTGAGTCATGAATAAATAAAAAGCCTGGACTTAAAATCTTTGTCAATGGGGAGGGGATTATAGCGGACAGGAGGCAGGACTAGATTGCAGCTCCTACTTGAAAAGAGCAGTGTGTGGAGGCTTGCATCATGAATTTTTGCTCCAGAACGACTTCAGGAGGAAATCAGGAAGCCTGAGAGGACCCACAGACTCCCTGAAGGAAGTGGATTGCTCCTGTAGGACCCAGGAGACAACCCAAATACTGTGAGTGCCCAAACTGTGGAAGTGGGAAAGGGAGATTGTCCACCCCCAAACACACCCCCTGCACTGAGGAAACTGAAGGCCTAGATTACAGGAGAAGATTTTGACCTTACCTGGAGCTGAGTCAATTTAGAGAGCTGAGTGAAATACCGGGGTAGAGAAAGCAGCAGGAAAGGCCCTGGGAGCTCATTGGATCTCCTAGGAAGTCATTTTTGTCTGGCCTCACAGGGGTCCTTCAGGAGGAGGGGCCAGAGGCACTGGGAAAAGCCCACAGGGAAAAGGAAATCTCCAGCTGAACTTTGTAGCAATGGCATGCAGACTCCACAGGCGGGGGAAGAAGGAAAGTCACATTTGCTTTCGCAGCTGGAAGACGGGTAGCCTTGAGCAAGTTCTCAACCCTGCTCGCCCACTGCCTGAAAACAGACTCAGTGTTGTTGGGTGGTGGGGAAACAGTGGGAGTGAGACCAGCCCTTCAGATTACGTGGGAGCTGGGTGAGGCCCGTGACTGCTGGCTTTCCCCTACTTCCCTGACAACTTGCATGACACAGTAGAGACAGTCATAATCCTCCTAGGAATATAACTCCAGTGACCTGAACCTCACCCCCATCCCCACAGCAGCCACAGCAAGACCCGGCCAAGGAGAGTCTGGTCTTAAACACACCTACCCCTGCCCCCACCCAGTGGTCCTTCCCAGCCCACCCTGGTAAGGGAAGACAAAGGGCCTAAACTCTTAGGAGTTCTAGGGCCCCACCCACTGCCTGTTCCTCCACATACTACCACAGCTGATGCTCTCTGGAAAGCACCACCTCCTGGCAGGAGACCAACCAGCACAAAAACAGTACATTAAACCACGGAAGCTAAGAAACCTCACAGAGTCCATTTCACACCCCTGCCACCTCCACTGGAACAGATGCTGGTATCCGTGACTGAGAGATCCAGAGACAGTTCACAGTACAGGACTCTATGCAGACAACCCCTAGTACAAGCCTGGAGCCAGTAGACTTGCTGGGTGACTAGATTCAGAAGAGAGATAACAGTCACTACAGCTCGGCTCTCAGGAAGCCACATCCCTAGGAAAATGGGGTGAATATTACATGAAAGGAACACCCCAGTGGGACAAAAGAATCTGACAATAGCCTTCAGCCCTAGACCTTCCCTCTGGCAGAGCCTACCCAAATGAGAAGGAACCAGAAAAACAACTCTGGTAATAGACAAGACAAGGCTCTTTAACACCCCCCAAAAAAAATCACACTAGCTCAACAGCAATGGACCCAAACCAAGAAGAAATCCCTGATTTACCTGAAAAAGAATTCAGGAAGTTAGTTACTAAGCGAATCAGGGAGACACCAGAGAAAGGTGAAGCCCAATGCAAGGAAATCCAAAAAATGATACAAGAAGTGAAGGGGAAAATATTCAAGGAAATAGATAGCACAAATAAAAAAACAAAACTTCAGGAAACAATGGGCACACTTATGGAAATGCAAAATGCTCTGGAAAGTCTCAGTAATAGAACTGAACAAGTAGAAGAAAGAAATTCAGAGAGCAAAGGTAAGGCTTTCAAATTAACCCACTCCAACAAAGACAAAGAAAAAAGAATAAGAAAATATGAACAAAACATCCAAGAAGCCTGGGATTGTGTTAAACAATCAAGACTAAGAATAATCAGCATTCCTGAGCAAGAAGATAATTCCAAAAGTTTGGAAAACATATTTGGGGGAATAATCAAGGAAAACTTCCCTGGCCTTGCTAGAGCCCTAGACATCCAAATAGAAGCACAAATCCAATAGAAGCACAAAGAACATCTGGGAAATTCATCGCAAAAAAATCATCGCCTAAGCACATGTGATCAGGTTATCTAAAAATAAGATAAAGGAAAGAATCTCAAGGCCACTGAGACAAAAGCACCGGTAACCTATCAAGGAAAACCTACCAGATTAACAGCAGATTTCTCAGCAGAAACCCTAAAAGCTAGAAGAGATTGGGGCCCCATCTTCAGCCTCCTCAAACAAAATAATTATCAGCCAAGAATTTTGCATCTAGTAAAACTAAGCTTCATATGTAAAGGAAAGATACAGACTTTTTCAAACAAACAAATGCTGAGAGAATTCACCACTACCAAGCCACCACTACAAGAACTGCAAAAAGGAGCTCTAAATCTTGAAACAAATCTTGGAAACAAATCAAAACAGAACCTCTTTAAAACATATATCTCAGAGGACCTATAAAACAAAAATACAGTTTAAAAAACAAAAATAAAAAACCAAGGTACACAGGCAACAAATAGCAGGATAAACGGAATGATACCTTATATCTCAAAAGGCCTAAATGCTCCTCTTAAAAGATACAGAATTGCAGAATGCATGATAATTCACCAAGCAATTATCTTCTGCTTTCAAGAGACTCACCTAACACATAAGGACTCACACAAACTTAAAGAGTTGGAAAAAGACATTTTGTGCAAATGGACACCAAAAGCAAGCAGGAGTAACTATTCTTATATCAGACAAAACAAATGTTAAAGCAACAGCCATATAAAAAGACAAAGAAGGACATTATATAATGATAATAGATCTTGTCCATCAGGAAAATATCCCAATCCTCAGGAAAATATCCCAATCCTAAACATATATGCACCTAACACTGGAACTCCGAAATTTATAAAACAATTACTAATAATCCTAAGAAACGAGATAGGCAGCAACGCAATAATAGTGGGGGACTTTAATACTCCACTATTGATGACACTAGACAGGTCATCAAGACAGAAAGTCAACAAAGAAACAATGGATTTAACTATACCCTGGAACAAACTGACTTAACAGATATAGATAGATAGATAGATAGATAGATAGATAGATAGATAGATAGATGATAGATAGATAGATAGATAGATAGATAGATAGATAGATAGATAGATAGAATATTCTACCCAACAACTGCAGAATATACATTCAATTCAACAGCACATGGAACTTTCTCCAAGACAGGCCATATGATAGGCCACAAAACGAGCCTCAACAAATTTAAGAAAATTGAAATTATACCAAGCACTCTCTCAGACCACAGTAGAATAAAACCGGAAATCAACTCCAAAAGGAACCTTCAAAACCACGCAAATACACAGAAATTAAATAACCTGCTCCTGCATGATCACTGGGTCAAAAATGAAATTCAAGATGGAAATTTAAAAATTCTTTGAACTAAATGACAATAGTGACACAACCTATCAAAACCTCTAGGACACAGCAAAGGCAGTGCTAAGAGAAAAGTCCGTAGCACTAAATGCCTACATCAAAAAGTCTGAAAGAGCACAGAGAATCTAAGGTCACACCGCAAGAAATTAGAGAACTAAGAACAAACCAAACCCAAACCCAGCAGAAGAAAGAAAATAACCAAGATCAAAGCAGAGCTAAATGAAATTTAAAGAAAAAAATACAAATGATAAATGAAACAAAAAGCTGGTTCTTTGAAAAGATAAATAAAATTGATACACCATTAGCAAGAATAACCGAGAAGAGAGAAAATCTAAATAAGTTCAATAAGAAACAAAACAGGAGATATTACAGCTGACACCACAGAAATACAAAAGATCATTCAAGGCTACTATGAACACATTTACATGCATAAACCAGAAAACCTAGAAGAGATGGATAAATTCCTGGAAAGATACAACCCTCCTAGCTTAAATCGGGAAGAATTAGATAACCTGAACAGACCCATAACAAGCAGCGAGACTGATAGGATAATTTAAAAATTACCAACAAAAAAAAGTCCAGGACCAGACAAATTCACAGCAGAATTCTACCAGACATTCAAGGAAGAATTGATACCAATCCTATTGACACTATTCCACAAAACAGAGAATGACGGAATCCTCCTAAATCATTCTATGAAGCCAGTATCACCCTAATACCAAAACCAAGACAGGATACAACCAAAATAGAAAACTGCAGACTAATATCCCTGATAAACATAGATGCTAAAATCCTTAAGAAAACACTAGCTAACCAAATCCACAACATATCAAAAAGATAATCCACCATGATTAAGTGAGTTTCATACCAGAGATGCAGGGATGGTTTAATATACCCAAGTCAATAAATGTGATAAACAACATAAACAGAATTAAAAACAAAAATTACATGATCATCCCACTACATGCAGAAAAAGCATTTGACAAAATCCAGCATCTCTTTATGATTAAAACTCTCAGCAAAATCAGCATATAAGGAACATACTGCAATATAATAAAAGTCACCTATGACAAACCCACAGCCAACATAATACTGAATGGGAAAAAGTTGAAAGCATTCCCTCTGACAACTGGAACAAGACAAGGATGCCCACTCTCACCACTCCTCTTCAACATAGTACTGGAAGTCCTAGCCAGAGTAATCAGACAAGAGAAAGAAATAAAGGGCATCCAAATCGATAAAGAGGAAGTTAAACTGTCACTGTTTGCTGATGATATGATCATTTACCTAGAAAACCCTGAAGACTCCTCCAGAAAGCTCCTAGAACTGATAAAAAAGAACTCAACAACGTTTCCAGATACAAAATTAATGTATGCAAATCAGTAGCTCTTTGATACAGCAACCAAGCAGAGAATCAAATCAAGAAATCAACCCCTTTTACAATAGCTGAAAAAATAATAATAAAAATAAAATACTTAGAAATATGCCTAATCATGCAGATGAAAGACCTCTACAAGGAAAACTACAGAACATTGCTGAAAGAAATCATAGATGACACAAACAAATGGAAACACATCCCATGCTCATGGATGGGTATAATCAACACTGTGAAAATGACCATACTGCCAAAAGCAATCTACAAATTCAGTGCAATTCCTATCAAAATACCATCATCATTCTTAACAGAATTAGGAAAAAAAATTCTAAAATTCATATGAAATCAAAAATGAGCCCGCATAGCCAAAGCAAGACTAAACAAAAAGAACAAATCTGGAGGCATCACATTTCCTGATTTCAAACTGTACTATAAGGTTATAGTCACCAAAGCATCATGGTACTGATGGGCACACAAACCAATGAAACAGAAATAGAGAACCCAGGAATAAAGTCAAATACTTACAGCCAACTGATCTTTGACAAAGTAAACAAAAACATAACGTGGGGAAAGGACACCCTTTTCAACAAATGGTGCTGGAATAATTGGATACCCACATGTAGGAGAATGAAACTGGATCCTCATCTCTCACCTTATACAAAAATCAACTCAAGATGGATTAAGGACCTAAATCTGAGACCTGAAACTATGAAAATTCTAGAAGATGCCGGGTGCGGTGACTCAAGCCTGTAATCCCAGCACTTTGGGAGGCCGAGACGGGCAGATCACGAGGTCAGGAGATCGAGACCATCCTGGCTAACACGGTGAAACCTTGTCTCTACTAAAAAATACAAAAAACTAGCCGGGGAGGTGGCGGGCGCCTGTAGTCCCAGCTACTTGGGAGGCTGAGGCAGGAGAATGGCGTGAACCCGGGAGGCGGAGCTTGCAGTGAGCTGAGATCTGGCCACTGCACTCCAGCCTGGGCGACAGAGTGAGACTCCGTCTCAAAAAAAAAAAAAAAAAGAAAAGAAAATTCTAGAAGATAACATTGGAAAAACCCTTCTAGACATTGGCTTAGGCAAGAATTTCATGACCCAGAACCCAAAAGCAAATAGAATAAAAACAAAGATAAATTGTTGGGACTTAATTAAACTGAAGAGCTTTTGCACAGCAAAAGAAACAGCAGAGTAAACAGACAACCCACAGAGTGGGAAAAAAATCTTCACAATCTATTCATCTGACAAAAGACTAATATCCAGAATCTACAATGAACTAAACAAAACAAAAAGGAAAAAAAAAAATAATCCCATCAAAAAATGGGCTAAGGACATGAATAGACAATTCTGAAAAGAAGATACACAAATGGCCAACAAACATGAAAAATGCCCAACATCACTAATAAACAGGGAAATGTAAATCAAAACCACAATGTGATACCACCTTACTCCTGCAAGAATGGCCATAAGCAAAAAATAAAAAAATAGTAGATGTTGGCATGGATTCGGTGAACAGGGAACACTTCTACACTGCTGGTGGGAATGTAAACTAGTACAGCCACTATGGAAAACAGTGTGGAGATTTCTTAAAGAACTAAAAATAGAACTATCATTTGATCCAGCAGTCCTACTACTGGGTGTCTACCCAGGGGGAAAGAAGTCATTATATGAAAAGGTACTTGCACATGTATGTTTATAGCAGCACAATTTGCTATTGCAAAAACATGGAACCAACCCAAATGCCCATCAATCAACGAGTGGATAAAGAAACTGTGGTATATAGACCGGGCAAGGTGGCTCACGCCCGTAATCCCAGCACTTTGGGAGGCCAAGGCAGGTGGATCACTTGAGAGCAGGAGTTCAAGACCAGCCTGGCCAATATGTCAAAACCCCCATCTCTACTAAAAATACAAAAATTGTCCAGGTATGGTGGTGCATGCCTGTAATCCCAGCTACTTGAGAGACTGAGGCAGGAGAATCACTTGAACCTGGGAGGCAGAGGTTGTGGTGAGTCTAGATCATGCCATTGCACTCCAGCCTGGGTGACACAGTGAGATTCCATCTCAAAAAAAGAAAAGAAAAGAAACTGTAATATACATACATATTGTATATATGTATGTATATATGTATGTGTATGTATGTATGTATGTGTGTGTATGTGTGTGTGTGTATATATATATAATGGAACACTACTCAATCATAAAAAGAAATGAATTAATGGCATTCACAGTGACCTGGATGAGATTGGAGACTATTATTCTAAGTAAAATAACTCAGGAATGGAAAACTAAACATTGTATGTTCTCACTCACAAGTGGGAGCTAAGCTATGAGGATGCCAAGGCATAAGAATGACACAATGGACTTTGGAAACTGTGGGGGAAAGGATGAAAAGGGGGTGAGGGATAAATGACTGCAAATTCGCAAATCACCACTAAAGAACTTCCTCATGTAACCAGACATCACCTGTTCCCCCAATAACCTGTGGAAATAAAATTTTTTTAAATCTTTGTAAAAAACATGAGTATAATAAATTTACATTTTCTAATGAAAAAAAAAAGTCTGAACAAACCTATCACTAATAAAGGGATTGAATCAGTAATTAAAAAAAAAAAAAAAACTCCAAACAACGAAAAGCCCAGGACCAAATTACTTCCCTGGTGAATTCTACCAAACATTTAAGGAAGCATTAATACAAATACTTCTCAAATTCTCCAGAAAATCTGAAGAGGAGGGAATACTTATAACCTCATTTAATAAGAAGAGCATCACTCTGTTATTATAGCTAGACAAAGACACCACATGAAAAGAAACTACAGGTCAATATCCCTGATGAATATAGAGGTAAAAATCCTTAACAAAAGGATAGCAGACCAAATTCAACAGCACATTAAAAGGATCATACACCATGACCAAGGGGAATTTATCCCTGGAATGCAAGAATGATTAAACATATAAAAATCAATTAATGTGATACACCACGTTAACAGAATAAAGGACAAAAATCACATGATCATCTTAATAAATGCAGGAAACGTATTTGACAAAATTCAATATCCTTTAATGAAAAAAAAAAAACTCTCGACAAACTAGGAATCGAAGGAAATTGCCTCAATATAATAAAGGCCATATACCGGGCTCAGTAGCTCACGCCTGTAATCCCACCATTTTGGGAGGCCGAGGCGGGTGGATCACCCAAGGTCAGGAGTTGGAGACCAGCCTGGACAACATGGGGAAACCCCATCTCTACTAAAAATACAAAAATTAGCCGAGTGCGATGGTGGGTGCCTGTAATCCCAGCTACTCGGGAGGCTGAGACAGGAGAATTGCTTGAACCTGGGAGGCAGAGGTTGCAGTGACCTTAGATCATGCCACTGCACTCCAGCCTGGGCGACAGAGAGAGACCCTGTCTCAAAAAAATAAAATTAAATTAAAATAAAGGCCATATATGTAAAAACTACAGCTAACATTAATACTCAACTGCAAAAACAGAAAGTTTTCTCCATAAGAACAGAACAAGGCAAGGATGTTTACTCTCACCACTTCTTTTTTTTTTTTTTTGAGACGGAGTCTCGCTCTGTCGCCCAGGCTGGAGTGCAGTGGTTGGATCTCAGCTCACTGCAAGCTCCGCCTCCCAGGTTTACGCCATTCTCCTGCCTCAGCCTCCCGAGTAGCTGGGACTACAGGTGCCCCGCTAGTTTTTTGTATTTTTTAGTAGAGACGGGGTTTCACCGTGTTAGCCAGGATGGTCTCGATCTTCTGACCTCGTGATCCGCCCATCTCGGCCTCCCAAAGCGCTGGGATTACAGGCTTGAGCCACCGCGCCCGGCCACTCTCACCACTTCTATTCATCATTTGGTTTTCAGATGCGTGGAATCTCTTTTTCTACCCTACCCCTTCACTTTCAGTCTATATGTGTTTTTATAAGTGAAGTGGGTTTCTTGTATGCAGGATATAGTTGAGTCCTGTTTCTTTATTCATTCAGCCATTTTGTGCCCTTTAATTGGAGAATTCAGTTCATTTACATTCATTGTTATTATTGATATCTAAGGACTTACTACTGCCATTCTGTTGCTTGTTTTCTGGTTGTTTTGTAACTCCTCTCTCCTTTCTTACTATCTTCCTTTTTGGTTCAGTGATTTTCTCTGGTAGTGTGTTTTAATTTGTTGTTTTTTATTTTTAGAGAATCTATTATAGATTTTTACATTATGGTTACCATTAGGCTTACACAAAACATCTCTTTTTTTCTTTCTTTTTTTTTTTTTTGTGTGTGTGTGTGTGTGTTTTGTTTTGTTTTGTTTTGTTTTGTTTTGTTTTTGAGACGGAGTCTCGCTCTGGCGCCCAGGCTGGAGTGCAGTGGCGCCATCTGGGCTCACTGCAAGCTCCGCCTCCCGAGTTCACGCCATTCTCCTGCCTCTGCCTCCCAAGTAGCTGGGACTACAGGCGCCCACCACCACGCCTGGCTAATTCTTTTGTATTTTTTAGTAGAGGTGGGGGTTTAGTAGTTAGCCAGGATGGTCTCGATCTCTTGACCTCGTGATCCACCCGCCTCGGCCTCCCAAAGTGCTGGGATTACAGGCATGAGCCACCCGCCCGGCCGCTTACACAAAATATCTCATAGATATAATCAGATATTTTAAAGAGATGAAAACTTGGTTGGGCACGGTGGCTCATGTCTGTAATCCCAGCACTTTGGGATGCCAATGTGGGATCGCCTGAGCTCAGGAGTTTGAGACCAACCTGGGCAACACGGTGGAACCCTGTGTCTACTAAAAGTAAAAAATTAGCCAGCCGTGGTGGCGCCTGCCTGTAATCCCAGCTACTGAGGAGGCTAAAGCAGGAGAATAGCTTGAACCATGGAGACAGAGGTTGCAGTGAGCCCGTCTCCACTGCACTCCAGCCTGGGTGGACAGAGCAAGACTCCGTATCAGAAAAAAAAAAAAAAAAAAGGAGATGACAACTTATCTTAGATCACAACGAAAATAATAGAGACAAAGAAAAAAACAGAAAAATAAAACTTTCTACAGCTTAACTTCATTCCTCCACATTTTTATTTTGTCTCAATTTGCATATTTTTATGCTGCCCAACTCTTAACAGGTTGCTATAGCTATTATTGTTTTTGGTAAATTTGTCTTTTGAGCTTCATACTGGAGTTGTGAGTATGAAATAATATTACAGTATTACAGTACTCTGGGTTTGTTTGTGCAGTTAATTTTACCAGTGGGTTTTATACTTTCAATGTTTTGGCACATTAGTGTTCTTTTCTTTCAGATTTGAGAACCCTCTTTAGCATTTCTTATTAGATAGATCTGGCAGTGCTAAATTCTCTTAACTTTTGTTTGTCTGGGAAAAAAACTTTATCTCCCCTTCAGATTTGAAAGATAATTTTGCTAGATATAGTATTCTTGAATGTCGGTTTTTTTCTTTTGGCACTTTGAAAATGTCATTCCATTCCCTCCTGGCCTGTATGGTTTCCACTGAGACGTCTGTTGCCAGATGAATTGGAGCTCCTCTATAAATTATTTGCTTCTTTTCTCTTTCTGCTTTTAGGATTCTCTCTTTGTCCTTGACCTCTGAGAATTTTATTATTACATGACTTGAGGTAGTCTTATCTGGGTCAAAGCTGTTTGGTGTTCTCTGACCTTCCTGTGCCTGGTTATTTATATTATAACTTCGACAAGTTTTTTAAAGTTTTCTGTTATTATTTCTTTGAATAAGCTTTCTACCCCATGCCCTTGCTCAGCTTCCTTATGAACATCCATAATTCTTAGATTTGGTCTTTTAAGGTAATATTTTTGTATCTTGTAGGCAATGTTGCTTTTCGTCCTTTTTGTTTCTCCTCTGTTTGTGTATTTTCAAATAGTCATCTTCTAGCTCATAGAGTCTTTGCTCCACTTGATCAATTCTGCTGTTGAGACCCCCTAATAAATTTTTCAGTTTAGCACATATATTTTTCAGTTTCATGATTTCTGTTTGTTTTTTTTTTTAATTATTTCAATCTCTGTTAAATTTTTCTGATAAATTTCTGAATTGCTTTTTTGTGTTATCTTGGAGATCCCTTAAAACTACTGTTTTAAATTCTTGCTCAGAGAGCTCACCATCTCATTAGGATCAGTTGCTGGTTCCTTGCTTTATCTGTTTGGGGAGATCATGGTCCCCTGATTGCTGTTACTTCTTGTGGATGTATGTTTATGTATTTGTATTGCTTTAGTTAGTTATTCCAGTATTCTCTAACTGGCTTAAGTTTTTATTAGATGTGTTTGCTTAGATGTTGTTTACTGTTTGGTCAGAGTCTCCCTTTTGGCTCTAGGTGGCATCTTAAGCCCACGTTCTCCTTAGCTCCAGTAAATAATCGAAGCACTGTCCTTCCTGAATGCAGAAGCTCCTAAAGGGGATATCCCAGCATGGTGGGAAGGCTGGCTAGGGTTTTGTGCCCAGGAGACCTGTGGAATGAACCACCTTCAGTGTGGTGCGCTACTGTGATTTCGCATCTCCTTTGGCCAAGTTACAGAGCAGAGTCTCCAGGTCTGGAAATGGTAGTCATAACTCCCACTTTGTCTCTGCCTATCTTCAGGAATATTTCTCTCTTCAGACACTCTCGATGCTACCCAGGGCTTAAGGAAGGGACAAATCTGCCAGGGCATCTAAGATGGTTGTTCACCTTAGTCTCACTGTTTCCAGTATAGAAAGAGTGAGTTGGGGGGAAATATTTCAACATGCTTGGTGCTAGGTAGAATGGAGGGAAGAGCATCACAGATGTGGAAGTCCTATTCTCTTACTATTTGCTCAGAATTTTTTTCACTTCTCTGAGGCCCTGGGAGCTATCTCATCTTCATATTTGAGTTCTGGGATATTTTTTATAATAATCTCAGTACCGAATGTTTGTTTTTGGTTTTCTGTGAAGGGGAGTAAAGCCAGCTTTTTTTGGAACTGGAAGTCCTCTCAGTGAGCATCTTTATGATGGGTATTTCTGGACATTTATCTTGTTCCTTTTTGTTTGGAACATATTTCCCTATATATTCATTTACCTTGAATATTTATTTATTCACTTACTTTGACTTTCTGTGTTGGTGTCTGCTCATTAGAAAAAAAAAAAAAAGTCCACCTCTCCTAGTCTTCATGGACTGACCTCATAGAGGAGAATATCTTCATCAACCAGCCCAGCTAGAAATTCTGGGGCCTCAAACCTTTATTGCTAATCCAACCCGCTTTCCTTATTTTCAGTGACTCCCAGGTACATTTGGTCTAGTTGGTGCTCTGAGACAAGTGAAAAATGAAGCCAATTCCTTGGGAAGCCCCCCAAAACTTAGATCATTAGACACTGTCCAGCTCTTTTCCTCCCCCAAGGAGCAGCTGGAATTTGAGTGTTGTTTTTTAACCTGCTCACTGTGCACCAAGCTGGGCGGGGGTGAGTGGTGACCAATTATGCGCTAGGTAAAAATTCTATCTTTCTCTCACTAGCCCCCAGGTGACTAGAATGCTAGGTTCCATTCTTGCTCTGAGACAGGCAAGAAAGAAGCCAGTTCTTGACCGGGCGCGGTGGCTCACGCCTGTAATCCCAGCACTTTGGGAGGCCGAGGCGGGCGGATCACGAGGGCAGGAGATCGAGACCATCTTGGCTAACAAGGTGGAACCCAGTCTCTACTAAAAATACAAAAAATTAGCCGGACGTGGTGGCGGGCGCCTGTAGTCCCAGCTACTCGGACAGCTGAGGCAGGAGAATGGCGTGAACCTGGGAGGCGGAGCTTGCAGTGAGCCAATATCTCGCCACTGCACTCCAGCCTGGGCGACAGAGTGAGATTCCGTCTCAAAAAGAAAGAAAGAAAGAAGCCAGTTCTTTAGGCAGCACCCAGAAAAGTTAGAGCGTTGGATGTGTGGTCTAACTCTTTCCCTCCCCACAAAGAAGCTGGGAGATAGGGCTTTTCATTCACTAATTCTGGGCTGAGTGAGGAAATGGGGCTACCGAGACTGTCAGCCTAAACCTCTGTCTGTCCGCGGGACACAGTGGCTCACTCCTGTAATCCCAGCACTTTGAGAGGCCAAGGCGGGCAGATCACCTGAGTGAGTTCGAGACCAGCCTGGCCAACATGGTGAAACTTCGTCTCTACTAAAAATACAAAAATTACCCTGGCATGGTGGCAGGTTCCTGTAGTCCCAGCTACTCGGGAGGCTGAGGCAAGAGAGTTGCTTGAACCTGGGAGGTGGAGGTTGCAGTGAGCCGAGATCGTGCCACTGCACTCCAGCCTGGACAACAGAGCAAGACTCCTTCTCAACAAGCAAAAAACAAAAAATAAAATAAAATAAACCTCTGTCTCTGTTTACCCTAGCCCTCAGGCAGCTAGATTATGCTGGGTTCTACCAGCACTACAAGACAAAATCCAGTCATTTGGACAGTGCCTGCAAAAGGTGGGGCATTGGGTATGCAGACCAACTCTTGCTGTACCTTGTCGGAGAAGCTGGGAGCTGGGAGCTAGGGTTTTTGTTTGTTTGTTTGTTTGTTTGTTTGTTTTTGAGACGGAGTCTTGCTCTGGTGCCCAGGCTGGAGTGCAATGGCGTGATCTCAGCTCACTGCAAGCTCCGCCTCCAGGGTTCATGCCATTGTCCTGCCTCAGCCTCCCGAGTAGCTGGGACTACAGACGCCCGCCACCACGCCCAGCTAATTTTTTGTATTTTTAGTAGAGACGGGGTTTCACCATGTTAGCCAGGATGGGCTCGATCTCCTGACCTCGTGATCTGCCCGCCTTGGTCTCCTAAAGTGCTGGGATTCGTGAGCCACCACGCCCAGCCAAGAGCTAGGGTTTTTCATATGCTCACTCTGTGCTAAGCTGGGGTAGGAGTTATGGCAACTGTCAGCCCAAACTACTATCTTTGCTCTCTTCTAGGCGATTAGAGTATGCCAGGCCCTATCAGTGTTCCAAGACTGGCAAGACAGAAGGCAGTCCTCAGGAACCTCTGAAAAAGCTGGGGCATTGGACATGCAATTCAATTCTTTCCCTCTTCAGGGAGAAGCTGGAAGCTGGAGGCGTGGTCCTTCTCACTCTTAGGGCACTGTGCCAGGGGTAAGGGTTGAGGTAAGAGGACGTCAAATTTTCCTACTGGCTTTGATGTGTCAAGTTTCGTACTCACCCAGGGTGAAAGAGCCTCTCAACTAGTTTCTGTATTTCTCACAAAGGGAATTTGTCCATGAATTGTTGTTGAATCAATGTATTTGCTGGGGGAAAGGAGAGTCTAGGGCTCTTATTCCACCATCCTGCTGCCCCAGTACTTTTTAAAAACTTTTTTCAGCGAGCAAATATTTGCTGGACATCCATCCACTCTGCATCTGGCAACTAAGTAGGTCTTGGGTCACAGTAGAATGTAAAACAGAAACTGCCCCTGCCCTCTGAATAAGTATATTCTAGTAGCATAGGCAGACAGAAGCAAGTAAAGAAACAAATAAAAGAATTACAAATGGCATAGGTGCTACCAAAAAACAATGAGGAGATGACATGCAGAATAACAGTGAAGTTTAAGGAAAGAGGAGGAAACATTTCAGCTGAGATGCAAAGAGTAAGGCAAGAAGGCCATTAAAAGAGGTGTGGCATTGTATAATTCCGTTTCTAGAAAACATCCAGAAAAACAAATATATAGACATGGAAAGTAGATTAGTGGTTGCCTGCAGCTGGGGGTGATATGGGGAGTGACTGTTAATGAGTATGGGGTTTCTTTTGGGGATGATAGAATTGGATTGTGGTGGTGGTTGTACAACTCTGTAAATACACGAAAAAGATTATTGAATAGTACATTGAAAACAGTTAAATTTTATGGTGTAAAATTATCTCAGTAAAGCAAGAGAGAGGGGGAAAGAAAGAGAGAATAATGACTGGGAAACAATCTTTTCTGAAGGCCCCCCGACCAGCTCTCATGAAACTCACAATGCTTCTCCTGGGTTGCTCAAGATTCTGATTCCTAAATTAAAGGGACTCTATAGGAGAAGACAAAGGGTTTGTTTCTGTTTGTTTGTTTTTTGTTTTTCCTTATCTTTTGGGTTGCTCTGACTCAAAATAGGGAACATACATTAATTACTAAGATTGCTACTTCACATGATCCTATTTGCATTGTAAGTATACTGTTCCTGAATTCTGGTTCACATAAAGAGAAAGAGAGAGAGAGAGATGGGAATATTATCGCAGGTGGAGGGCACTGCAGGTACAAAAGTTCTCCACATGTTGGGAAGGCATGTGGCATGTGTGAGGAATAGAGAGGACACCCCCGATGTGGACACAGAGAGAGGTAGGAAAGTAAGAGAACTGAGCAGCCAGATCACGTAAGGTCTCCTAGGTCGTGGCAAAAATCAAGTTGCTTTCAACTTTATAAAATAGGCCCATGCCATTATTTCCTAAAGTTATTAATGTTTTATTAGGTTGGTGCAAAAGTGACTGTGGTTTTGTCATAACTTTCAGTGGCAAAAACCACAATCACTTTTGTACCGACCTTAATAATAAAGAAACAAAGGACAGAGTATAGAGAAATGATGCCAACCTGCTGTTTTATAATGTGCTGCCTCATACTTTCTCCCATTTGCTCTGCCCAGTAACCCACCCCAAAGAATCTACTTTGTTAACTTCAGTTATCAGATGAGGAAATTGAAACGACTTGCCCAAGTTGATACAGCTATTAACATGAAACTTAAGAATTATTTTTATTTATGAACGAACTATCCTTACCTTTCTAATATCTGGTTTACCAAAATCCAGATTGCCAATCTCCCTCTATCAGTAATCTGCCACAGCATAACAAATTACTCTAAGACGTAGTAACTCAACCTTTAACATTGCTCAGGAGTCTATGGGTCAGCTGGTGGTTGTGCTGATCTGGACCTGACTCAGCTGATCTTCACTGGGCTTGCTCATGGGTTTGCAGTCACCTGATTGGTCTAGGGTGACCTCACTAACATGTTGGTCAATTGGCTGACTGGTCACTGCGGCAAAAGAAGTAATTGGGTCACATCTCTTTAATCATGCAGCAGGCTAGCTGAGGCTTTTCACACGACAACAGCGAGGTTCCAAGAGAAGAAGTGGAAGCATGCAATGCTTAAAGACCTAGGCTTAGAAGGCCAGGTGGGGTGGCTCACGCCTGTAATCCCAGCACTTTGGGAGTCTGAGGCTGGTAGATTGCTTGAGCTCAAGAGTTTGAGATCAGGCTGGGCAACATGGCAAAACCCCGTCTCTACAGCAAGTATAAAAATTAGCTGGGCATGGTGGTACACTCCTGTAGTCTCAGCTACTCCGGAAGCTGAGGTGGGAGGGGGCGACAGAGCCAGACCCTCTCTCGAAAAAAAAAAAAAGACTTAGGTTTAGAACAGATGCCTATCTCTTTTGCATTCTATTGGCCAAAGAAAGTGACAAGGCCATCAGAATCCAAAGAAAGTGGCAAGGCCATCAGAATCAGATATCTTTGCAATCTACCAAAATCCCGTTTCACAAATAGCAAGAGGTAAGTTGTTCCTAAAGTACTAATGATTAGGAACTATATCTACAGTCCTGCTGTTCCCTCTGGTCACTGCTAGGTACCCACAGACACCTCTGGTTATAAGGAAGCACACACACACAAAAAAATATTATTATATCTGTTCATCAATTTGTCTGCTCCTTCTATATCTCCTTAGAGATTCTTCTGCGGAGCGTCTGGCTTGACCCCTCCACCCGGGCCACAGCCAAACCAGATGAAAGCACAAGGTGGACATTGGACCCAGTTGGGCCAAAGAAACGCTGTTTCCCAGGGCTGCCATAACAAATGACATGACTGGGAGGCTTGAAACAACAGAAATTTATTCTCTTACTGTTCCAGAGGATGAAAATCTGAAATCAACGTGTTGGCAGGGTTGGTTTCTATGGCAAGCCCAAAGGAAAATTTGTTCCACTCTTCTCTCCTAGCTTCTGGTAGTTCCTGGTATTCCTTGGCATCCTTTGACTTGTGGCAGGGTAACTCCAATCTTTTCCTCTATCTTTACACAGCATTCTCTCTTATGTCTGTTGTCCTATAAAGACCTCAGTCATTGGATTAGGACCCACACTAATCCGTATGACCTCATCTTAATAAATTACATCTGTGAAGATCCTATTTCCAAGTAAGGTCACATTCTGAGGTTCCAAGTAGACCATACATTTTGGGGATACACTATTCAACCCAGTGCAGGCATTCTCTGTCCCAGGCATTTGGAGTCAAGACTTGGAAATGTCCATTTGCCTTTGTTGGCTCTTGAACAGAAAGGATGTGTAAGGAGTGAATTAGCCATTTTCTGCCATATATGTAAAAGCAGAGGACACCAGTCTGTACAGAGGAAGAGAATGAAGCAGATGTTTAGAGAGAAGCAGAGATGACAAATCATGCAAAAGATGCTTGGACAGACAGAGAGACAGGCAAAGAGAGGCAGACACACTTTCTATTGGTTTCTGAGGGTTTTCAGAGTCCTGGTTCAGTCCCTCATGGGGCCAGGTTGAACTTCCTACCCTTGTGTTCCAGGAGATAGCTCTGTATCCTTATAATAAATGTCCTCCTTTAGGGTAAGTTAGCTTGAATGGAGTCTGTTTATTGAAACCTGAAAAGATCCATAATGCCAGAGATGACTTTTTATCCTGCCAGGATAACTTCCAGTCAGCATGACTAGGACTGTAGCAGAAAGTATCAATCATGAAGTGGAAAGTCTTGTCCAGGATGTTGCTGCTGTCTCTTTTCCTGGCACCATGTTACAAGTAGTGATTAGGTTCCCAGGCAGATCACAAAAGCTTCTTTAATACTACAGTGCTATTAGCATGCTAGCTCAGCTACAGAACAGGAAGATGAATAGGTAGATGTATAAAACCTCATACGAATAACTCAGATAAATTCATACAATCTCTTTTAGGCCTGCCAAAATTAGGGATATTTCTCCTCCCTTTCTAAACATTTTTTGTTTTGTTTTGTTTTGTTATTTTACAAGAAACAGAGAGACAGAGCCTGATCAAAGTGTTTTCACTCTCCTTTTAATTGCAAATTGCTGCTATGTGAGACAAGTAATGTCATAATATGTTATAGACATTTTCACCATCTAATATCTTGTGAACATGTTATAACTCGATCTTCTCCAAGGAAGAAGCCAGAACTCACTTTCCCAGGCTCCCTTGCTGCTCAAATTTAAGCATGTGATCTAGTTCTACCAGTCAGACATATGTGTGACTTCACTTTGGAAATGAATCACATGAGAAAGCAGACACTATGCCAAATCCATATTGTAATGACTGAAGTAATAAAAGTATTGAGATTTAGGAGGCAGTAGTAGCAGAGCTTCTGTGGTTCAGTCCCTCACATGATCAGTGATAGCACCATACGTATGCCGAGCAATAGTGTTGTCCTCATTGTAGTGACCCCACAGTGTGATTTGGGCTTGGTTTCTAAATGAATAGCCCCAGGGTTCATCTCTGGCCTTCCCTGAGATTCTGTGAGCCTCTTATATCCTTTAATGAATTTCTTCTTTGAATAAACCAGCAAAAGTGGATTCTGTTGTTTGCATCTGAGAACCCTAACTGTTATAAGATATTTCTAGCATTGCTCCTACCTTCTGCTGAAGGTGTAATTCTTTAATCTTCTAGACTGTCTTCAATCGCTGAGCTGGCTTGTCATATGCAGGTAATGCAGCTGTTTTCCTTTGGATGTTTCCTCATGAAAGTGACTTGGAACCTATGATAGTGTCCCCCATCAAAACTGAGAGACGTTTTTTTTTTATATGTTATGAAGACATAAAAGCAAAGAAGCATAATTTCTAAGTACTGAGGTTTTAAACAATAAATTTTTAATTCTGTAAACTGCCTCCATTGCAAAACTACAGCGTATGTTTTTTGAGGAGCACCAAGACCTTAGCATGCCTTGCTGAACAATATTAGTCATAGGCTTTTAAACATATCTGTTATCCCATGCCAGTGACAAGTGTCTCAGGCTCCAGAAAGTATATCTTTTCAAGGGTCTTCCATGACTCAATCCATTGGTATATATAAAGTGGGCATATTTTTTCTGCGAATTTTTAACGTGTATCTAATGATGTCACTGTACTGAGTAAAACTCAAGTCATTCCATACCAACTTTAGAAGAGTCCAAATGCCTTCGCATGGTATATAAGGCCAGCAAAGCCTGTCTCCCCAGCCCCATGTCTCACTATGCTTTAAAACTCTAGTCCCTGCTGCCCATATCCCATTCTCAACCACACTCCACTACTTATGGTTCATTCACTGAACAAACTATACTGTTCCTTACTTCTGTAGCTTTGCCCACACTGCTCCTTCTGCTACAGTCACCTTCGATATTTTGATAAACACTCATTTATCCATACTCAACACCAGTGTCAGTTACTTTAGGCTATCGGCACATGTAGATTTTGTCTTGATCACAACTCTTTTATTTCCAAGTAACAAGTCATTCAAACTGGTTTTAAATGGGCAAAGGATTTAAACAGATATCTTATGAAAAAATTTTCCAAGTGGCCAATAAGCACATGAAACTGTGCTCAATAAAACTAGTCATAAGAGAAATGCAAATTTAAACCACAATGAGATACCATTTTACATACATTAGAATGTCTAAAATTACAAAAACTGACAATACCAAGTGTTCACTAGTATGTGGAAAAACGAACTCTCTTACGCTGCTGGTGGGAGTATAAAATGGTGTAGGTACTTTGAAGAACTGTTTTGTCAGTTTCTTCTCAAGTTAAACATACATCTACTCATGACCCAACATTTCAATTCCTGAATATTAATCCATGAATAATGAAAACATATTACCAGGCCTCTGAGCCAAAGCTAAGCCATCATATCCCCTGTGACCTGCACGGACACATCCAGATAGCCGGTTCCTGCCTTAACTGATGACATTCCACCACAAAAAAATGAAAATGGCCTGTTCCTGCCTCAACTGATGACATTACCTTGTGAAATTCCTTTTCCTGGCTCATCCTGGCTCAGAAGTTCCCCCACTGAGTACCTTGTGACCCCCCACCCCTGCCCGCCAGAGAACAACCCCCTTTGACTGTAATTGTCCTTTACCTACCCAAATCCTATAAAACGGCCCCACCCCTATCTCCCTTCCCTGACTCTCTTTTCGGACTCAGCCCGCCTGCACCCAGGTGATTAAAAAGCTTTATTGCTCACACAAGGCCTGTTTGGTGGTCTCTTCACATGGACGCGCATGACACATATGTCCACAAAATGACTCATAAAGGAATATTTATTACAGCCTTATTCATAATAGCATAAAATGGAAATAATCCAAATACCCACCAATAGAAGAGTGACAATCAAATTGTTATATATTCATAATATTGAATATTACTTAGCCATATAAAGGAACCAACTACTGATGGCAGTGGCATGCTGGCTGCAGCAGAGAGGCGGGGCTGGGGCTGCACATTCCATGGAGTCTGCGGGAGCCCTGCCCCTTCTGAGTTGAGACCCGGGCTCTCCGTGCAGCCGCAGCCACCCAAACCGCAGCTGCAGACCCAGGCCTCCTGCTCTACAAAGCAGGCAGGAGCCCCGCCCTCCTGGGGCTACAGCCACCCAAACGTCAGCTGTGGATCCGAGCCTCCCTGTGCTCTTGGGGAAGCCAGGAACAGGCAGGATCTGCACCCCTGGGTGCAGCTGCATCTGCCACACCCGCAGTTGTAGACCTGGGCCTCCCACTGCAGGAAGCAGGCAGGAGCTGGGGCTGAGTCGGCGGGGCAGGAGCTCCCGGGAGCAGCTGCGGCCGCCCTCCCAAGCGCAGGGCCCAGGCATCTCTGCAGCCTACACCCTCCGGGCCCCAGGAAGTCCCCACCCCCGCCCCCATTTCCCCAGCTCCCTCGCCGTCCCTGCAGGCTCCGGGGTGCCTTCTTCCACTGTCTGGCCCCTCTTTGCCCTGCTGTGATCTCGGACTGGGGGTTGGGGCCGAGCCCCGGGGCCATGAATGACAACAGGAGGCAGATTGATTCCTTGGCAGAAAGGGACAGTGTCCCCAGTAAGGCCCCACCCTCAGGCTAGGGAAGGCCTGAAGGTTGGGGGCTGGGCCGCCAGTTCCACAGACTGGAGTGGGAGCTCTAGTGCCTCTTCCTGCTGCCCATGGCTGCTCATGGACCAATCAGCACATACTTCCTCCCCTCTGAGGTCCATAAAAGCCCTAGGCGGTCAGCCAGAGCAGGCCAGAGGACAGCCAGAGGAGGGAGAGGGCAGAGAGAAGACGAGGGGACAACCAGCTGCAGAGCGGAGCACTCACTCCGCTGATAGCTGGAGGTGATGGGATGACGTGTTGCAGAGAGTAGTACTCTCTCCACTGAGAGCCACAGAGACGACCTGCCGGCAGAGAGGAGCGACCCTCTCTGATGAGAGCTTCAGAGACTTGCAGAGACATCCGAATGACTTGTGTGCGGAGAGGAGCCACCCTCTCCAGGGTGTCCTCTCTGCTGAGAGCTGAACACTTGATGGAACAACCTGCTTACAGAGGGAGCTACCCACTCTGAGCTGTTCTAATACTAAATAAAACTCTTCTTCACCCTTCACTTGTCTGTGTACCTCATTCTTCCTGGACGCTGGACAAGAACCCAGGCAAAGGTGCTGTGGCCACAGAGGTTTCTGGCCAGAAAAATCAATACCCCAGAGATCCTGTAACACTACTAATATACATAACAGCATGAATGAATCTCAAAAAACATGATGTGATTATATCATCAAAACCAAAGACATTATAAGAAAAGAAAATGAAGAATTATATACCATAACCTAGTAGAATTTATCCCAGGTATGCAAGTCTGATTCAACATTCAAAAATCAATGTCATCTATCACCTCAGCAGGCTAACAAAGAAAAATTAACACCATCATATCAATAGGTGCACAAAAAGCATTTGACAAATCCAATACCCATTTATGATGAAAACTCTCAGTAAACTAGGAACAAAGTTGAACTTATCTTGATAAAGCATATCTACAAGAAACCTACAGCTAACATCATATTTAATGGTGAGAAATTGGAAGTTTTCCCACTACAATACAGAACAAGTCAAGGATGTCCTCTCTCTCCACTTCTTTTCAACATTGTACTGAAAATATTAGTTCATAAGACAAGAAAAGGAAATAAGTACACACATTGGGAAGGAAGAAATCAAACTGTCTTTGTTTATGGCCAGGCGCAGTGACTCATGCCTGTAGTCCCAGCACTTTGGGAGGCCAAGGCGAGCAGATCAGTTGAGGTCAGGAGTTCAAGGCCAGCCTGGCCAATATGATGAAACCTCATCTCTACTAAAAATACAAAAAATTAGCTGGGCGTGGTGGCATGAGCCTGTAATCCCAGCTACTTGGGAAGTTGAGGCACAAGAATCACTTGAACTGCAGAGGCAAAAGTTGCAGTGAGCCAAGATCACACTACTGCACTCCAGCCTGGGCAACAGAGTGAGACTCTGTCTCGAAAACAACGAAACAAAATTATCTTTGTTCACAGATGGCATGATAGTCTATGAGACACTTTTTTTAAACAGTAGATGGGCTAAGGTTTATTTACTTAACATTGAAAAATAATTCATTTACTTCAACAACATGGCATACAATCAAGTGAACTATTGAAACACTTACAATTCAGAGGGGGTCAGGACAGGAAAGATCACAACCCCATTCCTGAGATGGAGTGAAAGATCTCAGCCAGGCCTCCAACCTAAGCCAGGCTCCTCCATTAAGCAGAGACAACCAAAAGATAAGAAAGCCTTGGCCTCATCCCCAACAGGAGAGCCTGAACTGCTCACAAATAAGAAGGAACTTGATCATACCGAGGACTGGCTGCTGATGAGTCATTAGGAAAGTCAGTTGGTTCTCTCTTCAGTAGGTGGTTTAGCACCCTTCTGGAGAACAGAGAGTAGTAGTCTGGGGCTGGAGGCTGAGAGACAACATCCAACAAAGGTTACCTTCTTTTTAGTAATGCTTTGTTCCTTTTTTCAACAGCAAGAAACCTGAAATCCAGAGAAGTCATTTAAGAAACCCCTTCTGGCTGCAACCTGAAAGCATCTCCCAAGCCAGACTGGAGGTAGAGATGATGACTCCAACTTCAGTGGGCTTCTTCTTTGATAGGGGAGCAGCCAGAGAAGAAGCTGGTGTTGCTGGCCAGAGCTCGTTTCTTTTTCTTCCCTGGAGCCTTATTTTGTTGGTGTTCTGTTGCTCCATGTTTCAATTCCGGGAGGTCAAAAGAGGAGGGAGCTGGAGCAGTCTTCTTTGACAGCACCTCCTCCATGTCACACATCTCTTTCAGGATCTTGCTATTGGGGGTGGCACAGACAGGGTTAAAGAAGCTCAATCCTGGGGTCACCTCGGTAGGATCCTCCAGTTTGAAGGAGCCTTCAGAATCCTGGGTCCATTCAACATTGCCCAAGCCATCCTTGCCTTGCTGGCGGTTCCGACACTTTGTGGGGTCACAGCTACAGTCCACACCACAGTCTGACTTTTGCTTCCTGCACCCACACTGTTTGTTTCCACACCAGCCCTTGCAGGAACACCCCTGGATGTTCTTCCTGGACACCTTAACTAATTTTGTTGGCTTCCATTCCTCATCATCCCCCTCATCACTGTCACCATCACCATCACCATCCTCATGATCATTCACAGAATGCTCTGAACAATATTTTAGATCCTCGATGTCCATGCTTTGCTCCAGGAACTTTTCTTTAACACGAGAAGGTTTTGGCTTAGGTGGGATATATTCAAAAGAAGAGTCTGGAGATAGAAGGGTATCATTAGGAAGATGTTTCTGTCTGCCGGTTACCTGAAGGAGGGTCAGTTTCTGCTTGATGATTTCATTCTCTTGGAGAAGCTGCTGATTTTGCTCACACATTTCTCGCATCTTCTCAAGTTCTTCATCCTGACACTGCAGTGTGCTCAGCAGCTGCTGTTCCTTTTCACTGACTGACTCCTCTAACTGCTTCTCTGCTATTTGGCTTTGCTGCAGCTGGCTGAGAAGGTATAGCACCTTCTCTTGGTGCTGTTGCTCCATTCTGATCAGCTCAGCTTGTAACTCTGTCTCTATCTCAGAAAAATGATTTTGTTCCTCAAACAGCATCTTCTGCATGTCAGCACAGCTGGCCTTGCTCTGTCTCAGGCTGTTTTCAAGTTTGGTGACATGTATTTTAGAGGAGACCAGCTCTCCAATCAAATATTTCAGGGCACACTTGGCTTCCAGAATGGTGGCAATATTCTCCCAGCATTGTTTTGGCCTGTCTTCACTTTCTGCATCCAGCAGCTTCTGCTGTAGGTCAGCAATCTGAGCACTCCTGAGTTCCATTTCAGTCTCTAGGCTTTCAATCTGCTTTGTAATACAATTTTCTGACTCCAAAACTTGACCATTCACCTCAGTAAGGGAGAATGTACGCTTCCGGAGTTTAGGAGGTGGATTCTCCTGAGATTCCTTTTTTTCTTTGAGTTGAACCACATCCTGAGCCAGGATCTTTCTATCTTCAAGGAGGTCATTCAGATGGCGTTTGGCTTCCTCAGTACTAACCATAACCTCAATTTCATTTCCAAGCCAATTCCTCACTCGAGCTGCAGTGCCTTCCATTCCATGGCTCTGAGTCTCTTTCCGCTTATCTGTGACCTCTCGTTGTTTCTGGAGAGCATCCTTGAGACGCTTGTTGGCAGCTGCTGCCTCCTCTGTTTTACGTCTGAGCACACTGGATTGTTTCTGGAAGTTTCTTTCAAGTTTGAGCAGCTCATATTGCCTCTTACAGTCTCGTTCTTTTAACTGTATTACTTCTTTGTCTTTTTTCTGCTTCCACTGTCTAAACTTCTCAGCATCCTCTTTCATTTGACGCATTAACTGTACCCGCTGGTTTTTCATCATCCGTATCTCCTGGTTCAGCTTGGAGACAGTACATTCTGTGGATTCCTTTAGTTTCAGAAGTTTGGACTGCTCATTCAGCTTCTTCTTCAGATCAGCTATTTGACCCTCCAGCTCCTGGAGACGTTTGCGGCGGCGCTCACTCAACTTGGCTTGGTTGACATCCTTCTTTGCTGTCTGAAGTTCGAGAACCAATTCTTCCTTTTCCTTTTGCAGATTGATGACTTCTAATTCTAGATTTTTTATGTTATCCTGGTATTGAAACTGAATGGGCTGTAGTTGGCTGTTGTTCTGAGTCATCTTCCTAACTAGGGCCTCTTTCAGTGCAAGGGCGTTATTCAACTCAGTCACCTCCTTAGACATCTGAGCTTGATGGAGAGCATGCTGAGTGGTAAATGCGTCAGAAGACTTACTCATCTCTGGACTGGTTTCCAATTGAGCTTTGTGTACCACCGCAGTATCTATGGCTGCAGCCATGCAAGCAACCGTTTCATCTGATAACTGGGTAATCAGTTGCTGCAGGTTACAAATTATCTCTACATTTTCTTTCAATTCCTGGTCTTCCAAAGTCTCCACTAGCTTTTGAAGATCCAGTTTGCAGGCCGCATGCTGCCTGAGCTCTTCTAGCTTGGCGTTCAGTTTTTCATTCACTTGCTCTGTCAAAATGATCCTCTCCAACATCTGTGCTGTCTGACCAGCTGCCTCCCTCAGACCATGACTTAATTTTTCATTTTCCTCTACCAGTGACTGATTCTTCTCCATCAGGGATTGTAGATTCTCTGATGGTTCTGCATTTATAGATCCAGGCAGGGTACCGCCATGGGCTTGTAGCAACAAGACTTGTAGCTGTTGTACCTGTTGCTTTAGATGATTAAGTTCAGCTGTGTGGGGATCAATATTAACAATAGGTTTGTTCTTGATTTTTCTTGCTCTGTCAGCATAACGAAGGGTACTTAATGTTTCCTCTAGATTGGAGTCAGCAGGACTCACACAGGCTATCATAAGAGTGTGGCTATTACCTCCTAGAGAATCTTGAAGCAGTCGAGTTAACTTGGAATCTCTATAGGGCACAAAGCCACCCTTTTTGTCATCTCCAAGAGCACTGATTACATTTCCCAAGCATAGGAGACCTCGGTTAATATTAATACCCTCTTTTAGACGATCCCCTTCAGCCTTGGTTTTCTTCTGTCTTTCTGATCCAGCGAGGTCTACGAGATGCAGCTTGGAGCGAAAGCTGCTATTCTTGTCACTTTTCTTTCTTTGCTCTAGGGAGATAGTAAAGATGGCATGAGACCGGGATGACTGGGAGTTCATAGCTGTGGAGGCCACAGTCCTAGAGTTGTTGCCCTGCTCCAAACAGGAAACAGTATCCAAGGCAACTAAAACAGTCTTCTCAGTGAGTCCCACAATCTTTATACCTTCCTTAGGATCCTCCCGTATATTTATTTGAGCTTTCTCACGAGATAGGCATAGAAGATCCAAAATTTCTTCATTGTAAATCTCTAAGTAAGACACTTTCAGAGTAAACTCAAAGTCACTCTTTTTATCAATTTCTTTGAAGAGCAGTTGTATTACCCTAGGAATAATGCCAACTGTTGCTTCATTCTCCTGCTCTGCAGTGTATGCACCTCCCATTGAATAGGTTTTTCCAGAGCCAGTCTGCCCATAGGCCAGGACCGTTGCATTATATCCTTTAAATACACCTTTTATGAGCGGCGCTACTGCTGTATTGAAGACTTCTTCCTGTTCAGTAGAGGGGTCAAACACAAAATCGTAGGTGAAGGATTTATCAGTACCAACCACCACCTGAGGCTCCCTGGGCACGAAGGAAAGGCACATCTGGCAGCCCTCGCTAATCTCTTTGGGGACCAGAGGGCGACAACGCAGTGCCACTCTTACAGGAATTCCCTTCACCTCTTCCTTCATGATCCTATCTCAGCACCGTCTCAAACTAAATGTCCCTTCCCCGTTCACCCGGACTCTCCCGCCGCCCTGTCTCCGCCGGAGCTTTAACCGCCAAGTTTCAAATCCCTCCCAGAGACGCCAACCAATTGCAGTGCGGAAGGCCCAAGGGCGGAGCGCGCACATGTGCGCGCGCAGGCCGGCACGGTGGGAAGGGGAGGGTAAGTCCAGAAATTTTTTTTTAACCAACAACAGAAAAATGTCCTGGAACTAATAAGTGAGTATAGTATAAACTTGCAGGATACAAGGTTAATATACAAAGTAAATTGGTTTCCTATGTACCAATAGTGAATAAGTGATATTCAAAATTGAAAGCACAATACCACTTACTTTAGACCTTAACAAATGACATAGGTATAAACCTAACAAAATATGTATAAGATCTACATGATGAAAACTACAAAACTCTGATGAACAAGATCAAAGGGGAACTAAATAAATGGAGAGATATTTTATGTTCATGGATAGGAAGGCTGAATATCTTAAAGATGTCAGTTCTTCCCAAACTGATCTATCCATTCAATGCAATTCAAGTCAAAATCCCAGCAAGTTATTTTGTAGATATTGACAAACTGACTCTAAAGTTTATATAGAGAGGCAAAAATAATAATAATAATACAATGGCAAACATAATATTGAAGGAGAACAAAGTCATAAGACTGACACTACCCAACTTCAAGACTTACTATAAAACCACAGTAATCAAGACAATGTGGTATTGGCAAAAGAATAGACAAGTAGACCAATGTATTAGAATAGAGAGATCATATAGATACAGTGACTAGACCCACATAATATAGTTAATTGATCTTTGACAAAGAAGCAAAGGCAACACAATGAAGCAAATATAGTTTTTTCAACAAATGGAACAAATGGTGCTGGAACAACTGCACTTCTGCATGCAAAAAAAAAAAAAAAAAAAAAATTTAGACTCAGACCTTACAGCCTTCACAAAAATTCACTCAAAATGGATCATAGTCCTAACTATAAAATGCAAAACTATTAAACTCCTAGAAGATAACATAGGAGAAAACCTAGATGAACTTAGGTATGAGATGACTTTTTCGATATAACACCAATGGCACAATCCATGAAAGAAATCATTAATAAGTTTCACTAAAATTGAAAACTTCTGCTCTTCAAACAAAACTGTCAAGAGAATAATACAAGTCATAGACTGAGAGAAAATATTTGCAAAAGACACATCTGATAAAGGAATGTTATCCAAAATATACAAATAACTCTTAAAATGCAACAATAAGTAAACGAACTATCTGATTTTAAAATGGGCCAAAGGCTTTAATAGACACCTCACAAAATAAAATATAAACATGGCCAATAAGCACATGAAAAGATGCTCCACATCATATTTGGTCAGGAAAAAGTAAATTAAAACAATAAGATACTACTACACACCTACTAGAATGGCCAAAATCTGGAACACTGATAATACCAAATGCTGGCAAGGATATGGAGCAGCAGTAATCTCATTTATTGCTGATGGGAATGCAAAATGGTATAGCCACTTGGGAAGGCAGTTTGGTGGTTTCTTACGCAACATAACATATTCTTACCATCTGATCCAGCTATCACACTCCTTAGTATTTATCCAAGGGAGTTAGGACCCCACAAAAACCTGCATGTGGATGTTTACAGCAGCTTTATTCGTAATTGCCAAAACTTGGAAGCAAGGAAGATGTCCTTCGGTAGGTAAATAGACAAACTTCAGTACATCCAGACAATGGAATATTATTCAGCACTAAAAAGAAATGAGCCACTCAAGCCATAAAAAGACAAAGAGGAAACCTCAATGTCTATGACTCAGTGAAAGAAGCCAAACTGAGAAGGCTACACACTGTGTGATTCCAGCTATACGACATTCTGGAAAAGGCAAGACTCTGGAGGAAGTAAAAAGATTAGTAGTTGCTAAGGATTACAGGGGAGGGATGGATGAACAGGCAGAGCACACAGGATTTTTAGGGCAGTGAAACTACCTGGTATTATACTATAATGGTGAATCTATGTCATTACACATTTGTCCAAATGACCTGATTTTAAAATGGACCAAAGGCTTCGACAGACACCTCACAAAAGAAAATATAAACATGGTAAATAAGCACATGAAAAGACGTTCCACATGATATTCGGTCAGGAAAATGTAAATTAAGATACTACTACACACCTACTAGAATAGCCAAAATCTGGAACACTGACAGCATCAAATGCTGGCAAGGATGTACAACACTAAGAGTGAACCCTAATGTAAACTATTGGCTTTGAATGATAACAATGTGTCAATGTAGGTTCATTAATTATAACAAATGTACCATTCTGGTGCTGGATGTTGATAACATGTCTAGGGGAAGGAGGTGTGTGGGAAATCTCTGTACTTTCCTCTTAATTTTGCTATGAATCTAAAACTGATCTAAAAAATGTAAGTCTTTTTACAAAAAAATATGTTGAGCAAAAGATGCAAGACAAAAAAGCAAAAATTGTACAATTCCATTCACATGAAATTCTAAAACAATAAAAAAATAAACTATGGTCATATTAAATAGAAGTCAGAAAGTGGTTGCTGGGGGAATAGGGGGCAGGGGAGGATTGACTAGAAAGTGACACAAGGGTTGTGTCTTTGGGTGTGATGAAAATGTTTTAGGTCCTGTTTTGGATGATGGATGCTCAAGTTATATATTTGTGGAAACTTATCAAATTGAATATTTAATCTGTACATTTTAAGATCTTAATTGTATCTCAGTTAAAAATAAGCTGGCTTTAAAAATTGATCTCCTCTATCAATTCAAAAATGTACATACATACATTCTTCCTCTAATTTCAGTGTGTTCCCAGATCTCAGAGGGTCACAGAATCCAGATTAATAACTCCTAGACTAAATGACTTCTAAGGGCTTTCCAATATCTCACATTCTGTAAAGGAAAAAGAGTTCTGGAATCACAATGCAATTACAGAGTCAGCAGGGAAAAATTACCCCAAATCTCATTTACTCATATTTCACCTACAGCATAAAGCAAGAAACACACACATCTTTCTTGGAAGTTAACTGCAAAGGTCAATGTCTTCATTCTGGCCTGGTGGAGCAGAGGTGGAAGCCAGGGAACTCATCACAAAGAACAGCACGGACTCGAGAAGGCTGCTAGCTGGAGGAGATATGTCATGAGACGGAAGCCCTAGTTTGGAACCTCAGCTTTACCACTAACAAACTGAGGAACCTAGAGGGAATCTGGGAATCAATCAGGCCAACTGTGTGTCTTTTTTTTTTTTTTTTTTTGAGATTGGGTCTTACTTTGTCACTTAGGCTGGAGTGCAGTGGCATAAGCATGACTCACTGCAACCTTGACCTCCCAGGCTCAGGTGATCATCCATCCCACCTCAGCCTCCCAGGTGCATGTCACCACGCCTGGCTAATTTTTCTTTGTTTGTTTGTTTTTGGCAGAGATGGGCTTTCACCATGTTGCCCGGGCTGATCCCAAACTCCTGAACTTAAGGGATCCTCCCACCTCAACCTCCTAAAGTGCTGGGATTACATATATGCACCACCATGCCCAGCCAACTGTGTTATTTCAAAGAGGAGCACATTGAGTCCTAGCGAAGGAGACTGAGTGACTCAGCAAGTTTCTGGCAGACCATAGATTAGAACCCTGCCTTATCAAACCCAATTATTTTGGACCCTGTTGCCTTGTTTGCCCAATCACTATTTTCTAAGAATTTCTTCTTCTTCCCATTATGCATAGGGTTGTAGAAGTTGCTATATTTCTTTAATGTAACCCACCTTACCTGGCCTATGGCTTATGGATCCAGATATGAGTATGTGACTCGGGTTATGCCAATCTGTCTTTTCCAGAGAGAGCGCAAGAAAGATGATGGGGCAGGGGGGGGCGAGAGAGAGAGAAAAAAAAAGAAGAAGAAGAAGAAGAAGAAGAAGAAGAAGAAGAAGAAGAAGAAGGAGAAGAAGGAGGAAGAAGGAGGAAGAAGGAGGAAG